>NC_133338.1:37940724-38274057 GCF_030506205.2 Paramisgurnus dabryanus
TGATGCCTGAGAAACAGATACAAACGCTGCTGCCTACCAGCTGGGTCTCCCACGTTTCAAATCCACAGATGGCAAACTAGAGAGATGCCTTTATAATTAATAAGAGAGGAACTTGACTTGAGTTTTTCTACCTCATCATGACCTGATTATCAACACAGGGTTGGTTGGGCAACTCTCAGGCACTCACTCCTACGCATAAACAAACTATATTGCTTGAAATTAACTCAGATATTTTGTTTTTCAAGGCAGTTTTAGAGTGGTCGTGATTCTGTAATGTTTTTTTTTGTATGTGTGTGTGTGTGTCACATACCTCTGTTGTCCTTGAGGGAGAAATTTTGGTTGTTGGAGACCTCGGGGGCCAGGTTGAAGTGGAAGTGCTGGCGGTGGGACATTTCATCCTTATCCACAGCACTAACCGTCTCGATGAGCTGTGGAGCACAGAGTTCATATCAGATCATGTTAAATGAGTTAAAACCACTAGAGCATTCACACATATAGGCTTTACTGGTAAATAGCAGATAAGAGACCATGTGTGAACATGATTATTTTCTTTTGAAATACTGGTAAATTGGTCCTGCTAATTCACCAGTAGGAGATGTTGTAAAATTACCAGTAAATTACTAGTACGATGCTTTGTGTGAACAGAGAATAGGATTATAATGGCATAAGAACGGATTACGTCATAACGTGGTGACAACTTCGGGCCAATCATAACATTTCGACACAGATGACGCATTTACCTCGCACAGTTTACGGACGTTTCTTTCCACAGGCTACATAAAGTCGAACACATGTGAAGTGCTAAATGTGCCATATCTCTTCAGCAGAGTTGTTTAAGACAGTTTACTATCTTTTTGTTGAATTGCCCAAGAAGTATGCACATTCTATGTGAAGCCATGTTAGCACATTACTGTCTTATGTTTTAGATGCAGATTGTGGCTTTTTTCCCTACAGTTCAGTTTAAAGTCATCTAATTTGTGGCAGACGGTGACTTCTTTTTCGAGGGCACACAATGCAAAGTTCGTCACAACATGTATTTAGCCCCTCGAGTGTGGCTCGTCATTTTAAAATAATGTGTACGCATGTGCATCACGTGTCATGTCAAAATAAGAGCCTGCTGCAAACACTTCAAAAGGGTTTATGATAAAAGAGACGCTCACGTTTGGCAGATACTCGCTTAATGTCATTTGTAATCAGAGTTTAGTAAGGAGGTATCTTGCAAGGAATTTGTGAAAGTGAGTGTCTCTTTTATCATTAACCCTTTCAACGCAAGTATTTTGAAATGACACATGATGCACATGGTTCACATGATGCAACAAACACATATTTTGAATTCACGCCCCTCGGAAGAGCAAGTATTCACGACTTTCAGTGTTTGCCACATAAGTAGAAACAACACAAATACAGGCCGCAGATAAAAAAAAAACATAACCCACCATTGTTTACACCAACAAACACAGATCTCACTGTGCGGCGGTTGAGAAGAAACTTTCGCTCTCTGACAGAGTTTACCGCCATTTTAAAAAAGTTGTGTGAATGATATCTTAACGGTAACAAGACGTAAACTTGTTGCGTGGGTGAATAGCAAATATTTGTATTTACTGATAAAGTCATTCTGGTAAATTTAGTGTACTTTATCAAAATTACAGTGTGAAAGAGGCTTTTAAATAAACTGATGGATTTTTCATCTCTCTCTCTCTCTTTCTCTCTTTCCCTGTCACTTACTCAAACTTTCAACTTTAGAACAAAAGTAAAGTCTGAATGACATTGACTAAATTTAGATATGAGGATGAAGTTGTGACCTCCTTAGTAATGAACTAATTCCTGCTTTCTGTTAAAGTAAGTCTTACGTTTCATAGGTCACTAAAACAGGAATCAAAGATAATGTTTGGTGTTAGTAGGCCACCATTTCTTAACCAGACATCTACCACATCTCCTTTAATACTAAAAGACTAAGACTAATCTAATTAGATCTCTTTTATACTGAAAACGAAGTGATAATTGCATTAACACAAAAAAGTAACTTACTCTGCCAGGGCTGACGTTCTCACACACAAACACTTCATTTTGAGTTGCAAATTCTGGAGCGTTGTCATTCACGTCTTTGACTTTAATATTCACTCGTACTTTTGCATCTTGGTGATGTCCGCCTGAAACAACAACACAAATCAAAGAGGGACACAAATAAATTAACATTTGTTTACAGCATTAATTTGCACTGTATACCACATTGTAGTTTACTAAATAAATTATAGTAACAGCCTTGGTTTAAGGGAGATATTTAAAAAAACAGACCAAAAAAAAAAAAAAAAAAAACTGTGATAAAAACGTGTCTTTCACAGTCTCCTTACCGAAATTATCAGGTTTTGTGAATGTCTAGATATAATGGCTCGAAACATAGGTGCACTCAAAAAAAACAGTTTTGTGTGAAGCTCCAGACATGAATTTTACATGCTGAAATTATCAAAGACAGCGAAATGTAAAAGCAAGTGTCTCCAACAAAACACAAATACTAACTGCACATGGACAAGATCGCATACACATACAATTTAAGGGCAATTACACACTGTTCACTGAACTGAGGGTATGATTTGGAGTTTGAAGAGGCAATCTGTGGCTGTCTCTCTGAAATCATGCAGGAGTCCTGGCGACACTACAACCACATAAGAGCAGGGTGTAGGGAGAGCTGGGGAGCTTGGTCAGGGAAAAATGTGAACAACGCATGGCTACCCTGTTATTTAAAAGCCCAAAAAAGAGATGATTGACCTACCAATCTCTGTAGCACTGACAGAGATGTTGTGCCAAGCTTGTGCTTCCCGATCTAAAGGTCTTGTGGTCTTAATAATGCCGTCCTCGGAATTAACAGTAAAGAATTCTTCCAAGTCTGTGTAGCGTGGGATCATATATCTGGGATAAAAGGGAAAAATCTCAGTGTGGGAACATTTTCTTTTGGTCTTTCTCAGAGGCAGAAAGCAAGAATGCTTTGTTGGCATGATTGTTATGTACACATACAATATTGCGAAAGAATAAACTAAGTATAGTATATAAATACACAAAATAAAAAATTCACAAGTATATAAAATATATAATACTCATTCAGCTACTTTAAAAAAAAAAAAAACGCTATCATCATTTTGACATTTTTTTCAGTCGTTACCTTATTGGGCTGTTCATCAAGTCAGTGTCTTTGGCATGCACTCGACCAACCAAAGTGCCTGCTGGGGCGTTCTCCTCCACCTCAAAGTTGTAGTTGGGAGCCATGAAGGCCGGGGGTTCGTCTGCATCTTCCACTGCTATTTTCACAATGGTGGTATCTTTGTATGGGCCCCAGGCAATGAAACGCGGATCCACGTGTGTGTTGGAGGCCTCAACCTTCAGTGTGTACGAGCGTTTGGTCTCAAAGTCCACAGGCTGAAAACGAAAAACAGAACTCAATTCAGTTAATTCATTTTTGATGGATGCTATCAATAAAACAGTAATTTTCAGGAATTACTATACAAGCTCAAATGGAAAAATGACAAATGTGTCAAATGATTATAGACTTTTGGAGGACTGAAGGTGAATTACCAGCTCAAAGCCTCAGAGAAATAAACGAATCAAGAACAGATTATCAATAAATCAAGGAATTATTGATTCAAGGAATTAATTTAAGGAAAAAAAACAAGGTTGTGGTAAATATAGGTGAAGCAGGACTATTAGGAAAAATGTAATTGATATTTACAAATAATAGAATAAATAAAAGAATAAAAAGAATAAAAAAAGATCCAAATGGCTATATAAATATCAATGTCATACTACTGGAGGACATTAAAGGGATAGTTCAGCCAAAAATGAAAATTCTGTCATCATTAACTCACTGTCATGTTGTTACAAACCCTCATACATTTCTTTGTTCTGATGATCACAAAGGAAGATATTTTGAGAAATGTGTGTAACCAAACCGTTCGTGGACCCCATTCACTTCCATAGTAGGAAAAAAGAATACTATGGAAGTAAATGGGGTCCACAAACAGTTTGGTTACAAACATTTCTCAAAATCTCTTCTTTTGTGTTCTTCAGAACAAAGAAATGTATACAAGTTTGTAACAACATGAGAGTGAGTAAATGATGACAGAATTTTAAATTTTGGGTGAACTATCCCTTTAATGGAGATTTTTTTTTTTAAAGTAACAAATAAACAGTGATCTGATAATGCATAAATGTACATGTAAGTGTACCAGTTTTCATATTGAACATAAAATGTAACATTTTAAAAGTAGAATACTAGATGAAACTAGATGGCACTGTTGTAATACATTTAGGAAAAAGACTCCATTCAACATACAAGCTTATAACACAAATAACAAGAATATCATTTTTTTTTATTTTTTTTTTGAAGACATATCAATTCAAGGTCCCACTTCTTTATACAATACCTACATTTAACCCCATTAAGATTCAAGCAAATTAAACCTGATTATAAAAGCAACTGTGCTAAAGCTCTCGTCTGGTCTGCCTCTCTCTTTCTGCATGGGCAGTTTTCACACGTCCGCCTGTTTTCTGATTAGCCTATCTCACCCGTCACACCGCTCACTCGCAAATTACCAAGCGAGAATTACACTTAAAGGGGACATATCAACTCAAACACACACTCACACGTACACATGCTGGCTAGCTCTCCGTTGATTGGTTCAAAGCTGTTTTTTCTTGTTTCCTCGTTCTCTACCCTCCCTTATTTTCTTTTCTTTTAATTTCTTTAATGAAGCTGCCAACACTGGAAACAAGTATGACCCAGTTCTTTCCTCCAACAGGTTGGAAACTATCCTCTGTTTATTCTGACAACACACGGGTCCCATCTCGTCTTCTGTTCTCCATTTATTTCCCCCACTACGATCCTTTATTTTGGCACCTAATAACTCCCGACCGCACCTAATCAGAAGCAGATAATATTCACAATAATGCTGCGTCTCCTCTTAATATTCAGCCTGCGTCGCTAGCCTGCAGTTGAAACAGAATACTTGATTAAAACCCTGGCAATTCCGTCAGTAATTTCGACTTTAATTTTCAACATGCTTTGAAGAGCAAAAGGTGATGATTTCCCAAGAGGTGTATCAGCGAGGCATTGTGTTATTGAGTGAAGCAGCACTGCATCCAGCTGATAGTTGTTGGCAAGCTGTATTGTCTGTTCCCTCTCCTTTCTGCTTCCCCTCCTTCCCCTTCTCGGTAATTTGAAAAAGACCTTCTCTTGTAGCTCAGTTGTCACGGTGTTATGTTAGCAAAACAAAACATTGTGGGTTCGATTCCTAGCGAATAGACATACTGATAAAAATGTATATAGCTTGAATGCACTCTTCATCACTTTGGATAGCCTGATGCATGAAATGACATCCACGATGCTGATAATACTTTTTGCTCTGAATTATGCTTAGCCCTTTCTGATTAATGACACAGCATTGGTCATTAATAGTAGACCATCATTACTAGCGTCAAACTATCATCGGAGATATGCTGATGCCAGCCATCTTAAGGTTTGGAATTCTAGGTAAAAGGATCACCAGCAGATGGCAGCGTTACGGCTGCAGGCAGGGTCTGTTTGGCTCTCAGGCTGAAACTGGTTGCTCTGGGCACTGTGAGAAATTTTCTCATCCACGGACGGCCGGCAGTCTAACCTGAGCGGCTGCGTAATTGTCTACATAATACAGGGCCTCGGAGCAGGGAGCAATAACCTGAGCTTCAGTCCAGCATTACAACTCAGCACGCGTGCGGCCCAGATGAGCTCCCCACATGGGAAGAGACAGAACTAGCTATGAAAGTCAATGCTCATCTCAGAAATAATAAAAAACGGGATGAAGGCAATGTCAACGGAATTATAAAGCAGAACGCTGAGAAATCACTCCAGCCCAAGACTCCACACCTGCATCAGAACCACATCACACACGTGCATCCATGCAAATACAAAAGCAAATACAAAAGCAAATAGGCTTAATGCAAATAATTACTCAGGAGAAGAAAGAGAGACAGACCGCTTGGATAGACATTCAAATCAATGCTCTTTGACAAGAACACGATGGCCTTTCCCGCGTGCACACTTTCTTCCTTTCACAATCACACTTACATAATGAAACATAGCAGTCGAACATAATTCAATGGCAGTCATCCTCTCACTTTGCACTCTTTTAGTTCCCAAAGGTCTTTCTCACCTTCTTCAGTTTGACGACAGCCTCCTGGGTCTCGGAGTCTTTGGTGATCTCAAAAATGTTCATTCCATCACCCTCCAAAATGCGATAATCCACCAGCCCGTTCTCTGCCAAGTCCTGGTCTTTGGCCTTCAGCCGGCCCACCTCTTCACCAGGAACCTTGTCTTCCGAGACCGACATGGCGTACACACCTGTGGAGGAAGAGAATCAGTCCCGGGAGCTCTCGTGAAGGGGTGTGATGGGATGGGGGCAGAATGTAATAAGGTTTATAATATCAGTGAGTCACAGGCAAGACAAATCATCATCACACTGCCCACCCGGGAACGGAGAGCCAAGTTCGCTGCATGATACCAGCGCTACCTTCAGCTGCCTGGCACCTGTGAGCTCTTAGCTAGAAGTGTATGTGTGAAATGTTATATTTGTGCAATAGAGTGAGGCTGTACGTGTATGTGGGTGTATGAAGACTATAATGGACACCTGCCTGAGGCTGGGGCTCGCAGAAGGACCATATGGCTCCACTCCTTGTATGCTGAGAGCCAAACACTTCAGCTGCATTTACAAAAATAACTCCCACATGGGGCGGAAGTCCTCGCGAAGAAAGGCCAGGCCGTATGTAAAAGGTTTTGCTTTTTCAATCAGACAGAAAAAGGAAATTCAGCATTCTCATCTTGACTTTTGTGAGCCGAGTTTGTAGGCACGTTCCAAGTCGTGCTTTCAGAGTCGGTTTCTGATTGGCCAGACAACTCTGTGAATCTATAATGAACCGGACGTCTGATTTTTTTAAGCTAGCACAACCACATTTAAAATCAGAGGTTCAGATTCCAACCAATGCACCGCGCCAGACTGCCATCAACATTAAATCTTTTCTGAACTTTTCCATCCTCGTGCAGTAGGCTCAAAACTATCGGTGAGGTAGATTTAAGGGTTTCCTAGCCTAAGCTACTCATTGTGGGCAAAAACCTTGCAATGTACATTTTATTTTAGTCCATGAATAACGGCTACTACCGCCAAAAACACAGGGATGGGAATGAGTCGGTCTTCTGGGACAAATGCGACATTCTGCTTTAGTCAGGGAAAAAAGCTTGAAGGCCTTACCTACCAAGCCTGAGGCTTAGAGTGCACAAAAAAGCACAAGCTCTGAAGAGATTTATTGTGGCGATTTCTGCAACAAAAGACAGATAAAATCTATGTGCTTAGTGTGCAGTTTAATGTCACATTGGCGAAACACAATGCTAGCTCACTCCAACCGGCTCCCGCTCTATCTTCAGTTGTACACAAACAGCGTAAATATTTTATCCAGGCCTTTCACGCTCAAGGAAACTGATGACATCATGTTTGTGCTGAATGCTTAAGGAACATTTGAAAAATTAAGCTGCCATATTTTCATTTTAATACTTGTAGCACAAATTAGCAGATTCCGATTCGGGCTCCTGGTGACGTGTCAGTGTTAATGTGTGACTGGAGATTTGAAGTGTTGAGAAGAATGAAATATATACTGGCTAACAGCTAACTTTCCTATCTTGGTGCATGCATAGCAGAGGTTAGAGTAATGCTGTGTGTAGCAAGACCAAGGGATGGCCACAGTGACTATAATGACATTTGACAGGGATGAAGGCAAACAAAAAATGATGGATGGCTGAGAGATAGAAGGAAAAAGAGAAACATTTGTAGCAAAAAGAATACATTTTCTCACCCTGAGTAAACTTTGGCGGGTTGTCATTGACATCAGTCAGGGTGATTTTAACCTGAGTGGTTCCTGACAGACCACCCATGTGTCCACCCATGTCCTTGGCCTGGATGACGACGTCATACTCCTGCCTGGCCTCTCTGTCCATGTTGGGAAGAGCTGTCCGAATAATTCCTATAGAAATGTACAAACATAGTACATGTTTAAGTCATACACAATCAGCTTTTGTACAGTACCTACTTTATGTTGTTCGTCTAATTTAGGACATTGCTGTTAATCAGTTCGGTGTATCTTTAAATGTCCATTTTGCAAACAAATGTAATGTCAAATTTATTATTGGTTTTAAGTGACGCTTTACCTTGCCAATTGTTTTCAGCACAGAACCTATCACACATTGTTAAGGTTCATAAAGCCCTTTATTTAAATGTATTCCCTCATAACGCAAAAGGAATACACGTGGGACCGTTGTATGTCGGCTTAGTTAGCATCACACCGATAAGCCAACAGTGAATTACAAATGTCAGCACTGAACGGGATCAAGCAAAATATCCAGCTTTAGTTTATTAGCAGCATCTGCTGTATCCCTTCTGACTGCTGTTGGGGTTTCGACAGCCACGGGGGAACTATAGGACTAATCTGACCACGGGTTAATTTAGCTTCGAAAAAGCAAAGTTCTCTTGCGAAGCGTGAAAAACTATCCTCTTCATTCCCAATCCTCACGCCAAGATAATTGAATTGAAGCTGAACATGACATTGCACGTGATGCATATTTGAATGCACGATTGGCTTCGCGCAGCATCATGGAGCAATGTTAAATCTCATTACTGGTAACTGTACCTGTTTGTGGCTCCACGGAAAAATATGGCTGCCCCTGTAGGATGCTGTAGACCAGCCTGGCGCTGTTGCCGTATGTGGGGTCATCTGCGTCTGTAGCTGTGACCTTTATCACTGAAGTACCTGAGGAGGAAGGCAATAATGTTGACTCATCAGCCATGATACAGAAACACTTTTGGATGTCGCCCAAAAGTATGAAAAATCACCTCTTACCGACATTCACAGCAAGGGATAATAACGATTTTGCAATTTTTGTGTTTTAAAGCGAAAGTTTAAAGTTGAATGCCATTTCAAAGGCAATAACTGTATCTCAGGTGCACTTCGGGCTTTTTTGTTTTGTTTCACCTTGTCTAAATTCCCTAAAATCTCATTCGATTTACTCACTTTGTGTACCAACTTGCAAGTATATGAAATTGACCTGGCCAAAACCAGCTTTTCCGGGTTCCCAGAAGTATTACATGAGCCGTGAATGGGGGCTATTGGGGTAACAGATCGTTACTCTGTGACAGGAGGGCATTACTGATGATGTATTGCTCAGTAAAAAAGCAGCAAACAAATGCAAGCGCACACGCATACACGCACACACCTGAAGCCTGACTGCAAAACAACAGTTGCAACAAGAGTACGAGTCACTTTCTGAGAGTCAGATTTCAGCTCTCTTGAATAATTCATGAGGAACAAGCTGTCAGGGAAAGGCTCGTCGAGAAAGTAAAGAAGCTGACAAATATGCTTTTCTGAGGTTCAGACTCACCGACATTGGACATCTCTGCCACGCTAGCGTAGTATGGGCCGGCGAGGAATTCTGGGGGATTGTCGTTGATGTCCTGCACCTTGACAATAAACTCGGAGGGAGGCTCCAGGGGCTTGTTGGTATCTCTGGCCACGGCCTGGGCGGTCAGGGTATATTGTGCCTGTTCTTCTCTGTCCAGAGTCTTTGTGGCATGAATGTTGCCTGTTTTGTCATCAATGACAAAAATAGTACCAGCACCTTCCCCTGAAAGAATGTATTTAATGTTTCCATCCCCTGAATCTACATCCGAATGAAGCTAGAAGGACAGAAAGGGAAAAAAATGTGTCAATGAGTAGCTAAAACAGATTATATGGAAAGTAGTACATTGTGAATGAAGTAGAAAGCTTTTTAGTTGAACTTTAGTGACCCGTGATACCAGGGTTTCACATTAACATACTCATATTGTATCTTACAGTAATATCCTTCCAGATGGGCTGCTGCATTGATGGTACATTTACATGTAGCAGGGGGAAAAACCTTTTTTCGGAGTCTACTGAAGCGACATAATTTTACATACAAATAAAAGCAGACTTTATTTTAGTGTTATTTGATTGCTTAAAGGATTGGTCCATTTTCTTAAAAAAAATCCAGATAATTTACTCACCACCATGTCATCCAAAATGTTCTTTGTTCAGTCGAGAAGAAATTATGTTTGTTTTTTTTTGAGGAAAACATTCCAGGATTATTTTAATGGACTTTAATGGACCCCAACACTTAACAGTTTTAATGCAGTTTAATGCAGGGTCATTTTTGTCAAGAAAAAAAAAATGCACTTTTAAACCACAACTTCTAGTCTTCCTCTGGTCCTGTGACATGGCAGCGTGACCTCGCGTAATATGTCATCACATCAAGATGTTACGGATGACTTATGCAAAACTACGCCCCAGTGTTTACAAGTGTGGAGAAAGAGGACCGTTTCAACGTTGTTGTATGTCGAATGTCTTTGTGTCAGTTTATTGTTTAAAATGGTCTGCAATGTGCGTATATGTAACACGTGACCTTTCTACGTCATTACGTAATTACGTAAGGTCGCGCTGGTGCATCACAGGACCGGAGGAAGACAAGAAGTTGTGGTTTAAAAGTGCAAATTTGTTATTTTTCTTGCCAAAAATGACAATGGTTTCGCTAGATAAGACCCTTTTGCCTCGTTTGAGATTGTTAGAATCCTTTAAAACTGCAATTTTAAACTGCATTAAAACTGCATGTTGGGGTCCATTGCAGTCCATTAAAATGAGGAAAATCCTGGAATGTTTTCCTCAAAAAAATATTTTTTTCTTGACTGGACAAAAAAATACATCAATATTTTGGATGAAATGGTGGTGAGTAAATTATCTGGGGTTTTTTTTAAAGAAAATTGACTAATCCTTTAAGTTAAACACATGCACTGTATAGATCTGCTCTGAATTACGAAAGGTTGATTTTAATATTTAAAGAATATCCCCACTCAATACGTTTAAACCTTCGATTCAAATGGGAATTAAAAGGACAACATGCTCTAGGTTTGCCATGTAACTATTCGGCAGGCCCATAAATCGTCCATTTCCCCTATGCAAGAACCATAGGGGACTGTAGGGTTATTCAAAAGGAAATCCAATTTATAACCTTTAATCAAGTAGGCCACTTATTGCTTTTGTGGAACAAATGAAGGATATCGCAAGGACTCTGTCTGTAATGAAAACCCCAATGACTTTCCTTCGCAGCATAACCTTAAGAATTAAAAGAGGAAAAGGACAACAAGAAATGAATGTAAAAGTTGCTTAGTTTTCACTTACACGTCCTACTAAGACTGGATCTGGGCCTGTGTACTCCTCAATGACAAAGAACTGGTTCCAAACCCAGCCTCGTTTGGAGCGGTGAAGCACTTGGCCCTCTTTGCCTCTCTCTCTGTGTCTGTGTAAGGAGGGATGTCGGTGATGGCCACGCTCCCTCAGTCCTGAGCCCCTGTGCGCTGCTGTCACCGCAGCACTCCATAGTGCAGCCCCCAAACACAAGAAGATCACCTGCAGTCTCACTCCCCCCCACATCCTGCCCACACTCTCCACTTCCTCTGGGCCTTCCTGTTTGTACCCGTCCTATGGATATTAAGGTCCAGAGAGTATCCTTGGAGATGGTGTCTTGTGACTGGTTGGGTTTTTAAAGTGGCTGAGGGGTTGGGGGACAGGAGCAGAAGAACTGCAGACCTCACCGGATTTGACTGTCCATGCGGAGATTCATCACTAAACTGTCCTTCGCTTCTTCTTCTTCTTTTCTCTCTCTGTATGTAGCCGATTCTGAAAAAAATGAACATAGCATCGGTCACACGAGGGCATGTCAGAGAGCACCACTTCTAGGTTATCATTAGCATCATTGAGAAGAACTGACTCAGTACTGTCCCCGCATGCCATCTAACAGATAGGCACTTAAAAGCTCTTAGCATTTTTCGTCATGGCAGGGTAGTAATGTAAACACAGTTTACACAGACAAAAAATTGGATACTGTGTCAAAATACTGGACCAATAATGCTGACAGATATTATTGAATAAGATAAAAAAACGAACTTCTCTTAATTAGTTTATTCGTTCTTTATTACTGACTGTTATGTAATTTTAAAGTTATGCAATATTTACTTTATACTACATTGAATTGAGTCACTTTATGTATCAAAACGAACAATTTCACTGATATAGGTACAGACAACCATGATAACCATAAAGTATACACAGCTCTTTCATATACAACAAGCTTAATGTCTAAGACCACACAGGAATCAAAGTTTAATTGACTGTGTTGAAATATATTAATTCATTTTGTAACAGTGTACCCTGAACTAATTAAGCATCAGAGGTTGTAAGCCCATTTACACTTATTCAATTAGGCATTAGCCAGTCAGCGGTCTACCAGCAACCCATTGTTGCAGCTATTCTCCATGTTGCACAATATAACCACAAGACTCCTAGTCTCATAACAGTTTTTTTCTGCATAATTACATAAAGAAATACACGAAGTCGAAAGAGAACCTTAAACACTAAAATTCCCAATATCGACGTCACAAACAAACCCTGCTATAATAGCTGTCAATGGATCATTTTCCAGGCCTTTATCTAGTGTAAACACTTGTCATGTTACACATCCCATAAATAACCACTTGAGGTGATGGACGAAATCCCATAATGGCCGTTCATCGCTCTCAGTCTGGGCGTAGGTGGAAGTGCTATGGGAGTTAGGCCCGCTGGGTATTTTCTCATCCAGTGAGCTGCTAACAACCTTCAGCTTTGACAAAACAGCCACGGTGGCCTGTTGTGCCCACACACACACACACAGGCCCAGTGCACCGTCTCTAGCCTAATAACAGTACGTCAAATCCACACTTCAGAGATGTAAGAAGGAGGGGTTTATAAGTGTGTGAAAGGCAGTTGAGAGGTGGATAAGGAAGAGACAGAACTAAACTGAACAGATTCCCTGTGCTCATAAATATATACCAAATAAAGTGCATCCAGCGGAGAACTAGGAAAACTGGCACCCTAACTCAGGGACGCCTCCGTACTGTCAGACCCTATAATGATTACATTATATTGCTTTACGCATTTTTCAGTCTCGGCTGTAAATTGGCAGTGATGCAAGAAGAAAAAGACATTTTATCCCTGCCTTCATTATTGACCGGCGGCCACCAAAATGTCAGCATGCTCCGTTAGTTAGAGCTGTTTTACAGCCTCTAAGGCCTTTCTCTCAGACCGTGTTTCCTATGAGCAGCTGGAATCCAGAGCATTTACCTGAACGTTCAATCAACATGGCTGACATAATGTGAGATGCTGTCCAAGGAACCCACCGCATCATGAAATATCAAGGAAAATAGGGCAATTTAAATCAGAAAAGCACAACGGACACCTACCGCACCCTGAAAATGATATCAACTACCTTTCACTAAAGTTCATGTCTTTTAATGTCATACTGGAATGCCGGGCTCACAGACCGCTCCGTATTTCCCCATTAAAACCACAACCCACAGCATTTTCATAGAATAGCTCTGGGCTTTTTCTTATTCCTCATGGGAGCATTCTCTTTTGTTTTTAAAACACCAAACCACTTGATGATTCAATAAAAATAAAACGCAGCAAATGTTTTATCCCCCGCCAACTGATTTATTCATGTCCTGACTGAACTTTTGCATTACAGACCAAGTTTACAGTCACTAAAGGATAATAAGTAATTCATTAGCCCTGCAATATCTGCAACATCTGTAACTGTGGTACAGGGTGTTATTTATTAGACACTCTTATCACTGTAACTGTCTCAGTGTGTCTCCGCTAAAACATTCAGAGGACAATTTAAGCTGATTTAAATGAGAGGGGATATATTAACACTCCGTGACTTCTAAAACATTCGATGGAAGAATACATGAAATACAGATAGTGTATTTGTGTGTCTCGGGAGCAGACGAAAAAGTACTGCAGTACTGCTAGCGTGTACTGTTATAGTAAATGGAGGGCAAGGGAGGAAAATGCCTCAGTGTTTTGAAACCGCAAATGATTACCAAGCCTTCCAGCCTATAATTAGTAGTTTAATGGAATATATTAAACGTCCCTTAAATATTGAATTCTACACTATAAAATGCCAAGACCTTAATTATAATAAAAAGTTATGGTCACCACTGCAAAAGCCTTGAAATGAGAGGGGGTAACTACAGCAACTGAAAGGAATTTGATATAAAGTGATACTCTTATAGTGTTTGCTTCAATCTCCCAAGTAAACAAGACTGATGGATGCACAAAATCCCCAAAGTGTCAAAGTCTTGTCATGACTCTCATATTAAATCTAATATTCTATCACATGTATACTTTCACAAGAAAAGGATTTAGAAGCGGAGTTAGAGGAATGTTCACAGAATGACACTTGAGACCAGATATAAGTAAAGCTATTTGTGAGAAAGAGTCAGACGTGAGTGAAAGAGTTATTCTGTTCTTTGCACAGTATTTTCAGTTAACAGCCACTTACCCCATTGGTTTCTGAATTTTAGTAGCTATCACTAAACGAAAACAGAAAATTACTGCAATTCAGCTGCAGGCACACTCTGCTCCTCTGGATCTTTCACCATGAACTTGGTATCTAATGAAAAGTGACTTGAGAGCAATCGCTAATGTTAAAATGGCGTGGTCAGTTGTACTCTATTTCACCCATTTTTTTCTCTTTATATCTCGCTTTTAATTTTACACACAACAGCATTCTGGACCAGGCAAAAGCACACCTGGATAGAACCGGTGCGATGCAATAAAAATGATTCATCTCTGTGCAGATTTGATATATGCAACTCTCTGCTTGCTCCCTCAGCAGCTACGCTCAGTGTTGCTCGGAGTCTCTGAGATTGTATTTGTGTCTATGTACACAGGTACAAATAAAGTTTATTCAATCTGAAATGGCTTTTGCAGTAGGTATACAGAGACTTCCATGTTTATTTCCATGGGGTTTCTGTTAGCAGTAGATAGTTAGGGGTATCTTACTATTAACAAAACACTGATGCAAACTTGGCCAAAGGTGCAGGCATGGCGGATTGTAAAAACAAATTGTGAAAGGATATATATATTTTTTTTAAACCTACATGTTTTGTTTTTATTTTAAGTCTATATAAAAATGCTGCCTTACCCGTAGCTGACCTTTATAATAAAACTCTGGTTTAATAGTCTATTCAGATTGGTGTTATAAAACATGTTGGACTGTACATGCTTATTCTAGTTCCAGGAATTTGACAAAAGCATTATAAAAGAAAAATGAAAATAAGGCTGTGGACCTATTTGGTGGCTGACTTTAAAGCACTTACACCAGTGCAGGAAATACCCATGTTTTTTGGTATGTTGCGAGGAGGTATTTTAAGTGCATATAAGTAAACCACCTTTGCTATTAAGAGCATACAGCCACTGCAGAATGCACAAAGCTGGAATCTATATAATAATACCTCTGAATTCACTTTAGATAAAGAGATGGTTGCCTTCTCACTACTATTGAGTTGAATGAATTACATTGTTCACATTACAGAGAAGTCAGGTGTAGAGAGGAATGCTAGTTTCACTACAGGCAGTGAACGCCTCTTCGTATCGTCAAATGCCCTGACAATGTGAACTTTTGTGAAGGTTGCTTGACTCTCATTTCACTCCTTCAGCTCCATGTTCACCTTGGGCACAAAGATTCACCCTCATGACACGAAGATTTAAATGCTTACAGTAAACAATCATTTAAACAAACCAGATACAGTTTTTGGATCCATCTCAGAGTGTTATTTGCTCTGATCTTGTGTAGTGCCCCTCCCCTTGACAAAATGTCAACTCAGTCTTAAGTGATGAAGGTCAAAACCTCTAATACCTTGTGGTGAGATTTTAAGATTAAAAATCATCCAAAATAGATTTTCTCTCAAATGGCTGATTGCTATTTGAGGCATGAAAACTAGCAGGCTTTTAAAAGTGCAATGTAACAGGAAGTCATAACCTCTAAACATTACACATGCTCTTGATGGACCTGGGAATTGAGATGTGTATCTATATACTTCAAAGTTCTGCCATCAAAGCCTCTGCCGATGCTGTCACGGAGAAAAGAGCTTTTTGGTTTCTCATTACCCAGCGGCACTTCCCCTGGTCAGCGTTTGTGCTCGCAGGGCGAAACCCGACTCTTAATTGCCGTTCAATTACAAAGACTAATTTGTGGAGGTGTTTCGCAAACAAAAATCCCTCAGCCCGGCTCACTGCGGTGCTTGGTCAAAGAGCTGATTTGTATTCTATAAAGGTAACTAATGTCCAAGCCTCTCTCTTCTCCCCTAACGTCTGTACATCCACTGAGAGGTCTGGGTTATGAATATGCTAACATTCAGGGCTAGGGCTCTCAGTTATGGTTAGAGGTTTGGGAACATGATGGAAAACATTCGGCCTTTGCTGACGTTTTTGTGGATGCGGCTGCTCCGGCCATCACTGCACAGCAGAAATGTCACTTCAAATGGAAACTAGTTTTTATAGGCCCTTACGTGATGTTATTTTAAGGGTCCAAGACTAAGCCTTTCCTGCAGTTCAGGATGGTAGCATGTGCCCTTAGAGAAGAGAAGTGTGTATCATCTTACTAGGGCAAACAAAGCTCAGCATTCTACTTGTATTACTTACAAAGACATGGAGGTTAGTCGCCTAAAGCGAAGATCAAGAGATCGGTGTATATGCAATGCATTGCTTGTATCCCCTTGATTATCCACAACAGGAGGTGAATTTGTCTTTTATACAAAATCATGCTAGTAGAAATGAATAAAGCTCAGATAGTTACAATCCAAGTGTTACTGGTGAGTAAATATGCATATGGGCCTGTGCTTGGTGTGGATGCCTCTTTGGCTCTGTTTATGGTATTAAGATGTGTTTTGGTCGATCACATCTGTATATAGCGTTGTACACACCAAAATGCATCAACAGCCCTTTAAGCTAAGGGGCATTAAAGCTTTATTCATAATTAATAAACAAAAAAAAATCTGCTTTTGAACATTATTTATCTGTGCTACCACATTACCCTTATGTTTATTCATACAAGCCCAATATGGGAGTATTAATAACAATCTGTAAATCCTCACAGCAAGCCAGTGTTTTTACTGCCATACCTCAAAAAATGTTAATTGAGGAATGAAAATTAAAATGTGTTAATCTTAATGACAATATGTTGAATAGACAGAAAACACAATTAATTTCCCGCTGCATTTTGAGGATGAAAGAAATACAAGACAAGTTTTAAGCAATTATCAAGAAAATTATAGCAAATAAACAAAAGACGACAGATAATAATTTCAGAGCGACGTGCATGACCATTAAATCTAGTAATTTAAGTCTATAGAAATAGCTTGTGCATGGTTGACTTTAAACTATTCAGCAATGAAAGATGATTTCCGCGTTTAACAGTCTCTCTGCTGACTTCTTAGATGGCGTTTAACATGAATTCTAATGACTTAAGATGATTGTTTCTTTCTTCTTTTTTCTGCTCTTTCCACATCAATAACATTCTAATTATGTCTTCAGTTATTACGCTATTCCAATAAGCACTTCATAGCTTCACAGTATATCCAAGAATACTAATGACTAGCTTATAAAAACAACGACTGAAGACAGCTGCATCTCCACAGAGCTTCAAGACACTTCATTCATTATTAAAATGTACAAGCCTAATAAAGCCCCCGTGTTTTTGCTTGTGTGTAACGCATAAGGCCACAGAATTTTTCTGTCACTGTGAAAGATATGCTTGCGTATTTTCCTTTAAACAGCTACATTACAAAGAAGTGAATGGTGAGGGCCTGCCAAAGCCTCTCATTCCCAAACCTTTTCATTTCCTGGAAAATGGAGGAGCAGTCAGGGCTTTCAGACAGCCGCGTCCCGGAGGATCCGGGGAACAGGAAACTGCGGTGTCTGGAATTGATCTGAGGCAAAGGGAAAATAAAATACTTGGGATTCTTGAGGTTGGAGGAACGGGAGACAAAAAGTCATGGATCCCGACAAAACTATGTATGGAGACGCTGAAGTGAGAGAGAAATGAGGCTATTATGCTACTGTGACAAACTTCGGGCGGATTTAGGGAGCCGTTTCAAGCACGGGAAACTTATCTGACCTGCCAACTCCAATATTTAAGTCACTAGGCATATTTCAATAAAACTCCCCTCTGAATTTCAGCTTTAAAAAAATCCTCTCTTTATGCCGCTAGCATCTGCGCGCTGCTTCCAGCCTGCAGCGGCTTGAATGACAGCTTTATTGTTTGACTTTTTCCGAGATGATTGAAAAGCAAATGGTGCATTGATAAACATCACTCGATTTTTAATACCTTTTCACCGAGCTTCACCTTTGAGGAGAGGTTAATTCACTGAATTGGTAAACAGAGAAATTAAACCTCAGAGCCATTTCAATAGAGTACGCAAAAGAAAAGACTGAAATGATTATCTAGCTGCTTTGAAACAAAACTGCATAGAACTGAGAAGGAAATGAAGGGTTGTGTGTCGCCTCACATAGCAAGTCAATAAATAAATATGCAGCAGACATTAAAGACGGTCTTAAAGTATCATGTCCCAGACAGGCCATAATCTCATTGTTTAGAAAATGATCAATAAATATGGACAGCAATAATAAAAACGCTGCCTTATCTTTTAAAGGATCACTTTCACAATTCGGTGTACCTATATAGCAATGTTGCGGTATTCGGAAGAGGAATATATATATATATGGTTATCGCGATCAGATCTAACAAAGATACAATCCAGCATGTAAACTCACAATTTCATAGCTACTGAACGGATCTCATTCATGGGTGTGGGCAGCGGACCCGAAACTGTCTCTATGGTTGTTAAACAAACACAGAAGATGTCAAGGTGATGAGCAGGAAAAAGCTGAGGGAGAGAGAGAGAGTGAGAGGGTTCAGGGTAAACAAGACAAGCAAAAAGGGAAATCAAAAGGAGAGCTCATAGAAGGTCAGAAAGCACTTCACTGCTTCCAATTTCCTCTTATCAATGATGAAGACATGGACTCATTTGAACAGATGGCTGTGGTATTGAGCCCATATCCCTAATCCCTTCACAGAGAGGTGGGGCTGAACCTGACATCAAAACTGACACATAAAAGCATTTGTCATTTTCCCAACCTTACTCTTCATCTACAGTTCTAAAATGAGGGGACAGAGCCCACAAGCAAGCCTCAGGAAAATTTCAAGGAAAATCACAAAAAAAATCATACAATTATTTAACAATAAAGTACTGTATCTGCTATCAATAACATAAATGCTAGACCATGCTAAATATATAAAGAACTCAGATGTAAGTCAGTAAATGCCACCTCCGTCAATATGAGAACATTATCTTGACTGAAAGCTCTCTGCACTTATTATATGTTCATCAAACATACACTCTAAAAAAATGCGGAGTTATTTTCAACCCAGCGTTGGGTCAAAAATGGATGAGCCCAGCGGCAGAGTTGAAATTAACCCAGAAAATGTTTATATTTGACCCAACAATGGGTTAAAACAACCCAGCATTTTGGGTTAAAACAACCCAGCAACACTGTCCGAAAAAAAGGTTTAAAACTGTACCTTTCTGTCACTGGGGTGGTACCTTCAAAGGTTCAGTTTTGTACCTTTTATGGGTATATACAACACATTGAAATGTTGTAACTTTTGGGGTACAATATAATACCTTAAGGACCTATTGTGTACCTTTAAAGGTACAGTTAAATGTTTTGTACCCCTAACATTTATTTGGTACAAAATTGGTCCTTAATAGGTACACAATAGGTCCTTAAGGTATAATATTGTACCCCAAAAGGTACAACATTTCAATGTGTTGTATTGCCATAAAAGGTACAAAACTGAACCTTTGAGAGTACCACCCCAGTGACAGAAAAGGTACAATTTTAAACCTTTTTTTCTGACAGTGAAGGGTTAAGTTACAACCCAGCGAGCTGTTAGCCTGGTATAACCAGACTCTCGTACATTCATTTCATTTGTACAGAGAGTCTGGCCACGCTCCATTGCAAAGCGTTACTTCTGTTAAGGAGGGTCCATTGTTGAAGTTTAAAACTATTGGATCTGCCCAGAGTCACTCAGGATCTGCCAAAGCCAATCGCTAACATGTGGTTGTGACGTATATCATGCACCAAAACCGTCCGGAAACAACAAGTCAGAATAATCAGACAAACAAAAGTTAGCAAACCTGGTTCTTGCTCTGGCTTTAACTTCTGTATAATCTGCAGTTTTGCAACAATGGACCGAATAGCTTTTCTCACGTCTTTCTCCGCTGCCATTACTGAACTACAACTCAAACTGACGCACGACCTCAACGTCATCGTTCTTAGCCAACCCCATCTGTTCGCTGAATGGTCCTGCAGATTTTTGCAGGAGAAAATGAAACTCTATAGAGCCATCCCAGACGTACTGCTGAAGCGAAATGAAAAATAAGCGGAAGCACATAGGAGGGCGGAGCCAGGCTAGCGAGCTGTCCCATTTTGCCCCAGTTTTTAAGAGTTTATACTATACCTTTTCTTCATCCCAGCCTCAGGCCATTCAGAAATACTAGTTTGTTGGCAGAATATGTTAAACACTACATCGATTTATCAGCAAAGTCTTTAAAGTACCTGGAAGATGCACAAATATGGCAGCATCATGCATCACAGTGCCCCCTAATATGTTGTTACATTTTCTCATTTTGAATTTCGACTTTCATCATTTGCTACGCTATTACTTGATTCTTTAGTGGTTTTGCAACTGTTTACTAAGTCTTGTTCGAGGAAGTGGATTTTTATTACTTTCTACACACTCAAGGACACTGTACAATAAAATAATAAGTACAACAATTACAATCAATGCATACATTTTTAGAAGCAGAGGTTTTTGCAAAAAAAAAAAAAAACATGCATGCATGCACTTACAGGGTTTTGCAGTGAAAGACAGTCAAATTTGTAAAATACCAATAAAATGACTAATATGCAAATTCGTAAAAAAATAAAGCATTTTAATTACTGACTAATAACCTTTTCATTGCCATTAAGGTGAATTTACTGAACCTACACATAGAGCCTGATAAAAATGCTCATGTCAAACACTTTATACTGTTTAAGTATATACAAATTTGACAAATAATTTATTTGTTCCTTCACCCATGTCTGTAGTGAAACATTCTGTGCTTTATTAATCTGCTCATGTTATATTTCTCCTAAAATGTTATAGGCCACAGTGAGTATCAGCTGAATTTATGAGCAATGTCTGCAGCAACAAATTCTGCATCCAGGCAGCTTTTATGGCCTACATCCCAGCTGTCTTCTTCCTTTTAAAGGTAACAAGTCATTACTGAAATTAATTATGATAAATTAGGCCTATTTTAATATACCCAATTTTCTTAGTTTCTGTTAATAAATAGTGTGAAAACAAGCCAGAGCTTTTGTTATCATCTTAGCAGGAGAACAAGAGGAAATAAAACTTCACTGGTTTATCACATTAATCATATGGCTACAAATTCTAATAATTATTTTTGTATTAATTTAATTGTGTTTTTATTGCCGCTATAAACTGTCATTGCGTGGAAAGAGCTATGAAACTGAAAACAAAAACGGATCTTGAACAACGCTAGGTTGAGTAAATGACAACTACATTTTCAGTTTAGGTGATCTGTTTCTTTAAATGGCCATGATATCAGGAATAACCAACAATAGCAAAAACTGCAGAGTCTGAGTTTTGGCCTCGAAAAAAACATTAAGCTGCTTTTGGACCATTTCTCAGGGCATTAGAGCGAATGAATCTGTCTCTCAACATGAACAATTTGAAGCTCACGCTTCCTTCTTACTATGGCTTTGAGACCCTGAGAGGTGGTTAAAACAGGAAGATGCCTGTCCTCAATCCTCCAACCCAATCCACCCCTGTCATGCACCGCTGACTCAACAAAGATGCTCTGTCTTTCTTAAAACATCTGGTGACAACTGCCTACCAGCAGGACTCCTTTGAGACAGCCGCAAGCCACCGATTAGGTGTAAATGATTCAAAATGAGAGAAGGGATTGATATAATAACACAAGCGTTAGACCTGTGGACCAGCAGGGAGTAAACAAAAAAGAAAACGTAGACAGGGGAACATAATCCCACTTGCCATCAATCACTTTAGGACCTTCTCGTTCAAAGCAGGAGTCCTTAATAAGTACCAAATTTTTTCTATTTGCAACTGATAGGTCTGTGATAGTAAAGAATACACATCTAAAACTGTAGGGGTTAATAAATCAAATTTACAAATCATATTCAAGAGGATCTTGTTTGTTAAAGAACTTTGTAATGGGGCTAATATATTGAGAGGTGCCATAACTATTGTCACAGAGGATGACAAGATGACTTTATGAGTCATATACCAGTAGTCACACATACACAAACATATGAAAGATTTTTACAATTCTTTGAAACATTAACACAATTTAATACAATAGTCAAATACAGTATTCAATCGACTATACTACACATGGCTTTTCTGTTGTTTCCATCAGCCATAAACTTCAGATCACTGTAAGGCAGAAGATTTAGCCCTTTTACCTGTAAATAGCTCTCTTCTGTAAGAGAGTATTTTCCTCATAAACTTCAACACTAAATTCAGTGTTACTATTCAACTGAATAGTATTTTATCCACTGCTTTATTACCTATACATCATAATGCCTCATGGGGCTTTTAGACTCCATCCACCATCACAAAAGCAGCACAAAGGCATTTCGTGTGCCTGGTTGATTCTGACCGGAGCTGACTAGGCCCTACTGCACATGCTCACACTTCCTGTGTAGAAGCAAAGATAAAGAAGAAAGTAATTCGACAGGTACTGAATAAAGCAGGGCAATCCTTTCTTTATTCTAGCAATGGGAAAATGAGATTGTTAATCCCCTGGGGCTTACATGTGTTTTGTATCTCTAAGTTTGATTCCACAGGGATTTATAAACCATCATAATCCCATGACAAGGGAGTTCCACTTACTTTACTCATTTATTCAGGCTTTTCATTTATTTATTTGCTAAAGTCCAGATTATTCAAACTCTAACTGCAGGAAGATTTGATTTTTTGTCTCTTGTTGTCTCTTTAAATATTAACTCTAAACTGCAAAGCTATACAGTGAGATATTTGTTTATAATAACCGTTATGAATTAAACATTATAGGATATGTTCTGTCCAGCCTGGTCTCACTGTTAATACGTAGTATTTACACGCAACTTTAAAAAACCAAAAACGCCTTTTTGTATGTTTAAATAGATGCTAAAACGTATAATGTAGATTTATTTTCAACATTTAAACGTAACATTATTAAGTTTTTACTGCAAAAAAACGTAAAACATTTACGTATCTTTCATTCCATAAAGATTGCTGTATAATTTCCCTTTAACCATTTTAGCGATATGTTACCACCTTAACCCTACCCTAAACCTTACCCTAAACCCAAACCTTACCCTAAATCCAAACCTTTTTATACAAAATGTTTAAATGCGTAACGTATTCTTTTAATATTGTGCAACGTAACGGACAGATATGTTTAGGAACAATTTAGTAACAATAGTAACAATATAGCATTCAAAATATATTTTAAGCCACTACAGTCCTACGCAAAACAGTTTATTAAAATCATTTAACGTTACTGTTACAAAAAGCATAACAGACAGACAAGTGTAATCACAACAACTTCTTTATTGCGAATATAAAAATCAGGACCAAAAGTAGTTAAAATGATGATGTGCTGCAGCCAAGGTCCTCTCTTGAGTATATGAAGTAAGGTAAAGAGAAGTATTAAAGTTATTAATCCACAAGAACGTTGATCCGGCTTCCCTCTGTCACGGCAATTTTTTTTTTTTAAATTTCAAACATACGGAAATGACGCAAATATGTCACGTGGCACGCAAACAGCCAATAAGCTTTTGATATCACTGCCATAAAGCAATGTGTTGTAAAGCTTCTTGAGGCGCGATATTTGAATTAAAATTTATATTAGCCTATAACGAACGCACAATCTGACTTTAGGGTTGTGATGAGAATTTGGATCAAGATCGCAAAGGGCTGAATTTGGATCTGTTCCTCCCAATCTTATGAATTTTAAAGATGTGGATTACAGCAAATGAATAAAAGTAACATCTTTTGTGAATGTATGTTGTATTTTGGTGTAATTATTGCTTAGTAGTAATAATAACGTATTGCATAGAAGACAGTATAGGAGAAAACGCGTTTTTGTGTGTCATGGCAAACAAACTAAATATAAAAAAAAGGTTAAATAAATAAAGAAATGATATTAAATTTAAAGTTTTAAAATGTTCAATATTGTGAAATTCTCTGAATATCATAATAATTTCATTAGGTAAATGGGTAAACTGTTTTAAATAAATAAGGCAGAAAATATGACTGAAAACATGTCATTATTATGAGTAAGAAACGCCAATGCCCACGGTTTTAATATTTATGGATAGGAATAACTTACGTACAAATTTGTACGTTTGTAAAGCTGTAAATACGTAAATTATTTACGTATTAGTCCTGTCAAAATGTCGTTATTATACGTTTCAGTGTGAATTAAACGCAAGTAAATGTACGTATGGTACAACCACACTGAAACGTAAAAATACACACGTATTTTCATGAGATCACGTTGTTCTGTCATGGCGTCTGTTGTTTGTACGATAACTGGTATGTTTCAAGTGTACAAATTTGATCAAGTGCCACAAAATATCAGCAATTGCTTTGAACTGCAGCACTACAATTGATCTGTCATTTCTGTATCTCAGTTTAATCAAAACTCATCTTTACAATCAATAGTTTCTGTGAGGCCGCAAAACACTTGTGGAATAACAGGAATCTAGAAAAATCCTTCCAGGGCTGGCGATTTGGATGCATGGGAGGTTACTTATCTATTCATAGCGATAAACTAGTTTAAAGAATATTTGTCTTCTACCATGGCAACACAATAAATCTAGACTTAAACCTATAATCTCTGTCTGAAATCCAGAAGGCTTGGTATTTTGTTTCGATACCTAGCATGTGTGCCGAGCTAATGCCAGGTCCCTGGTCAAACGGTTATAGACAACAGAATCATCTGCACATGAAGAGACCGAGTCCTCCATAAATGTCACGCGCACCGATTTATACCGCTCAAGAGCCAGGGTCAGGGGTTAAGGCTCAGAGGGGGGCTAACTGCTGCAAATGTTGTCATTAGCATCCAACTCCCAGGGCATTTGTTAAACCAGGCATCTCTCTGCTTTCGCTTTTTCTCACATTGTAGACAGTGTGGGATTAGAGGCTGCTCACAATCATGACATATGGCAAAGCTCGGCTATGAGCCATGATAAAAATTAGCTCCAGCTCCAGCAGATAACATCAGACCACACGGTTGCCTGAAAAGACGAGTCAAGGTGCACTACTGCGTGTCGCTTTGTGCAATGCATGTCTCAAATGTGATGAGAGCTGTCACATAGTGATGAAATAAAATAATGGGTGTGGAATGCATGCGTACCCGCAGGAGCCATTGTCACAACATCGGTACGAAGGCACAAATTTTTTAACCATATGTTATTTACGTGCATCACAAATCATTTTGTCACAATAGGTATATCAACTGCGTTTTCATAGGTGTATGGGGGAAACTGAGAAATTGAGTGGTATGTTTACATCAAATGTCTGACAGTGAGTTGTTTCTATATAATGGCTTTATTTCTGGTACAGTGCACGAGGAGTGTGATCTTGATTAGAAAAAAACAATGCATGAAAAGTAATAAAAAGCTTGCAAGTCCTCTCATCCACAAAAGAAACCTATGTGAGACACAAACAATTCAAATGTAAGGTAATGTCTTAAGTTAGCTAATACCACAGGGATCCATGGAGCTCTTCTTCGATTTTTTTTTTTACAACATGGAGAGATTAATCATCTTCTCGCTTTTAAAATGCCATTCCTAAAAATCTTGGCTATCGCACACAGACAACAATATAAGTGAGAATAAGAGCGAGCTGCAGAAAATGTCAGTCACGTGCATATAATGGCGGCAGTTCTCCCATGAATTTCACAGACTTCACAGTGAATCCTTTTGGCAAACCCTTTTTTTGTGGGGGTTCCACAGGGGCTGTTTGATTCACAAAGGTCATGCTGTGAAAAAATGCACAATTCTATTCCAGCCACCCGAGCGAAGAAATCATTTAGTTAAATGGACGGGTTTGCCTTTAAGCTGCATATAAAGACTTATATAAAAGTGCTGCACCTATCACGACCAAGAAAACGGCTTTTATGTGAGCCACGTTGTCAAGTATGCACGATTTAAGATCATGTTGCAGAGTTTTCTTATTTGGGTTTACTCCTTTCCCTTTTGCACAAGTATCGATCCTAACATTTTTCTCTGGGCAGCCTACTTTTATTCTTCATTTTTTATTTAAACCAAAACTTCATGAAGTTGTAGGCTCAACTTCTGCTATTATTACGGCTAAGTATGTGCACATGATCCCAGAAAACCTTCCTGACAAATATATCACAAGCTAAGTGCTTGTTATGACAAACTGGAGAAACGCTCAGTCTTATAGCCAATTAGGAAAGGGAAAGCTCTGTGGAGGGAAACTCACCATACCCTTACAGTGCTAGAACAGCGGCTGTAGATGGAAAAAAGGTTAAAGTATTAAATGCTATATGCTCTGGGCCTGCAAATGACTTCTGGTGACATATTGAATTTCATTTAGTGCTACGCTAGCATCAAATCAACTTTGGGAGCTGGGAGGCAGACTCACAGTCACTGCTCTGAACTCCCGGAATATCAATGATGGCCGCTGATTCAGTACAGTAATGAGAGAGCATGAGAAATGGACTCTCGGTGGAACGTACTGGGGGACGGGCACAAGGGGGTTTTGAATTAGCAGACATAGCAGCCATCATGAAGAAATATGACTGTCTTAGCTACTCTATAAGCAGATGTTATGTCTGTGAAATCAAATGCAAAGAGTTGAAAACTCACTCAATGTGACTGTGTGCTGAGCTGAAGGAATGTTGCCTTCAATCAGTCATTACTAAAGTGAGGTTTGCAATTTTAAAAATTTCCATGAGTCATATCACTGAAGCTTAGATACAGAATTTTGCTGCGGATTAATGCATTGTGCTAGCAATGCAAAGGTCTTGTGTTTGATCTCATGAAACACTCATAAAACAAATGTATAGATTGAATGCACTGTAAGTAAATGCATGAATGTAATGTAAATGTAGATGTTTGTGTAGACCATGTGAAGGTCACCAGATCGTGGACCATAGTTCACATTCAAACTTCAGATTTATTCAAAATAAACATATGAACACAGGGCTTATATGAAACAGATCATCTAAGATAGCGTATTATTTCTTACTTTAGAAAGTTTAAATAGATCTTAACTTAAACATTAAGCGCAGTTTCCTGGACATGGCTTATCCTAGTCCCAGACTATATAGATGTTTGAACTGCCTTAACAGTATCAGTCCCATTGTTTTGTCTCAAGATGCACACCAATGTTTTTTTTTTTTGTAAGATATATTTGCAAAAAACTCCCTAAATGTACTTATCTCACTAAGTCATGGCTTAATCTAAACCCTGTCTGGAAAACCGTCCCTTATAGTATTACCTCCTGAAACACAAGTTATTTTGAGATCTTCGATTGTTTGGTTCTTTCTAGGAAGAAACCTTAATTGAATATTCCTAGTCTAGACGTACAAATGCATGTAGAAAGATATTTCCCAGCACATATATATCCAATCACAGCCCATTGAGTTTTGCTGCTCCCCAGCTGCATGACAGCAAATCTTAAAGCATGAAAAGGGTAATTAACAGCCTGGTCGTGAAGCCTGGCAGAGCAAGCCTCGTAATTACAACGAGTGGGACCTCTGATCAGCCGTCTGCTTAAAAAAAAAACATTCTTCGGCTCTTCTTCATATAAACATGTGAACCTGCCAAAAAATAACAAATAGGCATACATAATACACAGAGGTATCTCTGTGCCTAACCATATTTAGCTTTATATTATCTGTGTGCTGCTGACAGCTCTGTTGTGTCCTGTCTGAATGTGCAGCGTTTCTCGTATTCCATAATCTGCAGCAGAGCCGTTGCGTTGGAAAACCTGTGGGACCGTCCAAAAAAGTGTCTAAGTGAATCAGGACAAACGATGAAATTGGGTTTGGGCAAACACAGGCCACGGGTTAACAGATTAGGCCTGTTTATGGGGTAAATATGCAGGTCACAGCTGTGGGGAGCCGATGCCACAGTTTTCATCTTTGAAACACGTGACATAGCCTCCTGGCAGACATGATTGTTGTTTGTGGCAGCAATGCGAGACAGAACTAAATTACTTATGCTCAAAGCTGTATATTTTCAGGAATTATTAGCAAATGGTGAATAGATAAGATATGGGCTGATTATTCCTTCTTTTTGCACACATATTTTTTTATAATTTATTATTGCTGACTAATTACAACTATCTGTTCTGAATATAAATGATCAAAAATGTATCTTGGATGAAAACACACATTAAAGATGCATGGCAGAGAGTAAGTGAATACAAAAGTCCAAATATGATCAAAGGAACGTAATAAAAGCACCCTTAAAGGGTTTGTCGAGAGCAAAAGCACTCCGACACTGGCCATAAACAACACTGTCTGGGCCTGATTTCCAACACTTCAAACGAGACATGGGGAACAAACTGAATGAATAAGCATCCACAAACAACATGCATACCGCCCAACACAGGCAGCACAAAAACCAATAACCTTCACATAATCTCCCACAAGCACAGACTGGTGCAATCAAAAGCTTCTTTAGACGCAAGAGCGACAAACGCATCTGATTGGCTGTTTATAAGAGCACCACAATGGTTTAACCGGCATCTGTGACAAAGAGCACCATCTATCTATCTATCTATCTATCTATCTATCTATCTATCTATCTATCTATCTATCTATCTATCTATCTATCTATCTATCTAGTCACTTGAGTACAGAAATTAATTAAACTTTGCAACTATCAATATTTTTCCTAAGGTTCAAATAAAGCAATACATACAATACAAGACCTCAGCAAAATACATATTTTTTCTGTACTATTCATGAAAGTTTCTTTACCTGCAATTTTGAAAAGTTTAAGACATTTTAATAATTTAAAGATCCACAGAAACTCGATAAAGACTCAGACCAAGAAGTCACGTTCTTCTCCTCTCATATAATTGCAGAAATGCCTCTATTCAGCCATAACTATACATTTTCACTGAATTGTTGATAAGAAAGAAATTGTATAAGTCAAGCAATATTCTGGCAGCTGAGTTTTTCGGTTTCCTGTATGGGAGACAACCGTGTGGTGAAATGAGTGGCTGATGAATGGCTATCCCCTTTTCACAGCTAGCCATCTATTCTTCTTTTCATTTCTTTTCCAGGCCATTTTTCTCCCCAAGAGGAATCTCAAATCAGGGTGCAAGTAATGAGTTTGTCCCTGATGCATCACCACCACCAGCGTTATAACCACAGTGCTTGCACCCGCCATTTTCTTCTCGGCGAGGAGGCGACACAAACCCTGCATGGCACAAGCACGCGAGTGTGTGCATGTTTGTGTGTAACAAAATAAGGTCAAAAAAATGTGATTGCATTGATAATGTATGTATAAGTGGAAAACTGCAGAAGCTTAAGGAGACCATGGGTCAGCGGAAAGCTTTCCTCTCTGAATTCTGATATTCCTGGCACCACTTCTCTCTCAAGGGTGATGTTTATGGATAAGCTCTTGAATATGTATTTCCCAGATTATGAAATGTGCCTTTGAACGACTGTCCTTTATTTCCTTCAAAAGAGGTCACCGACCCCCTGTTGCTGACAGTCACCTGACTTGAGTCCAAATTAAATCACTCCACTTTTCCTCCTTGACTGTCATTTATTTTGCACAAGAGCCTCCTAGTGCATCGTATTACCTGTGTGAAAACCAGCAATTGAGGGAAATTCAATATGCTTTCAACATGCATTTGGCCTCTGCGGGACTGGTGTCAGATGTGCTATTGTATCTATCTGATACAAAAAGCAATGTTTTTTTTCTTGGTGTGCAAAAAAAGCACATCGAATTATTGCAGTTCCACCTATCTGACCCTAATTTTGTAAATCATTAGGTTTTTATTATTCGTCTATAGTTCTTCAGATCAAACTGCAAATGATTTTCTACACTCTGGTGCTTTCTAATAGGATTTGTGCAGCAGCATATTTGATTGTAGTAATCTATTTACAGAAATCTTTAGAAATGACGAGAGCTTAAGAAAAGACTGTGAAAACTGTAAATTGCTATTAAATGGGACTTTGTGCCAGAATATCATTGATGCCCTGTTTGCATAGCCGAGGTGCATTCTGATCAAATCTCAGTGATACATGGGAGATAAAGTGAAATTTAGATAGGCTAAAGATAAGTAAAGGACATTTCGAGCAGAGAATTAATATTAAGATAAGCCCAAAGCTAATCTTCCATTAATTCCTGAACTTCACAGAATTTATCAGTCAATACAAACCTTCTGATTAATTAACACTTGAACTCTCACGCTTGCGAAATGTAGGTATTGTGAGCCATTACGCATAGATAATGTGTCACCCATTTTTCTTATGATAAGAACATACTTTTTTTATTTTTTCCACCCCTGCTGTCATTGAAAAGTGACTTATAGAAGGTTATTTATTTATTTATTATTTACCATGTTATTTATTTATTTATTTGCTCCATTTCTTCCAGCTCTCAAAAGCTGGGAGCGGCTGAACGCTTATCTTGATAAGAGTAGGCCCTGAGCTGCATGCATTGTGACAGCCTCCAATGAATATCAAGTGACGTGAGTCAGAGTCTGCAGCCATTCCGGAGGGGATAAAAAAACCTTCCATTATAATCGCCACCTCCTTTTAAACAGCCATTACCTCTGAGCGCGGTAGCCAGAGGTGAGGTAAGGGTGCTGACATACACCCACAGCTGCTCGCCAAATTAAAAAGAGGCTTGCACATGCGATCGTGAATGCTAAACGCATCCTGGAAAGCTCAATGTTTGTTAAATTCATTCACACGGACTGGACAGAACGACATTGAGCCTGGCAAAGGATTCCCTATGCAAGCTATTGTTTGTGCAAAACGTAAAAGACAATTAAATGAAAACAATCACTCAACTAAAACAATCGATAAATAAAAGCCACAAGAATGTGGGCTCGGCAGCTGTAGAGGAGATTTTTACAGGATGATCTTGGTTCTGTATATCACCCACTCGTGGATGCATCGCTAATCGGCAACCGTTGAGCCTCATTCATCAAGCCAGTGGCTCTCGTACCCCCTTACTCACGAGGGAGAGGCAGCTGTAACTTCCAATGTGCGCTCCATACTGTGGCTAATGACTAAATCTGTCATTTTCAGCCTCATAAAGGTTTCTTTATGCCTACAATCCCGATCACGGTTGATTAGTTGTGGTGTGCTAGATCCACTGTGAACACTCGCCATTCCAAACACTCCTAGTGTTTCCTCTCTCATTGCTTTCCGAATCTCTCCTTTTTCCTCTTGTCCTACAATGGCATTCTTTGCCCACATCTATTTCTTTCTCCAATCATTTGCCCCATTATTAAGCAGAATACAGTATGGAATAATTCATGAAAATGAATTATTCCAGTGGTTTAATGAAAGCGGGCTGAGTCTTGCGTATTCTTCGCCAATATGCCTGTATAGACGCAGTAATCTTCCGTGCTGACAGCAAGAAGTCAGTGATAATGAGAGAATATATTACACTGAACTCTCAATGTGTAAACTCTATATATTATGCACATTTGTGCCATTCTCTCTGTCTTTCCGCGTTTCATTCTTTACTATAATAATCTGTATACACCAGCTGCTTTGAACCGAACAAAATATCTACACTTTGTTGACTAGCTGAGAGAACCCCACGCATTTCTCCACAGATTTAAGTGTCTTTTCAAAGTTTTATCCCTGGATTCAGTGAGGTGCCACTAGCCAGTCATAATCTGTTATTGTGTGCCTGAAACCATGTGTGATTAATTTCTCTTTTAAATGAAGCGTCCAGGCCGGTTTGGCATTGGGGCCGTGATGGAGCCGCACTATAAATGGTTTATGTCATGGCTTTTGTCAAGCGCCTTTTCCCTGCAGCCTCGCTCAGTAATTGAAAAGCCACCTCCAACAGAGGGACTGAGAGACTGTGTTTGCTGCATACTGACGACGGAGACCAAGGGGGGAATGGTCCGAGAGGGTCTTGCCACCTCAGTGCGCGTAGCTACCCGACAGGATTTCCAGGGACACCTGCGCTGACCCACAATGACCCACAGGGTGCCCTCGCCGCATACAATAACATGTTCTGTTCAGCCTGAGCGGGAGGTGGCCAAACTGAATGACTAACATTGTTAATGGCAAGCTTTGTGTTAGTATCAGATGAGTTCATTGTGAATTTGATTTAATCTCCGAGGCGACTATATCTGTCAGCGTGGCCTCAAGGGCCATGGAAATGTTGCTCTCTTTTTCATTTCTGTGCCTCTGTTCTTAGCCCCAGGTTTTGCTTTGCTTGCATTCAGAAGGGTGTGATAAATGATAGCATCTGCCTGCCTTCTTCCCCACCTGCATTTAGATATTCCTTCTACTGGTTCTCGCTGGGATGATACTGACGTTTTGTGCGCTGCACATGGGAATGAACAAAGAAAAGAAAGCATACATTTTAAAGAAAGTAAAAAATACAATGTCTGCGTTAAAATATAGGGGTGGCAGAAATTTCCAGGGGCAACTAGAAGAGTAATGTCAGAGTAACGCCCATATTTGTATTGTTTTATTTGATGGCTCTGCTTTTGTCTAGGGTGGCTCTGTCTGTATATTTATGACATCTATAATTATATTGATATTGACTTTGTGTCTGACGTTACAGCAACTAAAGATAATTAGACTTTATAGTTTAAACATTGAACTGTTTTGTTTTCGTTGTTGTTTTTACACCATGTGTTCCTGTAGCTCAATTGATTAGCATTTCTTAAGCAGAGTAAAGGGTTTTGGGTTTTATTTCAAGCAAACAGAAATACAGAAGATAATTTATGGATTTAATGCATTATAAGTTTCTTTACATAAAAGTGTCTGCCAAATACATAATAATATTTTTTTTTCACATTTTTACCAATGTAAAGCATTGGTTTTCACAAACGTAAAGTGTGGGGACACTAGTGGGTCAACAGTGGGATCAGGTGGGTCGCCCAAACTTGGTTGTAGTAGTAAATGACACAGATGTTTTGTCCTAATAATGACAATTAATGGCAATGGATTTGATATCAGGTATTTTGGGATTGCAATTAAACTTAATTCATACAATGACAATGAAAATATTTCTAAAAGGAAAAAATTTGTTTGGATTTCTTAATGTATTTTTCTGCATATTCCTATAAAAATATTTTGATGGGTGCTGAGATTATACCTTAGTGGGTCGTAGAATGAAAAAGTTTGGGAATCACTGGTTTAAAGGACCTCATATTGTTTTCAAATAAAAAAACACATTTAAATCCCTATAGAGCTCTGCAGCTGACGTCACGCAGTTAGGCTGCACCCCGCCCTTATGGCAGGCAATTGTAAAGCACTTGAGCACTGTAGCTTTTGTATTGACAGACAAAAATTGTATACTTTACAAACCTTACAATTTCAACATGTTGTTTAAGGGTTTTATGTTTATAAGTCAGTCCCTCCAGAAAAACGCAATTATGCGATCGCATGATTTAACGCATAATCAGCCAATTTTTAATGCATATTTGCAGATTTCTGTGTGCAAAATATGCGGGGCTTGCATGATTTCATAATGCCCGCATTTTCGTAGCAAAAATCACATATATCTTTGCCGAAAGTTGAAAAATGTTGAATTTACCCCACACATGCGCAGCCATGTCCCCTGTTGCCATGGGAACGTTATGAAGTGACGTGATTATGTGACGTGAACATCATTGAAAATTAGTTTAAGTTTTTGCAAGTTCCCACAATTTTTGCAAGTTCACGCAATTTCAACACATAAAATTGCATAAATATCCCGCATATTCCATCACATTTTTTTAAGAAAACGTGCCGCAAGATCAAGGATTTTTGCTTGCGACAATCACAAAAATCTTTTGATTAAAAGTGCGCAGTGAACTTTGTTGCCATTAAACTCCTGCTGGTCCCATTCATTTCATATTTGCTCCCGGCTGTCCTTGCTTGCCAGTATGGTGGGTGGCGTAAACAGAATGGGTCATGGTGGGTGGCGTAAACAGAATGGGTCACATGACGTCCAGACCTCTATATAGTGAAAAATATTGCTATTGACCAAAACTATTTACAATATGGTCATATATATATTTAGTAATACCATTTTTCGAAATCTATCCCCACAGTTTTTGAATGCACACAATGCAAGCTACTAAAGAAAATACAACACTGCCCTCTCTATCCGTCCATCACTTCCAGTGACAATACGCTGCACCCCAAATAGCCCAAAGAAGCAGAGAAACACCTCCAAGTTAAAAACTTGAATAGAATTGTCAGGTTTCATGCTGCTCAAAATCTCCCATTTCCTTTTTGCTTGAAGAGCCGCTTGGAGCAGTGCTTTTGAAATCCCCCATTTGTGTGCATGTGGTGACGCACATACTTCAATTCTACTTCAAGACACTTCTGAGAAACAATGCACTGGCTCACCCTCAACTGTCCCCAAATATAACACATACAGCAGAGTTTTGCACTGAAAGAAAAGCAAATTTTGGCTCCTATACGTTTCAACAGCAATTGCTCTCCACACGGCCTGGACTTGAGATCCAGCATAAAGAAATGAAGTAATGGTGTCAAATTATTCTAACAAAGAACGTATGTAAAAAAATTACGTCAGGGAACACATGATGTCATTTATAGGCAATTGGTTTTTACAGTCCACATTGACACGGTCACTGCTTTAATACTTCCATACGCTGCTTTTCTTTCTGTTACCAAGGAGAGCCATTCAAACACAGACAGCTGTCAGGTCAACAATCATGCAAATATCCGTCAAAGAAACTGGGTTTGCTTTGGGTTAAGGAGGCATAAACATAGTGAATAGACAAACTGTCAGGAAACTAAGGTGGGAATGTACAATTGGAGGTCTTTCCAGCCTTATAAAGAAAAGACAGCATTTTGCATAATAATCGAAGGAAATGTAGTTTGTTTGCTTTTCGTGGGAGTGGTGGGCTTATTTGTATGGGGCGTCTCTCTAGGTTAAGGCCCCTGTACACCTCACTCTCCTGGTTGCTCAGAAGGGGCCGGGCTGCTCCATTACAAGCCGGTTTAGTTTTACGACACCAGGCTAACTGTCATGTTAATGAATACTGTGCTGGCCTTTACTGGGCCCTGTGTCCTTGTGCAAGTGACAAGCAGTGTTCAGCCCTTTACAGTTCCCATTGAAAAGGCCATTACATCCCTACCCCTGCAACAGTTGTAGTGCTAATGTTTAACAGCCTAATTAGAAAGCGAAGCGGCTGCTTTGCTCAAAAGACTGTCCACCCATCGGCCACCCACAAAGTCGGACAGCTGGAAATAATTTCTGCCTTACTGTAACCTACAAACCCCAACAAACAAGGGTCAACAGGATGTGGACACCCGTGCTTTAAATTAAAACAATTAAAACCTCAGGCTGGACAAGTCCCAGAGGCCCCGAACTATTTACAACAGAGCCTGGCAGTGACAGAAAGAGGTCTAAAAAGAACCTTCCTGACACAACAGAATTTACAGAGGTGTGAAATTAACTGCAATTTGGCATCACGGTGATCCATGCAAAACTAAAACGCCTTAATGCATTTTGCTAATGCGAACGTGAAGAATGATTCACAAAGACTAAAAGCAATGGGAAAGCTGTTGCATTAAAGACAAACAGCCCCGCAAGTGCAATGAAAACTTTCACTCTACAGTGGGAGCACTGCAAAGCAGGAAGATTCCTCAGGGTGCTGGCTCCAGGAGTGTGAATGTGTTCACTGATGCAAACCATCATTGACAAGCACTAAACAAAAATGGGCCTTGACTCAGAGACAACGGTCCCCTTGTGTCACATTCTGTTAAGTATTATTTTCACACTTTTTACATTTTCATACATCAATCATATAGAATTATATAAATATATATGATGCCATTCTTTAATAAAATCATAATAATATATAATATAAAGAAATAAATTCAATCAAATAACTATTAATATAATTATATATACAAATCAATCATGCTGCTATTTCATTTGCAGTCATTTTCTCAATGTATATCCTTCTAATCACAGATAACTCATGGACACTTATTAAACCTTCTACTTTTCGGTGATGCCGGCTAAGTTTAGACTATGTATGAACAGTTTAAAGCGCTAGTCTCTGAGCTCTCGCCGGCAAGGGAGAAGACTGAATCCACCATTGTAGCTGCCTGATAAAGAGATTAGGGCACTGTGAAAGGAGGCGGGACAGCATCTCCCTGCATCTGAGATGCTTAGCTGAAAGGCCCATTGTAGGCCCAGTACACATCCTGCCTTCCCAGAGCACTTGACAACCAAAACAGCCAACAACAGAATTCCTGTGTCAAACAAAACGCTCCTTGTCTACCCAAAGGTTTATCTGCCTCATTTACAAATGTATGCCTTTGTGACCGTACCGCTTCCCATTAACCGAATCCACTAGAATGAGAGCTAAATAAATTATTCACTCATTTCATGCCATTTTTGATGATCTCGGGGTTTAAAAGGAAAATGACATAAATAGCGTTTAGAGAGATGGACTGACTGAATGGCCCTCTCTTAAAAAGTCAATAAGAAGGAAATCCAGAACATGTGCTGGGATTGTTCCTCTCCTCTTTTGAATGTTCTTTCAATTTAGCCTAAAAATTTGATTAGCATATCATGTCAAAAGAGTTTATACATTATAAAACACCAGATGTTCCAATCAAATTGAGTTCATACATATTTTTGTATTTCAAAAAAATAATTATTCATCTGTATTGATTTAGTTGCAATTTCCCTCTACGGAAATTAGGTCTTCAGATTGTTATATTTAGATAAATACATATAATCAATCACGCATCTTGTCCTATTATAATTCCCTGTGAGGTATAAAAGAGAAGATAAAATCATTTACATATCTTTTCAAGTCTTTGGATTTTGGCAGAGAATGGTCCACATCATACACTAGATCCGTGGCCCTGTGTTTGGCTAAAGTAAACAAACTACTGATTACAAATCCCTGAGCTTGTTTTAGTATGATAAATTATCCGCAGCAGATTTCCAGCCAAAAGTTAAGATGAGGCCTTGGAGATCATGGATACAAGGCTATAAATGCCAAGGACTATGCACTGTCTGTGATGGCACAGGCTAATATTCTTACAGCCTGGAAGCCACATCCTTCGACAGAAATCTTTCCCACCGGTTAAACCAATTTCGTTTTAAAACTTTTTTATTATCTGTTCAATAAACCTAGTTGTCTTGCACAGTTTGGGATCTTAAAAATGGAAGTGCCTTTACTTCCAGTCTTTCCCGTGTTCTTCTGGTAACTGAGTTGTAATTACCCAGCTTGTTATTCAATTTTGACAAAGCCCCAGTGGTGCTAGATGTGGATCCCTTGTTTTCTCTGAGAGAAGCAGCCAAAAGCTTACGCTGTGGCCAGGTCTTTAGAGAAGCTTGCCCATCAGATGGTCAGTGGAATGGAACATAGCCTAATTCTTCACACACCATTGTGTCAGCTTAGGGATTAAATGGATGAATATTTTATCAGGGCCACTGAAAATGGCCAGGACCACACAAAACCTAAACGGAACATCCAGGAGGCGTCGGTTACGTCTCCCTCCGTCTCTGTCGAAAGAAATGACCGTGTCATTTGAAGGCTAAATAAACAACAAAAGGATACAAGCAAACACAAAACCGTATTGAAAAGAAAGATCCTGTGTGCCCATCTATAACCATACACATCACACATGTCAAATTCATTTTGTTTTGCTGGATTTTTTCTGTCTTTCATCAGATAAGAAAAAGAGGTGGTAGAGGGCGGATGAGTGACAGAAAAAAGGCTGATGAGGAGGTAATACAACATGAAAAAGCTCAAGTTATGGCTGACTGGAGATCAGTGCAGTTGGCAGAGATAGAGGGAGCAAGCGAGTGGGCAAGAGTGATGAAGAGAAATAAGAGATGACTGACTGAGATAGACAGGGAAAAGTTCAGACTCTTTTCTTGCAGCCTGTCTGACATTTACAGGGCCTGTTTGGGGGAATGAAGCTGGAGGAATCTCTTGACCTCCACTTCATTACAAGCCCAAAAGACCCTCCACCGCATTAAATATTGAGAACAGGTGAGCAGCTCTGAGGAAATACAGCGGACTAAAAGGACAGCAAGCAATGAGAGATCCAGCGAACTGTAAGAACAACGATGCACTTTACCTCCCCCTGTCTGCAGCAAGCTTCAAAACCAATTTCATGCCTCATGTCTTGAACGGAGCTAATTTTTACCAAATTTACTTTTATCAATTCGTTTCTGAATATCAGTAGAAGCCATTTTCATTATCCTTAAGTAGGATGCAATAAGCTAATTGTATGTTGCTGCAAAAGCTTACATGCTAGCAAAGCACCTGCAAAAACCATAAGAGACAACTAACCAGGCATTAGCCGCTGTTATCATGCCTGCCACTCACCGTTTCTTTGGCTTTTCTTTGTGTTCTGGTAATTTAGGCGCCGCTTAGGCGACAGATAAATATTTAAAGACAGAATAACGCTGTGGATGTACGTGTTGAGTAAAATGACAACGATCAAGTTGTTATTTTAGGTGTGTTCCTCCTGTTCTTTTATTATATTCAAAGACCTAATTAGGCGAAAGAACAATGAGTATACATCTCAGGGAAAAGTTTAATTGCGGTGCATCATACATTGCCAATAGCACAGAACAGGATAAAAGGAAGAGAGCTAGTGTAAGTATTAGCGTATTATGCAAATGCATCACCATATGCCACCAGATAATGAACCCTATGTACATAACGCTCAGATTGCTACAGTTGTAAATTAAAAGATGTTCGTTCACTTTCCGCAGGAAATGGAAGGTGTTTATGTGATCCATTTCTGTTGCCATGCTCTTTCTGATCCCTCTATGTGGAACATTGTTTTTCGGTTTGCATAGAACATTAGCGATTGCGCACTGTGGCTGTGCTGGGCCTAAACGGGGGTAACCCAACAATTAGCTTTATTGCAGATGCAAAGAAGGAGTAATGGAGCGTGTCATTGCAGATCAGTTCATCTGCCCACCCCTTTCCCGCTCTAAAGGAAAGAACTGCAAACCTGTGCAAACCATCAGCAGCATTAACACAAGATGGGTGCCTGGCCTTACAAATAATAAGCAATTATTCATTGACCAGCAGGAAGACCACATGCATGAATCTGGTAATGGGAAATGCAAGGAAAACCATATCCAAGCACCCACATATTGTCCTAATGCAAGGTTTTTGTGCTTCTAGTATTTGACATCACATCATGACATCGGCAGACACATGATAAAGTTTTCTGACTCCTTTATTGGTGTATTTTTGGAAAAGAAGGCATTTCTGTCGTATGATTACATTATAGGAGAAAAGGTTACGTGTTTCATGTCTCATTGTGCAGTGTGAAAATGGGTTCAGAATAATGCTATCAGCTTTTTTCCAGCCAGGCCAGCCTGAGAAAAGAGTCAAGCCTATTAGTGCTCATACACCTAAGCCACATCACTTACGAACAGTGCTTTCTTTCTAAAGGTCACCTGCTTAAGAAAACAGCAAGAATGTGTATTTTCTGATCACTGCAACAAAACTATTTTTAAAAAGGTATTTTAATGACTACTAAGGGGAAAAGCAGTGACAAATTTAGCAAGGTCTAATATTAAACATTTTACAAATATTAAATAATAAAGATGCATGTTTATGTTTGTAATAGGGCTTAATACACTCAGAACAAATGCATTAAATTAATTATAGCCATGTTGGTGAATGCAAACATATAAACGTCTGCAAGCATTACAGCACCAAACATGCACTAGGTTAATTCGTTTTTTAAATATATACCATACATTAGCCACGGAGAGCCATCTATAAAAGAATACAGAATAAAATAGTCAAAGAAAGGTGAGTTACATCATGGTCTTCAAAGGCTAAAAAGCAATATGATGATATGGTGCTAGATCAAAGAGTGGCCTTGACATCAGAAAAAAGGTATTTCAACTCGGCTTTTGACAAAATCTACTTCAGCTCTGACACTTTAGGCCATCCAGAGTAAATGGAGAATATTAAGAACGAGGCATTTTTAATTCAGTATGCTATGCTGTCTGAAGCATCTCAATATCAGACCTGCAACCCATCAACTGGGTTCACACTGACAACAGTTTGTTTTAATGTTCACATATCACAGCAGCTGTCATTAAAAACATACAATTAGCTGAACATCAAATGATGGTTCATACCAATTGATCATCAGATATTTCTGAATCAATAAGAGTTGAAGTTAGGCCACACCTCTCTGGTACTGAATCAGTAGTGAGATAATGATTGAGTAATGGTTTGCCATTGCACCGCCTGGTGAAGCAAAGCATTAAAAAAAAAAAAAAAAATGAAAGAAAGTAGAATCATTCCCTGCTTTAAAAGTTACCATGAATAAAGGCTGTGTGATTTTTGCTTTGCTAATTGCTGCTTATAAGGGTGAATGAATGTATTCCATGCACCCACACAGTGATTAGTACAACCACGTTCGGCATGAAGGGTGCTTTGTATAAATGAAGCTATAATTCTCCACTGTGTCAAATACTCTATTAATAATTATTTGAAGGGATTTTTTGAAAACCAAACGCATCCAATTTATTCTTCTGTTGTCATTGCGTATTTTATCCACCGTATTTTAGAGTGGTAATTGTAGCCTCTCTTTATTACTCTTTGTAAAACCATTACAGAGGTAAAGATTCAGGCCCACATAAGTTACACTCTAAAAAAAATGGTTGGGTAAAATATTTCAAATCTGATGCCTTGGTTTAAATTAACCTATGCTGGGTTGGAGTAGCCAATGGTTGGGTCGAATTTGAGCTATTTCTAAGTTATATAATCTAATGGTCGGATTTGTCCATTTTTGACCAAATCATGAAACAGCACAGCATTTTAAAGTGTAGATGATCGACTATATCAAAAAGCCAATTGATAATTTTAACCAATTCGAACAAAGGAAAGAGCTCTTATATAGCACCATGCCACCCGTTGGAAATGTTATTTATGTGTTTCAAGGTCACTAACAGATGGCATGACATTTCTCCACTAGAGACAGTTGGCATGAAATCCTTGGCCCTGTCCAGGCGCCAATATAATCATCATTATTTTAAGCCTGAGTAGAAACCACTACACTAAAAGCATACAGCTGTCATAAAAGATACAGAGAAACACAGACAGTTTCCTTAGATTATTTTTCATACTTTACGGTAATTAACCTTCCCTCAGTGAAGCTAATTAATTTGCTAAAGTACTGTTTGTCTGAACATCACTTCACTTAAGCATCAAAAAAAAACTTTTGGAAACCTGAAATAAAATACTTCCTTGCAGAATACAGTTTCCTCGTTCATTTCTGACTAAAATTAAACTCTGATTTGTCTGCCTTGCTTGCTGGTGTTGAAAACTGGCTGTGGGAGTAGTTGCACCAGTCAAAATAACAAATGCCTATATTTGTTGAAAATGACTGAGCTTCTTCCTCTATCGACCCGCAGTCATGTGGGACCGAAGCGGTGCAGCACCCAACACAATGCGGTGCAAGATATCCAGGGCTTCATTTTTCCCCCTTCACACAACTCCAAGGTGGTAATGTGACACCAAAGGTAACAGGAGCCACTGACTAGAAAGATGTTAATCCTGACAAAGTGCCACAGCATTAGCCAGAGCCTCTGTTAGATTGAATTCTGCATCCCTAGGGAGCATGGGCAACACAGACGGTGGCGCTCAATCTTTTTGAGTGGTCCTCCGAGACAAAACTGTGGTAAGCAAACAGGACTGAAAAGTACAACAGCACCCTCTATTGAATGCCTGTATGCATAGGATCCTTCATGCATTATTACAACTCAGTATATACACAATTACCCCTTACCATTGCTCTTTAAATGCTGGTGGATTGAATTGTTGAAAAAAAAACTTGATGTAGTCTTTCCTTATTAGTTGTACACGTCCCATATTTTTTGTAATTGGGCCTAATGGTAAAATTAAACTGCCTCAAAGTCACAGACAGCTGATAATCTTAGTAGCTACATATCATATTGGCTCTGTCATAATTTCTAAACAGCCTATTATGATCAAAATGGTCTGTGGTCACAACTGAAAGCTCATTTATTAATGTAAAATTCATGTTATGAAGACTTTTCATGGCCTTTTCCACAACAGTCCAATTCGGGCTATATGGGAACCTCTCATCCAGAATAATAATACAAATACTCACACTGCTTGCTTACTTTGTCTCACATCTTACAGCTGATTTTACTGATAGAGGATATCCTTAATGATTCATATTTTGATTCTCACACTGGGGTGTATATGACTGTTTTAACACCCGGGGAGCTGTTCTCTCTCTGCACCCGCACGACTCACTCCCCGCCGAGCCTGAGCTTCGTGAATGCTGACTGGTTTATAGATTCATCAGCGCGAGGCGACTCGTTCAGTCTCGGTTTTATGTAACGTTTCCTTTTGTCACACACTAAAAATGATGCAGGAAAAAGACTCACGACTTCTACCTAAATACTGTCTTTGCTGGTGTTCACGCTTTAAGTTCTTGGTCAAATATATCTAAATAAATAATACTGAAGCCAGACATCATCTCTTTTTTTTGTAATAATGCGGCATGTAAACTTGTGTCCAAAGCTCTCGGTGGCGTTATGAGACAACGGCATAACCTATCGTGCTAAAGTAACAAAAAATAAACAAATACAAATTATTTAATCCTAGCATTTAGAAACGTATGATCCGTTAAATGTGGGTTATTTCTGCAACGATCTGATATCCAGTATACCCCACCTGTATTTTAATAAACTTGGCTATCGTTTTTATGGTGAAGCTTAGTGAATCCCTTACGCATCTTCTCCACATCGTTGAGATCGTCAAGCTCAAAACTAAAAGTTGAGCTGCTCACTGTAAGAGCAGCACCATAGTCCAGCAATGCCGACGAAATGTCATCTTGCGCGTTAACATTTACAAACGATGCGTGCACGCTTTGTAATACGCGTGCGGTTAATTCAAAAGCGTTGTCTGCGGAAGAATAAAAAAGGACTTCAGGTGAACCCGACCTGTCCCCTCTATTCCTCTGCAGACAACTCTTTACCGACCACCGCTGACATGCTACATACTTCTAACTATTGCTTTCTTCAAAAACGCCAAAACACTGGTAAAAGCATCATCACTCCCTACCTTTGAACACTTCCAGACACGACACCGGGTGTCCAGGGTTGCTCCCAAAAGCCGTGTCACTTCTGTTTGAACAACAATCAACATCCAACGCCAGCAGTCTGGAATGATAAGGTCCTTCTAGGCAAAGTCCTCTCCCGAAATTGAAGGGGAAAACAAGGAAAGCCAATGGAATTTTGATTATGCTTCAGGAAGTAGTCAATAAAGACTGGCCAAATAAAACTGAGGTATCTCCAAGATCAGTCAGGTGCAGCTGCTGTAAAGCACACGATCTCTCTCCTCCTCCAGCAGTCGGAATGATGGTGACCGGTGAATGTAACGCAAGCAGGAGGTGTCTTACCGCCGATGACTGACTGGAGTCAAGCCTCCTTTTCTCCTCAATGTTTCCAGATGCAGGCAGTTTCTCATCTGTCCTGTCTCGCGGTTCCGTCTGAAGCGAGCGGCCAACGCAATTGTAAAACCGGCCTCTAAAATCCTCCTCCAATCAAAACAGGCGGATGAAAGCTAACCCCCACCAGGGAATAAAAGCTCAGTCGTGGATTTAACCACGATATTGTGACAATTTTTTCATTGAGGGGTCGAGTTGCAAAACATAAAAGTCGTTTCATTGCAATTATAGCTACGTTTATTTTTTTCTATTTAGTTAAGTAATCTCATTTTTAAGCAAATTAATGCATGGCACTTTTTGATAAATACATACATTATGTTTATTTACTCCAGTTTATTTTTTGTTTTAATTAAAGCAGATTTAAAATTAAGCCAAATGACTGCTGTGATTCTCTAACAAAACTATTAAATAAACTTTAATGAATAGAAAATATGTTAAAAGCACATACAATGCCAAACAAGACTTGTTTCACATTTGACAGATGCTTTTATCCGATGCAACTTACAATGCTTTCAAGCTAAACATTATTTGTATCAGTATGTGTGTTCCCTGGGATCAAACACAACTTGCTAACACAAGTTTCTAGTTACAGCTACAGGAACAGTTTTGGAAAAAGGTCTTTATATTTTAGGACCACTACTCTGGTCATCATGTCAGAGCTTAATTGTAGGTTAGGTTAGTAATTATGGTATCCATTACTGGGCTGCTAATTGAAATGTCTACTCTTTTACTATTGTGCTTTGTTGACTGAATTGGTACTCTGCTGAAACTGCATTTTGACCCACTTGTTTCCATTTGACTTTGACAGGAAAGTCCCTTTTTAGTAAATGCTGATAATGGCAAAAATTACAGCTTACATTAAAATCAGATATAATATAGTTATCCAGAATCCAGTTTAAAGTCAATCAAGCGAAATGCAAAGCGTTCAGTTTAAACTGAAAGTTCAATAATGTGAAAAATGTTTTCTTCTCTCTTTCTTGTTTCTGCAACGATGTTGTAATAAATGAAGAAAACACTGAATGTTTGCTAAACAAATTGGTTTCCTTGGGCGTATTTATGAATTCAGGTTTCAAAGTCAAACTCTCGGATTGATGAAAGCATAGCGGTCTTCATTACGAAAAGCTCCTGGTCATATTCGGCCCGAGCTCTATTCCTGTCTTAAGAGCAAAAAGTCTCAAACATGATCCGTTCTCCATCAGCCATTTGGCTGGGGATATAGCGAACAATCAATTCAGTCAGATTATTAGCCCGTCTAATAATTGAATTGAGCTGTCGCTGGGGTAATGGATTCACTGCTCACATGGTGTTTCAGCCAAGACTGGTTTAAAGAAGTGTGTGGGAGAGATAGAGAAGTAGCAAAGGTGGGCGGGGTGTGGATAGAGAAGGGGAAAAAGAATAGAGACCGCATTACATTGTCAGTGATACCTCAGGATGGCACAGCTATCAGATCCATGTCAGTTTTTAATCGGTTGCCTTGGAGGCACAAATTAACCATCACGTAAGGAATACATCTTGCTGCCTCTTTCTAAATCACAATTGCAAGTATCAACTTACAATTTTACATCTAAAGAGATATTGTTGCAACTCCCTCTGGAGAATTCCATGGCACATTTAACAAAGTCTGTCCTATTAACTTTACACCAGAGATTAAATCTGGCAACACTGTTTTGGAATAACACATAATAAAATCTGTCACGACATCAATAAATGTGCCGAAAAGCATATTGTTATAGATATTCTCTAAAAATGAACACGTCTTTTTCTGTTCGTTCACACAAACAACTGACTGCCAATATCTATTTCATGGTCTTACTGGGGCACAGTTGGGTATACAAAATCAGACACCCATGCCAATGTGCATCCAAGTAAAACACAAAACAAAAGCCGGCTTAGATTCCAGCACACATTACAACTATTATTACTACCATCTCTGTTGTTTTGATCACATGTTGACTGCAGAAATGTAGAAAATAGCCAGACACATGCACTCTTTGATATAATATCCATTTTGTCTAACCCTATTTTAATCCATTACGAGACACTGATATCTGCCGGTGGATCAGAGGGCCGGTGGGGGTCTCCGTACAGAGCATGGAGAGAGGCTGATTACTCGCTCTGCAGCAGCGGGAGTTCAAATGAAAGAAAAACAGAACAACCCCAGTCACAGTAATGTAGTGATACATCTGACACCTTATCAGTTGGAGGTGATCATCAGAGAGAGCACTCTTTATTTTCTTTTAGAGATCCTCCACTGATATGGCTGTGGGTGAGGTGGTGCCTTTATACTTTAGGTGATTTTGGTTGCACAGGGTCTCCTGTCATTATCAGGTCACATATCACATCAGATTAGACATGGATACGCTGGCGGTGAAAAGTGAAAAGCAGACCTGAGTTCTAGCTCTACCTCTTCATCTTGGATACTTCACCACTTTTTCAACAAGGCTCTTTTCTTACTTGTGATCTACGACCTATGTAGACTATGGTTTTAAACCAGAAAAAGACCAATAAGAACAGTTACACAAAACATGTCAGGAGCTTCATCTTCAAAATGAACCTTGTCGCTCTAAATGGAAAATATACAAGCAGAGGAAGCCCTATGAATAATTTAATGAGGAAATCATGAAGAAGGCCTTCGCATTACTGCAAATGATTACTTTTTTCTGCTGATACAAGTCTTTATGATGAAACTGGCTAATTGGTAGTGCAGCTGGCTGACAGTTTCATTCTCAGGCATGTATGCTAATACGAAAAGATTTCAATAGTGTCATTTCTGAGACAGTAAATCCTTTGTTTCTTGAAAGACACACGAGTTCTAAATTGGTAAAGAATGGGTATTTTTCTTACAAGAGTTGTATTTGCACACTGCAAGCCACATGCAACCTATTTAAACAAATGTTTTAATAGGAGTTTTGGTTCTTTTAAACAAGGCAAGCCAAAGTAACATCTAAATCTGGTCTTGCACGCTGTTGACCTAAATTTGAATAGTTAAACGTTATTCATGCTTTAGACAGTTGACTTGATTAGTCCATGCAATGAGTGGATCATCCAAATTGGAGCAGGAAAACCATTGGCAGATATAGCAGATATAATTGAATGGGGCTCTGCTCCACCGGCTGATGGAAAGGAAACAGGCTGCTGGGCTCAAATAGGAATCTTCTTCACCATATGGAGACCTCCTGCTGCTATGGTGATATATACTAAATAGGATTGAGCCCAATGGGGTTTCGTCTACTGCATGCTATGGTGCCGGGTCAGGCAGTCCCTCAACAAAATGATCCTGTTAAAAAGAGACATGTTACCCCAGTCTCTCTAGCCCCTTGGCCATGTGTCTCCCACTAATCTGATCAAAAGAAGCATGATACCCCAAAACCACTACTTAAGGCATACAAAGAGAACGATCGCATGCTCCAACAAATTATCTGAAAGTGTTCACAAAGGACCATTGTTTTGCTTAAGTAGAGTATAAGTGCACCCAGTGAACTCTTTATATGTCACAACATCATATTTACTTATGTTAGTATGGAATAGTTCATTAGAAAATTAAAATGACCACTTAAATGGCAGTATGTCAGCTCCATGTCAGTACATAAGATGATCATTGGTTCTCGCATGTCTTATGACTGCATGTTTTATCACAACGTATATGACATCTAGTCTTGAGCTGGCATGCCGTTATTTTAATTTTAATGTGTTTACTTTTAAATGTGACATATCAATTGCTAAACACACTTAAAATACAAATACTTTTTGCTCACAAACATATTGTTTTGCTTCAGAAGATATACTACATATTAACTCACTGGAGTGATATGGTATTTTGATAATGAATGGGCTTAAAAAAAAGGGTATTATTTACATATGCGATTTAAAGGATCTTGAGATTTGTCATATGTACCTAAAAAGTCAAATATGCCTAAGGTGGCATAAAGGTGAGTAAATTATGGGGCTTTTTTTCTGGTGAGCTATGCCTTTAAAGGGATAGTTCAATCAAAATGAAAAATCTGTCATTTTCTCAACCTCATGTTGTTCTAAACCTGTATGAAGCTGATTGCAACCATTGACTTCCATAGTAGGAAAACAAATATTATGAAAGTATTGTGAAAAATTATGAAAAAGTTTTTTTGATAACATAGGTTGACCATACGTGCCATTCTTCCCGGACGCATCCCGTCCAGGATTTCGGTGCATCTTCCGGAAGTCGTATTTGTTGACCGCATACACTCTAAAAACAAACGGTTCTATATAGCACCAAAATTGGTTCTTTGCTCGTAATCATAGAAGAACCATTTTTAGTGCCATATAGCACCGGTGAAGCACCAGTAAAGCACCAGTGTAGAACCATATATGGGCCATATAGCACCACTATAGCACCACATATGGTTCTACATAGCACTATATGGTTCTACACAGGTGCTTCACTGGTGCTTCACCGGTACTATATGGCACTAAAAATGGTTCTTCTATATGATTACGAGCAAAGAACCACTTTTGGTGCTATATAGAACCGTTTGTTTTCAGAGTGTATGCCATTCAGTTAAAAACATAAGATATACAATCGTAGTTTCATTCTTACGTTAAAATGTAACGGTTGCTTTTCTGTAATAATAATAATAATAATAACCCTCTATGACGTATGCGGTCGACAAATACGACTTCCGGTAGACTAACACAAAATGCTGGACGGGACGCATCCGGGAATAATGGCATGTTCACTTGAATGGCATGTATGGTCACCCTAGATAACAGATAGCACACAGTTGTGCTACGGCACCTATTGAATTTCATCATATTTGTTTTTCCTACTATGGAAGTCAATGGTTCCAATAAGCTGTGTGCTTGCCATCATTTATAAAAAATATCTTCTTGTGTGTTCATCAAAATAATTCATACAGGTTTCAAACAACACAAGGGTAAGTAAATGATGACAGAAGTATCCCTTTAACATGATTTTACTGCACCCATGCTTTGCATTTTAGCCCTTTGTAAATGCCTGTTATGCTCTAGGGTTGTTATACTTTAAATTTGTGAGCATAACTCTAAAATGACATAAAAAAATAAACTAGTTCCTGTAAGCTCTAGGTGATGTTGATACTTTGATGAAAACTAGGTCCTGGCCCCAGGCAAGCATTCAGTAAAAATTAGTTTATGAAACAATATCACAAATTGAGGGCTCCTTTTTCAACTCAATCAACTAAGTTTTAACAATGTTTTTTTTTTAAGTTTGTTGAAGTATATTACTAAATAAGGTTTTCAGATGGATTGATTCTACAGCATCTCGTGCAGATATAATTTCCTGCTTTCTCTTTTCTATGCTTTTAACTTCTCTGTCTCGCTGTTTAATGTTGATTGTCTAACTTGCTCTTACACTGAAAAACATGATTCATTCAATTTACTCAATATTTTAAGGTAAGTGGTCCAGTCAATTTATTTAAGCTACATTTAAACAAAAAAAAAAAAAATAGAAATACAAAACAAAACAAAAATCTTTTGTTTAAATGTAGCTTAAATAAATTGATTACGACCACTTACCTTAAAAAATTGAGTAAATTGAATGAATCATTTTTTTTCAGTATATCTTTTGTGAAAACTGGACATGCTATGCATATTTATTGAACATGTTTAGCATTTTTATAAAAAGGTTTTGATATACAGTCAAATGCAAAAAGTGATCAAATGGTGATCTTTTACTCATTTACCATCTCTTTCTCAGGCTTTTATTATTATAATTTGATCAAAGCTCCAAAGACCCTTTTCAAATAACAATAAGATTTCAGAATGCTTGTCTTTATACTTAATACAGATGCAACCTAGTTAATGCTTTTTTTGTGTCATTTAAGAAGAGGCCTTAACAAAAATGTATTATAAGTAAATTAATCAAATAATAAAATAAATAGCAAAAATAAATAACAGACTTTATAATGTGTGAACAGTCTTGCTGTTTTGTGTAAGCCTCGGTTGAAGCCGTACAGCTGTCATGGATTTAAACAAGGTGGATGAGATGTTCACTTGCTTTTTAAGCACCATCCCAGAGTCACCAGTGCCAAGGCCATACTGTCACTCAGTTGTCTTATGTGTTCACTAAAGTTCCCTCTGCCTGGTGGGGGACACTCAATCGAGCCACGCTGTCACAACCTATTGCCCCTTCAGTCCAACTCATCCATCAATCTGATCAGAGACATGACCCACCACAGAGGCAAAGACACTAGATCTCTGAAATTCACATTCATCAGCTGCCTAGCACTGCCAAATAGATTTATATAATACACTGCCAGCTACTGCTAAGCGTCATCAAACCCAAATGACTTTAATAACTGTGATTTAAGCATTTTGTAAACAATTATCAGCCGTGACCAAAATGCCAGTACGGCACTAAAATACTTATTTAGTGATTTAGTGATGCATTTTAGTTCCATACTTATTTCAACTTGATGACTTTCTGAATGATTTAGATTTCTTTTTGTCCTTCCAGAATCAGAGGGATGCTGGAGGCCTTGGTTTCAGCATGCAGAAATCCCAGTTTCAGATCACACACAGGGGAAGAAGCCTGTCCACAGCCAGCTGGCATGTTCAAACGCTCATGTGGAATGCCAAGAAGTGGCATGGGGCATTTCCTTAGTGACAAGACTGGACTACCGTGGCTAATCACTAGACAGCTTGGACATAAATTGGAGCATTATTTGCAGATAAAAAAGAGACCCAACACCCCAGATTGGAGTGCCACATTGCTTTCTCACATGGGCTGTTTCTCTTCCTTGGTGTTCCATTTATTACTATTAAGAGAAGATGAAGAAATAATAAATGGATGCACTATGATTAAAATTCTAGCCATAATAAAGCACTAAAACATTCATGTTATGGGCAATAAGTGATAAATTGATGATATAAAGCCATAATTTATTTATTTGATCAAAATAATACATTATAAACACACTCATAATATAATGGACCGTGCCTTCAGTTTATATGCAAATTATAAAATAGTAAGAACATAATTATCATGCATCTTTTAAAATGTGCACAAGCATGAGTTTTGGGCAATGGCAGTGCTATTTGTTTTTCTGTCCAATGGCAGATGTAAGAAAGCTTGAAGAAAAAAAAATATTTGCAATACCTCTTGTTACCACAGGAAGTGTTGAAATTGCTACATATTTCAGTGACAGAGCTTTAAATATGTTTTTATTATATCCTCTTTTAACAACGCACATACTATTAATGCAAACAATGTAACATTTACATGGATGTTATGCTTAAACCCATCAAAACAAAGTACATGTAAACAAAGCAGAGGACAAAGGCAAAACCTCCAGCTGAATCCAGTCACTTTAGTTCAGACTGATTTAGGTTACTCATTTAGCTCTGTATATCTTATAATAAGAGCACAGGACAGCTATGCAAACTACATTCTGTATTAATCTGCTGTTTATAATGCCTCTCATCCTGTTGTTATTTCAGCAGGAAGATGATTGAGAGGTGAAAACTCATTACAGGCCCTGTTAGCTGATTGCTTACTGCTGTGGCCTCTCCCATGGAAAAGGAATGAACTGTTAGTGTGCATGTGTATTTTCTTAAGTGCATAAACAAGCACACACATATACACACACATATATGCAAAATGTCATGCAAAGAGTGAAATTTTCTTTTATCTTTCTTTTTTTTTCATTTTAAGCTCTCTTCCTTAAAAGGAAAATGATTGCACCGTAAACCACATTTATACATTTATGCTTCAATCCAAACTCAAAAGCTTGCATTTCACAATTTCAATATATTCCCTTATAAAAAAGGTTTGTAAGATTTACAGCTTTGTTCGGTTTTTCTCACTTCAGTTTTATGCCACCTCTGCATATCGCAATATTTGTCAACACCTACATCATCTTCTCAGTTTTCACGGCAGAATAAAACTATCCAATAAACAAACAGTCAGTGGCTGAAAGGAAAGAGTTTAGGGTCATAACCTGAACCAGATGGTAAAATAAATGCAGCACAGCAAGACAGCTCGATTCACATTTAAAATTAAAATAGTAATTTTGATTTGTAACAGTGGATCAAAATAAAAGAGTATGTAAATTATGAGAGATTTTGCAGGAATGCTTGTCAATGCTTGAAATCTTTATGTCAAATTATAAACATTATTTCTGTTTTATAATGAGGTTTTAAAGGGATGTGTAATGCAATTTCATGATTCTGACTTATTTACACTGTTAAAGAGTGGGATTCTCATGTGAAACTTGGGTGAAGTTTAAAAAAAACTAGTTGGACGCATGATGGAGCATTACTGTGTGTATACAATCCATTAGGGTTCGTATAAGTTTCGTATTTATATATATATATATATAAATATTTTAATATGGCCCTGTATTGCATAAAGGGCAGAATTCCTTATATGTGCACTTTTGATCGAGGAACGCATATGCACATCAACCAGAGTAAGAGCATAAGTATCTCTATTACCGTGCTTCTTTCGCGTTATAAAAGTGGTCGGCAGAGCAGCACAGGACTTGCTTGAGGAAGATTTGTTGTTTAGTTTTTAGATCACAAAATCAACAATATCATCAAAGAAGAGTGTTTTTAGTTGCAAAGGAAACTAAAAAACCTTCCTAAAAAACCTTGCGTTTGTAAAACAGTGGTTGCACATTGCAGCAACATATTTGTCTGAGTGTGTTTTTTTGTTCCCGGCATTTCAGTGACAAATATTTAATAAACAAGGCCCGGTTCGATGTTGGAATTTTTATCATTTAAAACCGAAAGATGAATCAGTCACAGCAATAAAAGATCCCAGTAATGAGTCAGAATCGCACGCATTAAGTAAAACTGCATCAAATGTCTATGACTTTTTAGCTCCGCCCTTCAGGAGACGTGCTTTCAGTACAGCTGCATATTTCTTTTATAAATCTGATGAAACTAAAGAAATATGGAAGCAATTCTACTCTATAGGTACTCAAGATTAAAATGACATTGGCAGAAACTGTGTATGTTATGTCACTTTTACCATTCCCTATAGTTTATTCTGCTTTATGAATATAAAGTCTAACTTAATTTTCTCATCTCCACTGCATCTACTAAATCTTATAGGATATGTAGGCGTAAAGCTTTACAGAATGTGGTCCTTAACTGACTTTCAATGATTGGTATTTTAATTGCCATCTGTATGATAAGGTACACAGGGCCCATATGTATGATCCATAAGTAATATGGCACCAGTGAATTTAAGTAACCAAGTTACCACCCTGTCAATGGCAATTAATAGTCATTGCTCAGAACTGAAAGGTCTGGGTCAAAAATGGCCACAGATGTCCATGCTCTTCGGTTATTTGTCTAAAAGGTAGTTTTGGTCTAATGGCTCTTCTTAAAAGCTCTTTGTGTTCTCTAAAGGCTTATACTGGTCGTCTCATCAACAGAAGGGGTCATAGGCACAATCTACCAAATAACAGACAAAACACAGAGGAGGAGTTATGTGGCAGTCAACTGCACTTTTGTCAGTGCAGAGGGTTGGCCTTTAAAAAAACTGCTCTTTGTGTTACGCTGGCATTGATCTTGATTGAAATGGCATAAGCCACATGTGTCATGAATACTTTGCTTTTCCCAGCTGAATTTTTGCCTGAACTCTCCAAGGGAACCAAAACAAAATAATTGGATCATTTAATTACTTTCAGGGACACTCAAATGAGTCCAATTTATCAAGGTCTCAAGACCTTGTTGTGGCCTCCGTGTTTAATTCTGTCTGGATAAAGCACCAGGTGACTTGAAATACACACGGCTAAGCTAAATTAACAATTGATCTCAGCTCCATCAACACAAACAACATTTTTGCACTGTTAGTGAATATGTGCCAGTAACAAAGCATTAACTTCATTGAAATTTGATGGAAAATTGTCAGACCGCCTCACTTTGTAGTTCAAAAGAAAGCTGGAATGCCTAGCTTAAAAACAAGTTGATGTTTGTAAGCAACATAGAAAAGAGTAAGAATGATGAAGAAATGTAATTTTGACACATGCACACAATCCAGACAGTCATTTATAGTAATGTGCCATAACCGCACAAATAAAACATTAAACTGTTTATACTAATGTGCTGATATTACTTTGTCAACCCCCATGCCGGCAAATCATGGCCTTGTTCAGTTAAAAGTCTGCAGACAGCATCCGTAAACAATGATGATTCCGACCATCTGGGGAGAGTGGAAGCATGTCCGATTTGTCTGAATAAGAAATCTGGACATCGCCTAGGGGTCTATCCAAAATCGTCTAATTGTAAGTACCACATTCTTGGAGATGCTTCAATGAAGACACTCATTCAGTAGCCATTCACGAAGCCTGATTATCTACATTTCGTCTTAATCAAAGACTAATTATCTCTCTCTCTCTCTCTCTCTCTCTCCCTCTCTCGCTCTCTCTCGCAGGCCTTGTTAAAAGGACAGATTTTCTATAATAATCTCAACTGTCTTTTCAACAGTGTATTATCTGTATCTTGAGATAGACATCATATGGATCTTGTTAGCCAGGCCTAGTCTAAGGTCTACTTACTATTACAAGGAAACTGAATTTGGGGATGGGTCACTACAGACAACATTGAAAAAAACTCAAATAAAGTAGATGGTGGTAAAAAGGAAGATTTTCATATTTTGTCAAGGGCGTAGGTTTGATTCTGGCATTGGTGGGGACATAAATAAAATGGCCGCATTGCAAAAACTGTTTATCACCGTTTACTTGACATAAACAACAGACAACTCAGTATGCACTTTACTCAGTGACATCTGACTCGCCACCCCCGATGCCATCCCAAATTTAATGTACTATAATAAACAATAACAATTCGTTATTTCCTAGAGCCTAATAAACAGTAACTGTTTAAGTCTTTGTCAAAAAAAAAAGGAAATCACATTGTAACATATATGAATCCATATTTACTTTATAACAATGAAGAATATGCAATTAATATTTAATTCTTAATGTAATTTTGCCAAAAAAATCCCAATGTTGAAGTTGGTATGTATATCATGCTGTTTCCTGTTTTTACCATGTTGGGGTTATTTTCTTTCATGGATTAGGGACCCCCTAAATAACCTTGCTACCCCATTTATAAAAGGTTGACAAAAGTTTGCAACTCCTCAGGTTAACATGGGATTGTCGTGTATTGTTAAAAACACTGTCCTTGAATCATTATGTGACACAACTTGTTCCGTATTTTGTGCATGAAACAGTTACAGTGGGTATACTGTAATAATACTTTCTTCCTCACTTACCTGTAGCCCGAATAATCACGCGCGTCTTGTTGAGTGAACTTTGGCGCGTTGTACAAAGTGAAACCATCCTATCACACGTAGCGAGTAAAGACAAGTCCATAAAGTGATGTGATTTAAAGCGGCGGGACTCAAGAAATGCAATCCAATCATATTAGCAATGTGAGTTAGAGAGGCGGGACTAAAGAAATGCAAAGCCAATCATAATAGCGATGTGAGTTACGGAGGCGGGCATTGCAGAGAACGAAAGCTGTTAACCGTTTGTGTACCACATAGAGCGTCATTTTTACAGAACGGGATTGCAAAAGATTTTTAATCTCATTTAAATGATTCCTGAAAAAATATATAATTAAAAAAGTAAAGTAAAAAATATAAAACACAAGAATAAGACGGACATTAGTGGTTATATATAAATACAGATTAATTGTTTGGTCGAAATTATTGCTAGGGACAATTCAGTCTTCCCTGAATATTGCTAGGGACATGTCCCTAGCGTCCCACCCTAAATCTACGCCCATGTATTTTGTGAGGCTTTATGCTATTGTGCAGTGTAGTATTACAGTACATAGCATTATTTTCTCAAGACATTTTGCTGTTGATTTTGTTGTCAATGTCAATAGAGTTGTTTTGCTGGTTTTAATGAGAACAAATTCAACCTTGTCACTGAGAAAATAATAATCTCAACTGTCTTCACAACAGTGTATTTATCCATATCTTGAGATAGACATCATATGGATCTTGTTAGCTAGGCTTGGTCTAAGGTCTATTACAGGGAAATTGAATTGGTGGATGGGTCACTGCAGACAGCATTGAGAAAAACTCAAATAATGTAGATGTTAGTAAAAATAGTACATATTTTTTAAGGTGTTATGCTATTGTTTAGTATAGTACCACATCACGTTATTTTCTCATGATTTTTTGCTGTCGATTTTGTTGCCTTTGTCATTGTCAATAAAGCTTGTTTTCCTAGTTTAATGGGAGCAAATTAAACTTCGTCCCTGGGAAAATTATATTGTCAATGTGGATTCTCCATCAAACGTCCCATTTAGCTCTCGATTAGGTTTAATCTGTGTCTGGGAAAGCAGTCATTCTAGTATCAATGCTTGGTAGGCACACCTTGTCTGTTTTCAGTTCTGTGTTCGGACTCCACGTAGCAAGTTTAATATCCTGTTCATATTTATCACCGTCATATTGCAAATATTCAGAAAGGAGCATTGACTGTTTTTCGAGGAAGATGAAATTGTAAGCTGGTGTTGCTTATGAAAGATCTGAAACATCTAAAAGGAAGTGGGGGTTTAGATGTGGTCACATCTTTGGGTGTGTGCCTGAACACAAGAAAAGCCCGACAAGCCATGTGTCAGACAGCGGGGCTCTAGCCTTGCAGATTGGTATCAAGCAGTGAGCTAACATGTCACATCCAAAGGACATTTACAAGACAGACCATATAAATTTTACATAAAGTGCGCCTGTCTCTTTACCGAGAGTGACAACGCTGTTGATTAAGCGCCTCGGAAACTCTCCACGCTGCCCTCCCCAATTCTTATTTAGCAGAAAAGAGAAGCCAAACATTGCTTGTGGCTGGCAGCACTTTGAATCGGCTGGACGGCTGGTAACAAATTAGGGGATGTCAGTGTGGGAAATGGGCTGGCCGAGATGATTAGTGTTGCTTTATAATCTGGTAAGGTTTGACCTTTCGGGCTGCCATCCTTCTAAACCCAAGTCAACTTGAGAGAGGCTCCAGATGTAAAATGGAGGGTGTTAAATATCTGTCACTCTGTCAATGTCCGCCTCAAACATCGATTCATTTCACACTCTTTTGTTTTCTTTACTGTCCGTTCCCAACATAAGGCATCCAGAGAAATGACACAGTCAATGCCCCCGAGTAACCGCAGACTGCCACCTATGGAATTAAAACAGATTATGTGTCAACACTGAAAAGGCGGCACTAAAGACATGATGGGGTTTACCTCTCTATAACTCAGGCTCAGAAAACTCTGCTTTGATGAAGAAAATAACATAAAAAAGCAAGATGGATGAACTGCTTAGCCTTGTAGCAGAGCTATTGACTTAGTGGTCCACTTGGTTTTTAAGGCCATCGTAAAGGACAAGATATATAAAATATAAACATTTAAAGCAGCTAGATGACTTTATATTAACCAGAATGGATAAAATAATGTGAGACCAAAAAGCACTAAAGACCTGTGGGCGACGGAGCTGACACTGTTGACTGTGGGCATCCTGCCAGTGTGATGCGATCAAGTCAGAGTGTTCTCTCACTCACTGCCAGCTGCAAGAGCAGAGGCAACAAAGATTCCCCTGTGACCCACACAGCAGCAGATTCAGAAAAAGATGGACGCCGCAGGCCCTAACCCCTGCCAGCGTTAATTGCCTTAAATTATTCAATTGCTTCTGAAGCCAAAAAAGGTGCAGCACGCTGGGCATGCAGCTGCAGGGAAGAGCTTATGTGGTCCCGGGCCCTTGCTCCAATTCACCGCTTGCTCTCTGCTCTGCACAACACAGAGAATAGAAGAAAGGAGGAAAACTGTACAGCTCCATCTTTAAACTGGGCTGAATGGGTCAAAGCAACAGAAGGCCAAAGTATCGTTTAGTGATTTGAAACTGTGTCCAAAATTGGCCTAAAAACAAGCTCCCCTACCGTCACGATAGAGAACTCGGAACAATCTACAAAATTCTGTTAGCAGCTGCTTCTACAGTGAAGCTAAAGTATATATTTTAATGTGCCCCCCCAACTGCCATTCAAAAACCACTCTCAACAGTATCTCCATGTTATGACCTGATTAAAATAAACACCTCTGAGATGGCAGATTTTCAAATCACTTTCACGCACAGTCAGAGCACTAAGCCGGTACATTTTTGAGTTGGAATTCAAAGCCATTCCAAACAACACAGAATGTGGGAGAAAGAGGCAAAAACCTTTGCGCACACTTACGTATGTATGCATGCATTCATAATTCATAGGTGTTTGTTTCAAGCCATTTGAATGCATGAAGAGTAAAATGGAAACTTTTTCTCACGTGCTCCATTACCACTATACGAAGTGAATACACAGTGATACAGGCAGGCAAAAAGTGTGTAACACTATTATAGCATTTGGTAAATGCGACACTGATAAAGAAAAAAAAAAAATTCAGTGAAAGAAGGAAAAAGTTGAATGCTTATGGGAATCGTACAAGTCACGACCAAAGGTCACTTGTAGTCGGTATGACCTCATCGATGTCAGGAATCTTAGGGGAGCATGACGTCATGTGGTGATAGACAGCAGCTTTCTCAGTCCCGCCCAGAACATTTTCTCAGTTTTTGCAAGCAACAGACTGGAAAAGTCCTGAGAGTGGTGTCCTCTGATCTAAGACTACAGGCTCACTGTTCAGACGCAGAGCTTAGTCCCCTACGTGAAGCAAAAAAGGAGGCTTTTTGCGACCTGTCACCAGATATCTCACAGTTTCCTTGTTCCATATTTTTATTTGTTGTTAAAAAAATTCTCCCACTAGCAGCCATCGGTGCGTCAGGTCCACTGGGAGTTCTATCGCAGCATCATTCTGTCCCATTCCTCAGTTTTTTTAGCTCTTTTTCTCTCACCTCTGGGATCTACAAATACACATAGGACGATGAAAACTGCTATCTTTGTTGTGAAGTAGCAGTAGGCTTTCTAAACCTGCAATGCACATTGACAATTAAACAAATGCGATGCATAAAACATGACCTAAAAACTGCACAAAGGTTGAGCTTAAAACAGAATTTACTATGTGTTCTGCAGCTTCATGGAAATTATATGCAAGTTGTCTGAAAAGAGTGTCTAGAGAGTGAGAACCAGCAGATATCAGTGCTAATAAATATCAGACTGAAAGGTTAAGTCACAGTTGCTGACCCAATGGGCTGTTGCTTTTCAACCAACTATCATCATAAACAAAGTTTCAGGAGTAAAAGGCCTCTCCCAAAAAGTGGCAGCTGGTGAGTTCTCTTCTGAGGGGCGTGAATAGAAAATATGGGTTCGGAGTGTCATTTGTGTTGCTTGTCATTTTAAAATATGTGTTCGTCGCGTCATGTGAACCATGTGCATCATGCATCTTGTCAAAACAAATGCCTGTTGCACACACGTCGAAAGGGTTTATAATAAAAGAGATGCTCACGTTCACAAAATACCTGCAAAACACTAACTTAACACTAAACTCTTATTACACAATTAAACAAGTATCTGGCAAACGCTAGCATCACTTTTATTATAAACCCTTTAATCGCGTGTGTATCAAGCACTTATTTAGAAAAGATGCATGACGAATCATATGACGTGCCGAACACATATTTTGTCATGTTGTTATGATCCATCAATTTTAGTATCACTTCGTAATGGGAGGGATTATAGGCGTGTCGTTATATTTGTGCTGCTTACTTCTGTGACATCATACAAGTGAGAGCGTCGTTGTACATTCCCATACATTTATTTATTTCTCAGATCTACGGTATCAGCACGTTTGGTATCAGCTCGGGTCGCTTGGAACCCCAACCGAGGTGGTACGAAAAAAAAAATCGGGTACCACGTACTGCAACTAATGGAAAAGCTCCCAAAAGTAAGCTGACCCGACCCAAACTAAACCAAACCAAACCAAACCGTGGGGTACTATGCAATCGAAAAGCGCCATTTGTCATGCAATTGAGATGCAGAGCATACCTTTACTTCTGGAAAAGCTGTTCAAGCTCGTCATCAATTTCAGCAAAATAAACAATGACAGCCAGGTACATCCAGAAAGTGACTTGAAAAGTCAGATCTGATTCTGTCAAGTTGAAGCCCTTGGTCCCCTGTGTGATTGGCAGACAAGTGTGGATCTCCATTGTAAAATACAATGATGAATTGCTCTCTTACCCTGAATGACTATGGAACATAGAAAACAACAAACTTCAGAAATCCTAGTAGACTACATGATTAATCTGTTTGAAAAAGATGTTTTTCAACAATTTATTGAAAGGGCACACAAAAACAGGAAGGTAAAGAGAAATGAACAACTGACAATCATTTTTTGTAAATTAACATTTTTTACTTTTATATTTAAGTTCAGTAATTTCACATTAATAGCAATAGAAAGATTATTAGTCAGCAATTGAAATGTTTTATTTTCACAAATGTCACTGTTAGGATTTGACCGTGGGATAGGAGGCAAAAGTTACACAGAAGCTGCGTGGATTCAGGTGAAGAGTGATTTATAAACAACACACGTGGTAACAATCCCAAACACACGGTGCAAAAATAGAAAAATCATCAAAAAGAAAATAAACTGTACAAAACATACACTATATACAAAGTATCCACACGCTAGTTCAGCTAAATCAATTGATCTGAATTACATAAGCAAGAAACCAGCACTTTACTTTGTACACAGTCAAACACAAACTCCTGCAACAACCCACACTGAGGGATTGCGTGGGGAACCATTTGATATTCTTAGCTCCGCCCCTGGACCAAACCATTTTGAAATGGGTGAGGGTTTCTCCTTTGACTATAAAAACATACTTGGGCAACAAAATATACATTAATGAAAATAAATAAGTACAAACAGAAAATTCCACACACATATCAAACAACCATTAAGACTTTAAACAGAAAAACAAGACACTTTTATACAGGCATGAACTGGTGACCCATATGATGTCACAACCAAAATGGCTGCTCAGCATGGTATAAAAGTCCCAGGTTGTATGCACAGGTTTGGGTTGGTGGCAGTAATACACCATAAGTTGGCTTGTCAACCGCCAATAAACAGAAGAAGAAGAAGAAGAAGAAGAAGAAGAAGAAGAAGAAGAAGAAGAAGAAGAAGAAGAAGAAGAAGAAGAAGAAGAAGAAGAAGAAGAAGAAGAAGAAGAAGAAGAAGAAGAAGAAGAAGAAGAAGAAGAAGATACACAGGTTTGGTTCTGGAAAATGGAAACTGGTGAGTGTTTGTAATCTTTTTATGCGTGTTTTTTGCCCATTAAAGGATAGTAGATAAAGAATATGCGTGCAGTTATTTCAATGTTTTATGGCAGATGAAATGTAGTTTTGTTTAGAAAGTAACAAACGGTGACAAACATGAAACCTTTAACACAGATGTACATTACACTACACGGATCTGTGCATTCAAATCGTGCTTTGTGTTAATGGTGGCTATGTAAGGGATAATGTAGAGGCAGCCGGTAGTTATTGGGAAATAAGCCCCGACAGTGTGATCAGGACCCGACGCGAAGCGGAGGGTCTTGTATCACACTGAAGGGGCTTATTTCCCAATAACTACCGGCTGCCTCTACATTATCTCGCTTATTACACGGCTACTTGCCACATAAGAAAAAAACTGGACATGAATATGAATTTGAAACATTTTATTGGCATATTTGTTTTAAATTAACATTTTTATCCTTCCGCGAAACTTTGCACAGATGCATAAAATGATCGTAATACCTTATTAAGATCCTCTGCTTCATACTTGTCTGTCTCCATTTTTTTCTCTTTAACCAGTCTTTGAGAAGTTTTAATGCCCATTCTGTATTTTTTTGTGTGTTGGCTTCGTAGCTGTCATGCTCTATTTTGTCAAGTTCAGTCTCAGTAAGCTCTCTGTGTCTTGTCGTGGTTGTTGAGTGTTTGTCACAAGATGGCGCCAAACAGACAGTAATCTTTATTGATCTTTATTGGCGCGGAGCGATTTTACTCGTGCAAGTAGTCCGGCTATGCGTTATTATTTTGGAGCGGTTATTATTTGAAAAGAACGAACCTGCAAAGTCTCAACTGACCAATCAGTATCAAGCATTCCAGAGAGCCATGTAATAAGTAATAATAATAACTGTGTATGAGGCTAGTAACTAGTTATGGTGAAGTGAAGCTGGTATTTCTGAATGGCCTAAGGACAGAAATAAGCGGATTTTGAAGCAAAGGTTCGGTATTTGATGAACATATAATAAGTGCCGGGGGCATTTGCTCTTCATATATTTCTTCACAGTGGCCTAATGCTACAGACAACCTCAACCTATACTTTTATTATAGTTATAAGAGTGCTTTCTCTCCCTTTTGCTATTGACATACCAGCCTTCAGCGTTTCAATTATTTGAAACATTTTACTGTAAATTACACTCTCACTGTTTTTGTGACTAGAGATGTCACCCTTTTGCCGACATGCACTTTTAGGTAATAAATGAAAGCAACCTTGTCTTTAGATTTCTTATCCAGAAATGATTATTCAAGCTCTCAAGGTACTTGAGTCGAAGTTAGTCAAGGCATTTATTCTGAACTTGCTTGGACATGGCTGATGACTAAACAGTGGTCTCACACAAGATAAGGTGTTTTAAAGGGTATTGGACAGAAGGTATCTGTGGAGAATGTGTGCTTTGTTGGAAGGTAAAATTTTATAGCCATCACCTTGTGTTATTGCTAGGTTTTCATTGAAATTTTTGATTTTGACACTCCCATAGGGATGGTATGGCATTAGTTCTGTTTGGTTCATCTATCGATTTCACTTTCCCTACGAGTACCCTCGTCCAGACAGGCAGGTTTGACAGGAACACAATCTCTCATACAATTACGGCCTTCTGTAAGGACTCCACAGCCACCTTTGAATCACAACTACATAAGCAGAGATGATGTTTTTATTCCTCAGAGTATGATAACTCACACCGTGTTTATCACCTCTTTTAACATCCTTGCATTGAAAGCTTGGCAGCCAGGAAAATTAATCTTTCTTGACGCGCTGATCTTTAAAGAGCAAGCAGGGACAAAGTGCACATCTACTGTCCTGCTGCCCATTTTGACTTTTTGGGTGAAAAATGTGTATAAAAAGTTTGAAAGGAAGCATGTATCTTCACACTTCAGAATGTTGAGAGGCTATGCAGCCGACATTTTTTTTTTAGCAGCATAGGGGTGAAATAGATCGATAACCAAGATCATTTACTCACTTATGATGCAGTACTTCAACCATAAAGCAAAACGTAATGCAAGTGGTAAAAAGAAATTTTGGAATACTGCTCGCTCAAAGGACTTTTTACATGATGCTGTATATAATATTTTTGATATAATACTCCTAACGCTCCACTGAATGTCAGAAATGTTCTCACGCCCGCTGTCACCCCGGAAATGTAACACAATAAACTAAATCATATACAACTTGATAACTAAAATAAATTTTAGAATCCAGCACATTACTGCTTATTGAATGAAAGTGCTGAGCACAACCGCTTCCTGTGTAGATACACATTATTGCATTACATTATGTTATTCCTTCCTTAACATCTACCAATACAGAATGATGCTAAAATGCATTAACAGAGGAACAAGTAAAAAGAAAATAGAAAACAACCAAAGCATGCAGTGACCAAGCATGTGAAAGCAAAATGGATGTTCATTTTGCTCAAGATAAGTATAATCTCTTGAAGAATTCAGATCAAACATAGCAGCTCATCGTCCACCCAAGAGCAACAGAGATGAGATCACTGAACATATCAGCGCTCTGGGCACCATTATTATAGCTGTTTGTCTTTAATTCTAAGAGAGATGAAATATACATAATCTGAAGCCAGGGGCAAAGAAAGAAAGAGGAATCATTCGGTGGCCTGTGATTCTGGGTGCTCGTGTTAAGCAACCTGCAATCTGTGTGATGTTGTGCCATATACGTCTAAGCCAACTGGTTGGCTGCTGTAGATAAGTTCTTCTGGTCTTGCCAGAATCTTTTTTATTTTTTGTAATCAAAGTTCTTTTCATTTTTGTTTAATATATATGTAAATGAACTGTGTGAGTGACATTTAAGGGTCATTTTGTTATGCAAAACGTTTTATTTTCCCATCATATAAGGCTCAATATATCGGATACAACATTAAACTCATTCAGACTCACTATTTAAAGATGAAAACATCACAGGTGAACACAAAGTTCTTTCATAAGAAAAGTAATAACAAATGTCATGTCTTTAAGATAAGAAGTGACAGATAACAGAGAAAGTATATAAAGTCTGTCACAACACATATGTCATTTGGAGTTGTTTTTGTGAGTTTTGAGTTGAGTTTTACATGTCAGAAAAGATCAATCATCTCAAATGAAACTGACCTTTTCAGCAAACTGTTCGAGCACCGAAAGCCTGACACAGTATGACCTCCCTATGCCTCACTGAACTGCTGACTCAATGAGATAATAAAGGGGTCATGTCATACATGCAGTATATTATTATTTAATTATTTCCCCCCCAGGTATCCACTTACAATGCTAATGGTTTTTGTGCCATATATCAATTCATCTGTGCAGAACCAAAAGTTGAGAAAGTCATCTTTGCAGGTTGTTTCAATGAGTGCTTTTGGATCAGGATTAAGTTTTGAGTTGTAAAAGTTACAGTTAGAACATTTTCCTCATGGATTTAAGAAGATCAAAGCTGGATTGATACATTATTCCTTTAAATATGCTATTGCAAAAGGAACTGATCTTCTATCTGAACATTTTCACAGTGATTTTGAAAGTGAAGGGATTTGTCTGGTAGCCCATACTCGAAATGTGACCTCTGCATTTAACCCTTTTCAGTGAACCTGGAGCAGTGGGCAGTTATCACTGCGGCGCCTAGGGAGAAATCAAGGGAATTAAATTTGTATATTCATACTTTGTGCCTCTGTTGTTATGGGATCACTGGGTGCAAACTAAAATCCAAACAGAAACATTGCTATAACACACGTGTAGATCATGCTTTGAGTGTTTGCCACAGAAACTCACTGTGAATGAGAAACAGACTTCAAATAATCAGGTCAGGAGCCCCAAAACAGTAGTTTAAATATTAAGCATATGTATATGTGAGGAGTTTGGTTCCAAAACGCAATAAATCCATTTTGACTAATTTGGATAAAAATGTGTTTTCTATACAGTGACGAGATGAAAACCACTATTTTCTGTTACAAACTTTGACATAGTATTTTAAGTTATTAATAACAGTAAAAATTTTAATCCAGAACTTTATTTTCAAAGATTTATAATTTTTTTTGCAAAATGCAATAAATCCATGACAGTGTTTTTCAAAATGCAATAAATCAATTGAATCAATATAAAAGTTATTTAAGTGACAAAGTAAGTTGATCTACATATGACAGCCTCTGAACTGGGTCAATACAAATATAAATACCATATGTATACGTGCGTGCGTGCATGCGTGTGTGTGTGTGTGTGTGTGTATGTGTGTGTGTGTCAGTCATTGCTCCCAAGATCAACAGGTCATCTTGTTAATGCTATAAATTAATTACAACAACAACAAAAGAAAATTTCATCAAGAAAGAACAGGAACAATAATCTAAACATTTACTTTGTCATATTAAGAACACTGTCATTGCTGTCCTCCTTGAAACTTCATTGCTGAACTTTTTTGATAGCGATCAGCTATAAAATGTTTTGGTCCTGCTCCATTTTCATTGACTTTGAAGGAAAAAAAGGAAAGTTTTTATAAGATCCTCTGGGGTCAATGTGTTAGCATGACAGAAGCTTGATGCATATACACACATATATTTATATATATATATATATATATATATATATATTTATATATATATATATATATATATATATATATATATATATATATATATATATACATATACATACATATATACATATATACATATATATATATATACATATATATATATATATATATATACATATATATATACATATATATATATACATATATATATACATATATATATATATATATATATATACATATATATATATACATATATATATATACATATATATATACATATATACATATATACATATATACATATATACATATACATATATATACATATACATATACATATACATATACATATACATATACATATACATATACATATACATATACATATACATATACATATACATATACATATACATATACATATACATATACATATATATATATATATATATATATATAGCCTTTTATATACACTGTAAAAAGTGAAAAGTTGGTCAACTTAAAAAAATACTTCAAATTACTAAAAAAAGTTTTTCAACTTCAAGTTGAATTTTTTTAGTGTTACCAATTTCAGTCATTTTTAAAGTTGATCCAACTCTTCAACTTTTTATAGTGAAAATCTTGTTTAGAGAGTCGACCTTTTAACCTAAGTGTTGCTGGTTCGAGTCTCACAGCCAGTAGGCTGTGACTGAGGTGCCTTTCTGCAAGACACCTTTACCCCAAATGGTCCCCGGTTGCTGTAGAAATAGCTGGCCACTGCTCCGTGTGTGTGTTCGCTACAGGAATGGGAGATCACATTTTCATTATGTGTTCCATACAAACATGTCCCTTTTTCATGCTGACTTTACACACTATCTAAAAACAAATATTTAACACAATGATGCAAACAAAATTTGACATTATAAAGACATCTAAAGACATTGTGGGCTATTTATGTGCACATGCTAATATGCTTTTTCCTTCGTGCTACCACACTGGATCACATGACCCATCAGATAGGTTTTCAGGCATCAGGATGAAAAACCAAGCAATGTTTTATATGCAGGTCTCAACTGAATAAAATGTTTCCTCACAATTTCTTTCTTATTCCTCTGTGCTCTTTCAAATTCTCTAAACACTTTTGGAGAGGTAAACAAACAGACAGAGACTGGTTTCAGTTTATTTCTTATTTATAATTTTTCCTTTACTTTTTAGCCTTCCAATTCAAAGGTAAAGATATTTCTTATAAAAAGGACCAATTTAATGGAACACAGGGAACTCCCATGTGTCCAGCTCTGAGGACTGGTCGCACAGTGGTTATATTCCCAAATATAAAAAATGCATGGGAAGATCCTATCTAAAGCATTGTTTATACATAAAGATGGATTAATCATTCATATGTTGGGCAATCTTGAGAGAACAAGAAAGCATCAACAAAAAAACAACTTATAAATGCCTTGAGATATATATATATATAGATAGATAGATAGATATAGATATAGATATAGACATTTTTGTAAATATACAAAAACAGTTTTCTCTTTTAATTTCTTTCTTTGCTTTCTGCAAATATTATCTTTCTTTTTCTTCATTTAAAGACAGCTTTATTTCCCCCTTTAAGCAATGTAGTCTGCAGGTGATCAAACTGAGATACTTTCAGAAAAAGAAAGTACCTCATTTGTCAACAGAAATATAATCAATATTGAATTATGTGATTACATTTAAGACAGGGCTGGGAGAAAAGGTTCTTTAAATGCAGAAATACAAAGAAATATACATATTAATCAAAATACACAGCAGTCAAAAGGTTTTATAATCAGAGTTAGGTGGACAGAATAAACAAAGAAGATGCATGACGATAATAAGGACAGGCACAGCCATTTTAAGCCTTTGATTTACAAAACATTAAAGACATATGGAGATATGTGCAAGTAGGCATTCGGAAATAAATGTTTTGTTGTTTGGAAGATATACATCACAGTCACATAAATAATTCACTAAGGTTGAGCAATGATATAATGCACTTTTAGCGTGGAGTGTTATCTCTCGGACTGTTTTTCCAAAACAAATAACATCACACGTACTACACGCATTTAAAAAAAGTGATTAGAATAACTACAAACTCAATTAAACATTTAATTATTTTAATTATGGTGATGTCTAAGTGAATCAGCATGAGTATAATTATTCACTTCCCCCTGTATAAAATGTAAGCACATTGGGGCGACTAATAGTTTAATAATGTAATGTATAAACAAACAAAAAATATATATAAGCAAATATTGACAGTGACTATTGATCAGTAATGATCGTCTGGTCTTTATTACAAATCAAGGATTTAATCCATGAACTGTTAGCTTAAAGTCCCAATATGGGGAAAATATGTTTTTTATTGTTGTTTATGTCTATGTGCACTGTAAAAAATGCAGCATTTTTGTCAGATCAACTGTACTTTTTTATTATATTTTTGGTACTTTAACCTAACAAATTAAGTTAAACAATTTCAACTTGTTTTTTTTATAAGTTACGTACATTTGAAGACAGTCTGAAGACAGTCATTCCCCGCGGTTTAAAATCGCATTGGTTTCCATCGTCACAAACATGTAACCAATCAGTAGTTTGATTCATAGATATTATCTTTGGATGCCTCATAGACTTCAGCTCAGTTTCTGTGCTGCTCACACATGCAGGGTGAGTGCTGTAACCTGTTAACATCAGCGCTTAAACATAAGTGCTGCAAACTTAGCAGTTATGCATCTGAAACTGCCAAATGAAGCATATATTACATATATATCTATGGTCTGAGGTGGTGAAACAGTTGAGGCGGCGCCTAATTCGCATTAGGCAAGGGTGTAGAGTTACATTCAAGCTGTTTTAAAGCATCAAGAACTTATTGTGACAGGTAAAACTTTTATATATGCTTGATGCTCAAAGATGTGTTTTAAATTATACAATTCTTGACTACAGGGAGCACTTTTAACATCGAAAAAAGCTTTTTAATATTATGTATGTCTTTAATTTCGAGTATTTCCATTAACGTAACAAACCTCCTCAAAAATAAAATGCATGTTTACATAATGACCTGTGTGTGTCAACTGGAAAAGATGTTATTACTGCATGTTTCATTGAACAGGTGAGAAGTTGAACATGCACCTCTGCTTCAAAACAAAATATTTTATAATTTTTATTTAGCTGACGTGATGTGCTTTTTGTAGATCTGAACTGTAATGATTAACGCAAATACATTGCGTGTTTTCTCTCATGAAACAAGACAGCCAGTGTAAGAGACTTCTCAAGCTCTCATTACAATACAATTATTTCACGACTGGCTTTGCTCATCCATGACAACGGTGATGTGTGTTTCAAGTTTATTCTGACAACTTCAATTCCACTAATACTCATAAATATGAGTACAAAGTCTGTCATGTAATCTTAATATATTACAGTGCATTGAAATTCTAAAAATACTGCATAGAACAACTTTATTTTTATTTTATACCTTGAACTCTCTTTTTTTACATACATGCACTATATCAGGCAACACAACAGATTAATCAATTTCAGTTTCTAACATATGTTTATCAAATAAATATTAAATGTGATTCAATTTATCTGCACTAAAGAAACCAACCACCACATGAACATCACAAAAAGAAAGCAAAAAGTGTACCCTTAAAGGCACAGTACAAATACGTATCTATGAATTACCAATGTGTGCCTTTGAGTTACTAATACGCACCCTTTAAGTACAAACATGTACTTTTTGACAGGATGGGGAAGTAGTTTGAGTTGGTAGAACAAGTTGCCATACAGTTGAAAAGTTACTTACAGTCAGTAGAATGTCTATTAGGATCATCACCACAGATGGATTTTGTTTTTCCGCTGGTGGGTTCTTGGCAAACCGTTACGCAACGCTGAGGAAGGAAACTGTCAGGAAACTGTCAGGAAACTTATTTTTCATTAAAAACATTCTTATTTGCAGATATGGACAAAACCATATTAAATATTATACACGTTAATTTACAAATGGTTTATGCTCTAGTTTGTACTTTAATTTGTTTCAGTAAACATTTTTATAATATCAGCATCAGTACATACAACCCCAAATCAGAAAAAATTGGGAGACTGTAAAATTGTGGGAAAAAAGGAATGTTGAAAGTGAGACATTTTGAAATGTCATGCCAAATATTGGCTCATTTTGGATTTCATGAGAGCTACACATTCCAAAAAAGTTGGGACGCCGAATAAGGCGCCGAAAAAGTTAAATTTAAGTTAAACTAAGGCCATGACCCTTACACACAGAGATTGTTCCAGATTCTCTGAATCTTTGGATGTTGCAATTTTTCTCTGGGAAACTCAGAAAACAATTTTTTGCTGCAGCATTGGGGGAATTTGTGATTCTTTGCCCATCTTGACTTCTGAGAGACACTGCCAATCTGAGAGTCTCTTTTTATACCCAATCATGTTGCCAATTGACCTAATAAGTTGCAAATTGGTCCTTTAGTTGTTTCTTATATGTACATTTAACTTTCCCGGCCTCTTATTGCTACCTGTCCTAACTTTTTTGGAATGTGTAGCTCTCATGAAATCCAAAATGAGCCAAAATTTGGCATGACATTTCAAAATGTCTCACTTTCAACATTTGTGATATTCTATTGTGAATAAAATATAAGTTTGTGAGATTGAAAATTGCTCCATTCCTTTTTTACAGTGTCCCAACTTTTTCTGATTTGGGGTTGTACAACAAACCATCCAAATTCATTTTTTTTTACTTCTAATGTGCAGTAACGTATTAGCTGATATTTATTTTATTTATTGTTTATTTGCAAATGCCTTGAAAAGTTTTACTGGTTTAAAACACTGGTTAAACAGCATCAGATCATCGTTTATCATTGATATGTTGATATTAATATGCATTTATGAACTCTACATGTTATTGTGTTGTTTGTGATACAAAGCAGAACCATCCCATGCCTTAAAACACTGTATGTTTTCTGTATTTGTTTCACTGTATGGCACTTCTGATTTAAGTCTCTATTTTTTTCACTTGTAAAGTTCGGTAAAAACACATAATGGACTTCTATTCTATTGTTTATGAAGCTGTTTTATAATGAGAATCTCTTCCAGCGCACCTATGTGTGTGTGCCACACCACAGCCAATTTGAATCTGACAATGTTGTCACTGTAGATTCAGAAATCTCACACAAACATTACAGTGTAAATGCTATGATTAAGATTGATTTTATATGTAACAGATAATCTAGATACATTCACCCTTTTTAAAACACGTTTTTTAAAACATGGTAATGTTTTAATGTTTTGCTTTAGTGATTCAATGTCAGACAATCATTGAAATTAACATATGAATGAGATATGAATCTTAGTATAATGCATTTCAGTAGCCTACATAATTGACATGATTTTCTGGTCTTTTTATACTTTATTGTTTTCAGCAATGGGGGATATAAATTCAGGTTTCAAAGTGAATTTCCAAAGTTTTATTTAATCAAATAGTTGAATTAAATAGAAAAATAGAAAAACATGAGGTTGAATTTTGACTATAAATCGTATGTGAATTTCAATTCATTTTAATAAAAATTAAAGTATTGTAGCAATTGTATGTTATACATCATTGTGATGAACGCACCTATAATACTTAAAATACTGGATGATAGAGATTGTATGTGCCACCCCAGAGTAACTGCCAGCTCCTGCCTATCCACCTCTATGAAAAATCCCTGGCTCTGCCACTGTTTCCATGGGATCTGCTCCTATGATCATCGCAATAAAGTTTTAGTAGATATTAATTATACAGTTTACTTATACTGCAACAACAGGTAGTTGACACGAAGTTGCAAAGTAACTTAGACATTTAACTTAAATTGTCTAAACAAGACTACCCAGTAGAAATAAAGTGTTACGGTTGTATAATGTATGTTGCACAAAAAGAGATCATATAAAAGTGTGTTTTAGTAGGCATAGCACAATCATTTAGATTTTTTACTACAATCAACTTAGCGGCACTGAGTTTTCAATCTGAACTATGACTAAATGTGTTCCAACAGTTCATTAGGCTGATGAATAAGAAGTGTGTGCTAATCACTGATAGCAGTGGTCTGGGCAAGGCTTAATGTCTGTTGGAAAAGCTACAAGATTGGCATGGCACAGTGAATCACTAGCTGCTGTGTCTGAATCATGTTCCAACTTCACAAGTGCATTTTAGGGAAGCTAACTTTAGTCACAGACTATTGTGATCTTGACACTAACCACAAATGGCTATTTTTAAAATGTTTAATCTTTTCTGTAAAATCCAGGCTAAAGTCTCGTAATCGAATTATGAGTTTGATCTTTAACATGACCATACTCGTTCAATATTAATATAGCAAGTTTTTTTTACAGAATGTTGTTTACATTATGTAGAATGATTTTATTTAGAAAACACGAAAAATTACTTGGTTTTCACAGACTGGGTCAATACTGTATTTCACAAACACATTAGTTACTGTCTTTATAACATTTCGCTTAACTGGTTTGAGCTGGCATTGGTAGTTGTATATCTAAACAAATTATAAATTATAATATTTGCAAAACATTTCACATTTATGCAAGCAAAACCACAAATCAGACACAAGGTAATATGTCTTCATTTAAACCATTTTAATTCTGCTCAATGTGCAGCTACTGTAAACAGAACATCCAAAACACACTAAAGGCAGAAATATTTAAAGGGACTGTAAGTAGGATTTTAAGTGTTTTATTAATGAAAATCAATGTCTTTATTCCTAAATATGTCCTCATTGGTGTCATGCCATGTCTGCCAATGATCTGACTTTTCTTTGTAACCTTAGTCCAAGGAGGCTTCCATGTCGTTCCGCCATATTGAAAAACTAAAATAGCAAAGAGGGACAAAAACCACTAGCTTACCAATGCGTTTCCACATCCCGTTTTCATTCAGAACATGTGAACCAGTTAAACCGGACAAGGAGATCAGTAAGTACATAACAGCTACCGTAGTCGCAACACGCATTTAAAAACGAGGCGCTAGAGAGCACTATTCTTTTGAATGAAAAATACTATTTCACCACTAGATGAGGGTAAATCCTACTTACTGTTTCTTTAAAGTGACGAAATGTGACAATACTAACACCATTTAATTGTGTTAAAAACATAGACTTTTAACCAATTAACTACGGGATAGCAACTGTTATCTTCGTCTTAACACACTAGACAAGTACAAAAGCGTGTCATGTCAAGCAGCCACGTACAAGCTTTGCGACACAGAAGGAATAACACTTGCACTTCTCTTGGCAGAAGAAACAGCTGTGTGCTCTTTGAGAAACGACTTCTTAGGCACATCATCATTTGGAGTAGGTGAAACTGCAACATTTATCACAAAGATCAGCGTGACATTAGGCTTGACTGATACTGCCTCCGAGCAGCCACATAGACTCTCCTGTCATCGACCATTCGGACTTAATGGCCGTGTCTCCCTCACTCTGGTTTGTCTATCCGAAAAAGATAAATCGACACACATATTTCCAGTTGACGTGGCCTTAAATGTACCATTCATGTATGCAGTGTATATGAACCATTTGAAAATATATTCAAAGGTTCACACACTCAGGAGCTAAAATTAGAACGAACAAAAATGTTGTGCGTCTCTGTTTTTGTGATTTAAAGACGTATATGGAAGACGTTGCTGTTAGTGTGCCATCAAGGCAACTGAAAGATCTAAATCGGGACTTTAATGCGAGGCTGCTTAGCACTGGGTCTCACAGGAGATGGGTGGCGTCCCACAAATGCCAGGTTCAGTCGGATGAGAAAAACATTAATTACAGCTGTTGAAAACACGGCCGCCCCTGCAGTACAAAGTTAGTGCATAAAAACACAGAACATGCAGCAAAACACATCTTGCCTGGAATATTTCATTTTTTTTATATATATATAAAAATGAAGCATAGAAGTAACGGCATATAAACAGGGAATAAAATAAAGTCTACAGTAGATGGTCGCTCAACATATCATTTTTTCTATACTGTAAGTAGATACCTGTAATCGCACCCACAGGTCAAACTCGGGTTTAATCTCTAACTAGGTCCTACCACACAGAAGGCCTTTCAAAATCTGGATGGAGCGGGGAGAAGAAAACAGTCAGGAGGAAGGGGCTGTTCGGCCACATTTCTCACGATTAAAACGGTGTTGTGAAGACCTCACATTAATAAGACATGTACATTATGGACTCGAAACAGCCTCTCTGCTTGAGATGAAAAATTAAACAGAAGAGAAGAGCCAGGAAAGCCATGGCTCCTGAAATAAAACGCATACCCTGTGAGGAGCATTAGAGCTATCAATAAGTCAGAGCGTAAAGGAGAAAAGAGCTATGTATCCACAGCCCATTCTGTCCCTTATACCCACCTCCTGTAGGTAGACAGATTTTGAACTTTCCACAAATCCACACCATGCTTAATACATCCTGTGCTGAGCTTATTAGCCTTGCAATGTACCTGTTTGTGAAAGTGTTGACAGGTATGTGCGTGCTCACACTTAAAACTTCTTTACCGGTACGTGTTTTCTAAATAAATTATTTCTCGTGATGACTGGCGATTTCAACACGTTAAGGAGTTAACAGGTCTTCTCTGAGTAATTCAGGATATTGCTCGAGCCATGTGAGACATACCGCATGGAATTATTGACGGCTCGGGCATTTGCATGCAGCGCCAGGTTACCGCCTCGGGCAAAAGTGATCCGTTCAGAGCAATATCAAACTTTCACACGCCGCTTGAAATGTGGAGATTCGATAGCCGCAGCAGATCAAAGACGAAGCACAATTAGGTCTGACAGTCTTTACATGTTTTTGAGATTTGGATTAATTTATTTTTTTGTTTTCTCAACAGAAATTATTTCATACGTGATGGCATTATATATTTGCACATTGTTTATTTGCAGTTAAACAATGGGTATTAACTCACCTGCTCATTGTAAAGTTTAAACAGAAAAAACAACAGTTAAACACTAGAATCTAAAGTATTTTGGAAACGTATAGGGCTGTGTATTGAAGCAGGAGAATGAGAGCTGTCTGGTAATGGTCCCGTCATCTCCAGCAGATTATTATCTCGGTGGCTGGTCCTCAGAGGGCACGGATGATGGCCCCCTGCCATTGTTTACAGGGGCTCTCGAAACTCAGCTAGCCAGGGGGGAAATGCATCGCTGCTTCAGTGAGCTTCGAAAACACCTCTCATTCCCAAATACAGCTTTGTCCCCCTGCGGTCTGCAGACGATCCCACCTCCATACTACGGGGTGCTGGGTAAAATCACTCCATCTGATGGGTTTTGCAGGAAGCGGGGGAGGAACAATCAAGGTGGTGCTGTCCAGTGCCCCATAGACATGTTTTACATTCTTTGACATTCATTAGAGCAGAACTCACTCGTTACTTTATAGTGCACCTTATACGAGTTGACAGGCTGTGGGCCTTTGATCAGACCAGCATGTTATTTGGACACATATGGGTGGATACGGGTGAAACTTCACAAGCTTTCCCGCACCACGGAGACACCAATGGTCACCTGATACCACCAGGTTCTTCTTTGTGTAAAATTATAAGTGCTGCTGTGTAATTTCCTTTCACTTCTATAGGTTGTTTCTGGGTCAACGTCGTGAAAAGATAGAAAAAAAAGAAAAACGAAGATACAAATGTTATTTTTCTTCTCTAAGGAGAAAGCAATATTGTCATCAGTTTCGAAATTACATAGTGCGTCTCAGAGGAATAACATACTAAACATGCAATCAAATCTCATACCGTTTTGAACCGTAGTAATTATTTCACGATGTGAAGGAAGCCACTTTAGCCCGTCCCAGGCCTCATGGGTAAAGCTATTTACAGCTTGAAACAAAGTCACATGCTATATTACCCAAACACATATATAAAGAAGAAACTACATGATTTTACATAAAGAGCTGTATTTTTTTTATGCACAGCCTGATGAGTGGTATTTTGCGTGGATCACATTTTTCCAACAATATTTCTCTGTGCAGAAAGTCCTCTGACTTCCTATTAAGCCAACAGACTTCGCAAAATATCTGTAATTATAAAATACACTGACAGAGCCAGGAACATTATCAAACAAATGTTACGGATGAATGGCTTACAGACAGTTCAGCTTGGTAACTAGGCATGCTGTTTCACATAGAAAAGAGAGACTGTTACTTCTATTCTAAGCATAGATCAGAGAAGCACGTTAGACAGGCCATGCATATCACACGTCAAAAGAAGACATTTTTTTTAATCAGTGCACGTAGAAAAAGCTATGACAGTTAAAGGAAAACACCACAGTTGTTTTTATATTTTACTATGTTCTTACCTCAACTTAGATGAATTAATACATACCTATCTTTTTTCAATGCGTGCACTTAATCTTTGTACAGCGCATCGTGTTAGCATTTAGCCTAGCCTCATTCATTCCTTAGGATCCAAACAGGGATGAATTTAGAAGCCACCAAACACTTCAATGTTTTCCCTATTTAAAGACTGTTACACGAGTAGTTACACGAGTAAGTATGGTGGCACAAAATATAGATTTTTTTTAAGCAGATAAAAAATGAGAACTACACTACAAAAAATGACTTTCTTACTTAGTATTTTTGTCTTGTTTTCAGTAAAAATATCTAAAAAAAATCTTCAATTAAGATGTATTTTCTTGATGAGCAAAATGACCTAGTAAAATAAGTCTAGTTTTCAGACAAAAACTACAAACTTTAAGTAAATTAGAGCTTAAAACTAAAAAACACAATTTTCTTGAAATAAGTTTACTTTTTTTCATAAACTTTTTAAGAAAATTTTTCTTATTCCATTGGCAGAGTTTTAAGCATAAATTAGCTTAAATTTTAGCTTTTAATTTTTTGTCTAAAAACTAGACCTATTTTCCTAGGTAATTTTGCTAATCAAGAACATATCTTAATTTAAGAATTTTTAGATATTTTTACTGAAAACAAGACCAAAATACTAAGTAAGAAAGTCATTGTTTACAGTGTATATTGTATGCTGGAAGAGCATTCAGTTTGCAGCACTTCGACCTTTGCGCGCAGTAACATTATCATCATGTAACATCATGTTACTGCGCACCGAGGTCGAAGTGCTGTCCAACGTTTTCCACTGAGCTAACATGAAACATGATTTAAAGGCGGGGTGCATGATCTCTGAAAGCCAATGTTGATACTTGAAATCATCTAAGCAAACACGCCCCAACCCCAATAGAATCTGGACGTTCTTTTGATAGACCCACCCCACACATACGCAACCCAGGCAATGATGTCAGTTAGTGGACATGCCCTTTAGTGCTGATTGGCTACAGGTGTGTTTTGGTACTCGGCCCGACTCCCTTTGTCAAAGTGTTTTTTTCAAAAATCATTCACAACGCACTTAACTACTTTAAGTTTTAAAGGGACTGTGTGAAGCAACAACATCATGGTTGTCAGACCTCTCTATACTGAATCACTGTTTAAAGACATTTAGATGTTTGCATTTCCACAAAATTTCATTATGGGGCCAATGATGATATTTTTTATGACAAGATCTGTAATCTTGGAAATTGCAATTCAGTCAGCTGTGCATAACGGAAAGTTTTGCCAATATTATTACCGGATAACCTTGGCAGAGGTGCAGTTTTCTTTAATAAAGCCTGTCTGCTTGAGTGTCTGTGGGAGACAGGAACACTTCTGATAGTAATAGTGAATCACATATACTTTTACCTTCACTTATACCAAAGCTCGGTCCATCTTCCTGTCACATTTATACTGTAGAACATCATCTCGTATATTGTCTTTCATCTCGTGTTTCAAAACGCATCTGTCTGTACTGCTATTTAAATGGCACAGTAAAGATGGAGGTCATTCTGCTTGCTTTTCTGCTGCTGATTCAATAAATTAGAAATTGTGGTGTTGAATAACCATTGCTGGTGCTTTATTACACACTGTGGGAGACCAGAAGTAACTGTTTTAGCTGGCCTGATATCAGTGCAAAATGCTTTCTAAAAAATATTGTTTTCCACAGTAATAAGATTGGTGTTTATCCGACGTAGCTATGCAACCCTGAGTTTATTTCTGCATGCGTGTCTACCCTCCAGAGAGTAATTCGGGAGGGTATGACACAAAGCCACTTTTTTCTCTCCCATCAGAGCGGTGATAGAACTGCAGCCTGAAAAGGAAGGGTCCACTGATTGCATTAAAGATCATGTAATGATTCTGGTATAGATTCAAGTCACTGCCGGCACCGGTTTCCCTAAGTATTTTGCCGAAAACAATGTCATTACCTGTGTAATTTAGCTCAGTTCTCTTCATCCCTCAGTTTTTTAGGGAGCTTTTATGCTGATTAGAGCAGAGGTGACCAAGGGCACAGACGAAAGCTGTCTTGTGCAAAGATGACTGCAGGAGTTTTGGAACAGTCAACACTGCACTGCTTTGGCTTCAACTGAACAGAAACGGCATCCGCTCCAGAGCCAGCGAGGGTTATTTATTTCACATGGCAACAGAGTGATTACCAGACTTACACTGGGAATGATCTTGTGTGGTGTACAGATGAAAGATTTAGTGATCTGTTGATCATTCATCAGGTTTCATTCATTGTGCCGTGTTGTTTGTTGAACGTAAACATCATTGTCATCTTGAACAAATCATCACAAAAATGTAAATATATTAGTGTTGAAAGATGCTTTTGTGCGGTCAAAGCAATAATTGGTAACACCTTTCAGTTAGCTATTTGTGCAGAGTCAAGTTGGATGCAAATAATAAACAGCTGTGCGTACAGCTAGTTTTCCATAAACATATAATAAAATAAATAAATAAAATAAAATAAGTGCAAAATGTTGAGAGATCTTACAGCTACCCAGGGAAATATAGACTTTCAACAGCTAGAACAATCCTTACATATTTCAAGACACATTCCTATCTCACTGCTGGTTGGTTTCATTTATGTCCTTAAAGGGATAGTTCACCCAAAAATGAAAATTCTGAAACCTGTATGATTGTTTATTTATTTTGATGAACACAAAAGACGATATTTTGATAAATGATGGTTTGCACAGAGCTTATTGTAACCATTGACTTCCATAGGAGAAATAAAAATACATGGTGGAATTCAATGGGTACCAACATCTGTGTGCTTACCATCATTTATCAAAATATTTTCTTCATCATTTATCACAATACTTCCAAAATATTTTTTTCTATTATGGAAGTTAATGGTAACAATCAGCTGTGTCCTTATACCATGATTCATCAAAATAAAAAATCATACAGGTTTAGAACAACATGAGGGTAAGTAAATGATTACAGAATTGTTTTTTTTTTTTTTTTTTTTTTTTTTTTTTTGGGGGGGGGGTAAACTATCCCTTTAAATCCATTTCGAAAACCCATATGGAAAAATAACAGAATCAAGATGGCTTCAAAATTGTGTGGATAAAGTTGCGCTACACAGAAACAAAAACTTTGGTCAAAGCTTTTTTAATGACTATTGCTTTAAGTGCCCAAATGGGCTTTATAATATTTGTAAGTACAGTATATAAAGCTTACACACTGAGTAAAAACTCAAAACTTGATGTTATGGGATCTTTCAAGACTTTTCCCTACAGAGACAACGAATAAATTGAACATTTCAACAACTACCTTAAGCCTTCAAAAGGCTTAGAAACTGTAAAGTTCCCCAGAATGAAATTCAAGCATGCTTGGTTCATTTATTCTCAATGTTTAATCAATGTTTCCTGTCTAGACTTGTGTGTGTGTGTGTGTGTGTGTGTGTGTGTGTGTGTGTGTGTGTGTGTGTGTGTGTGTGTGTGTGTGTGTGTGTGTGTGTTCAAATGAGTAAAGCAAAACAGTAAAGAGGAACAAGAATATTTTGAAAGTTAAAAATAAGTGTGTCTGCTGTTTTTGAAATAATTTGTAAAGACACTAGAATTTTGTCTCTGTGTGTGTCTTTGTGTTAATGGTTGATGCTCAATTCTGCAAGCATTTAGGGGATCCGTTCCAGATGTTGCCTCCCAGAAGGGTAAAATGGTAATGTGAGTCTGGAACGAGTGTATTCTCCAGTGTTAGAAATGCACAGAAGATGTGATCTGTCATCATTCTGGGGTTTGTCTGTTCAGTAAACTGTCCTATTTGTGTCTCAAATCAATTAAAAACAAACAAACAAACCGCACAGCACCTGCTTCACAAAAGACTCTGCTCACTTGATTGTCATTTGAGGTGACTTAAAGACATTCTGACTGAAACAACACCTAAACGGTCCTAAGGGTGGTGCGATACAGTACGTTGATATAGATGGGCAGCAAGCTCTACCACAATCTCTGCATGCCATCTGAACATTTAAGGCTAGCCAGAGTCTTTTTTGGGGGATTAACCACTTCCCGTGCGTTTTTAGTCTTTTTTTGTATTTAGTGAACATCGCTCAGATTTTCCATATACATACTGAAAATCTGTGCATGGAACTGGGCTTTCATCCATGAACGCCTCATAACTCCTCTAGAAAAAACAGGGCGGACTGCAAACCAATAAAAGAGTTGAAACCACATGCAATAGAGTTGCTAGAGGAAAGGAGCAGCTTTGTGGCCCTCAGATTCCCATGTGCAGTAAATTAGTGTGGGACTATAAATAGCCATGTGGACAACTGCAGGAAGATGTGATATAGGTAGTGTAAGGAGGTTCAGCTTGATCCAGCTCCTTTGGTGACACAAATGCAGCGCTGGAAGATCTCACAATTTTTTTTGCACAGCTTAGGTTGTAGGAAAAGTAAAAAAAAAATACCCGGCTGAAAAGATCTGCATAGCTCAGCATAAATGCTATTCTTGCTGGTTTGTGATGGTTGGACCAACACAACCATGATTATCACCAGGCAATCCGATTCAGAAGGAAACTAATGCTACTAAAGCTAGTTGAAAACCCTGGTGGGAAACCATCAAATCAACAACCTATACTGGTGACCAGCATCTAAATGTTGATCATAATATATTGCAATTACAACTGAGTTCATTTTTGTTTGTGTACTGGTTTCAATAAGCACATTATTGCACATATGGACCAATGTCAAGCTTTTGTTAGCTCACAGATTTTCCTCCCACTCACTGCTGTCAGTTTATGTGGTTTAAATGATTTCTTTGAAAATCTTATTGCGAAAAAGGAGTATACTTCCATAGTGTACCAAATGTGCTCTATTTTTGCACAATAATTTTGTACTTAATATACAAAAAAATATTTTTAGAACTTCTTAAGATAAGAACATGTAAGTGTACTTATCTGTGCTATTTTAAGACACTAAGAATATAAACTAAAAATGTAATTAAATGTTTTTAGGTACCACTTGTAGGAAACTTAAAGCCATTTTTGTATGAAAGAAGGGTTCAAGTTTACAATTTTTTTTAAATTGCGAAAACACTAAACGCCAATCTCCAAACCAAATTTGTAGTGGCCTAAAACCATTTGTCAAATCATGCTCTCTTTTTGCAAATCTCCAAACACAAACTTCTCACACATTTCACACTGCAATGCAATTGTTTTATAAATGCTAAACACAGGCAGGCAAAAGTTAAACACAACTACAACACAGTTGTCATCATGCAAACACTTAAAATTCTGTAAACTTTTTTTCTAATGGTATTTTTTATCAATTGTATTGATTGGAAACAGTGTAAAAGGCAGATGAAGAGTATGAGGAAGAACAGGACACTGGAAACGACACAACTGGTAAAATTTGCAGTTGTATTGCTCACTTTTTACAAAATACAAGTCCTGCTTACAGTAATATTGAAAACTTTATTACTTGCAGTACTTACAGTAAAGTATTCACTATATTCACTGAACTAAACTTGTGATTACAGTTATATGGATTTTTAACAGTATTTGTAAAGTGTGTTGTTAATAATATAAACATGTATTTTTCTGTAAGCAGATGTCCTGGATGTTATGCTTTCCATTTTGTAAGGTAGTGTCTAATGGATGCTCTGTAGTGTTTTATATTATAGACTTATGTGTGTATGATTTAAAAGCTTAGTTTGATTTTAAGTAGGTGAAATGGTTTTGAAGGAATTGTTACATTTTGCTAGAAGGGTCAGAGTTCCTGTGAAAATTGGGATTCGTATTTAATGTTTCGAGAAAATGAGTGATGGATTTAAAAAAATATGTTTAGCAATTCAGAAAAACTGTAAGTACAAAATTAGTGCTTGAAAATAGAGCACCATAAGTACATTATGAAAGTGTACTACTTTTAACCTGGGGAATCTCAAAGAGACCGGTGCTGACAGTAATCTCATCTCTAAATGTGCAGCATTACACAAGAGTCTGGCAATATCATTAAAGGGCACGCAGAGCCAATTTTAACATTTTGTTTTCCATCAGAAGGAGAAACTCTATCTGCCAGTTTCAACCAATAAACAAACTTCATGAAGTGTTTCAGGAAGCCTATTGTTAAATGTTGAGTTGATTACATTAACAGTGGAAGTCTACCGTAACAGTGCAGTGTTTTGTAACCTCTCAGCCATTTTGCTCTAATTAAATAATTAAAATTCAAAATCTGGTAAACAGGGAGGGGAAGTTAAACGGGTCTACTACATCTAGAGGTGGTATGATTTTCATAGCATAAGTCTACACAATTTTCATTGATTATAACCATTTTTTGCCTTTAATAAATTTTTTTCTGAATTGCTTAAACACTAAACCTCAATGTCTGAACCAAATTCGTAATGGCCTAAACCCATTTGTCAAATCATGCATTCTTTTTGCAAAACTCTTAACACAAACTTCTCACTAAAACACACTGCAATGCACTTGTTTTATGAATGCTAAACACAGGCAGGCAAACGTTTAACACAACAACAACACAGTTGTCATCAAACAAACACAACAACTCAAAATTTTACACACTTTTTTCTAATGGTTTTTTTTACCAGTTGTGAGGATTGGAAACAGTCTGAGAGGGAGATAAAGCGTATGAGGAAAAACAGGACAGCAGAGACGATGCAATTGGCAAAATTTCCAGTTGGATTGCTGAGTTTTAACAAAATACTTTAAATAGTTTAAAAAACTTACTATTACTTGCAGTACTTACAGTAAAGTATTCACTATATTCACAAAACTAAACGTCTCGGTTACGGATGTAACCCTCGTTCCCTGAAGGAGGGAACGGAGACGTCACGTCGTGACCGACGAATTGGGAACTCGCTTAGAGAGACCAATCTGCTTCGTATACTACTAAAACGCCAATGAACTTGGCATTGAGATATTTGCATAATGCTGGCGCCGCCCCGCCAGGTGCCTTTATAAGCAGCAGGTGCAAATAGGGAAATTAGCTTCTTTTCGCTGAGAAAGCCGGGAAAATGAGACCGGCCGATAAACAGCAGGTGGCAGCACCTGTGGCGACGGGACGTGACGTCTCCGTTCCCTCCTTCAGGGAACGAGGGTTACATCCGTAACCGAGACGTTCCCTTTCAGTCGGTCACTACGACGTCACGTCGTGACCGACGAATTGGGAATCCCTACCAAAACGCCACTAGGGGCTGACCTCTTCCAGTGTCTGCGTAAAGCCCTCCGGTTCCACTTAAGGAGGAGGAGATAGGTTTTAAGGCAGAAGGCCGGGCACTAGATGTTCCTTTAACCCCACAGAAGTGCCAGCGACTGGGAAGCGCCCTACCTGAGCGGGATAGGAACGCTGCGGAAGCCACCGCCCGTCTTAAGGGCTAATGGTGGGCGAAGTCAACCGTAGTTGAGGAATAAAGACAGCCGTGGCTGTGTAAGCAAAGCAGTGCTCTGCTAAGGGAAACGTGGGCTGGTAGGATTAACCCCACGGAAAAATACACACAAAGGAACCCGGTGGGACACAATGTGGAGCCCGAGCCAGACACGTAGGTTCGCGAGGATACAGCTAGTGAAAGGCTGACAGCCAATGCTCCGCAACAAAGGCTGCCAAGGCAGCGGAGGAAGAACAATTCAAACCATTACGCATTTTTGTTCTGAAGGCCTTCCATACTGACACAGTTATGAAGCATCAGTTGGAGGCTGCAAGCCGACCTGCGAGACTGCTCTCCGTGCTCCCCCTGGTGAGGAAAGAACACGAGAGGATACAGGCTCGATACGAACACTGTAAAATCTAGTGAACGTATTAGGTGTCGCCCAACCAGCAGCTCTACAGATGTCTGTTAGCGAGGAAACACGAGCTAAAGCCCAAGATGAGGCAACGCTCCGTGTGGAGTGCGCTCTCAAATTAAAGGGGCAAGGAATACCCTGAAGATTATAAGCCAGGGCGATAGTATCAACTATCCAATGAGACATCCTCTGCTTAGTGACAGCTTTCCCTTTCTGCTGGCCACCATAACAAACAAAGAGCTGGTCTGAGGTCCTGAGGCTTTGCGTGCGATCCACGTAGAGTCGCAGTGCGCGTACGGGGCACAACAAAAGCCATGGTTGGGTCTGCGTCCTCCGGGGGCAGCGCTTGCAAGCTCACCACCTTATCTCTGAAGGGAGTGGTGGGAACTTTGGGCACGTAGCCTGGTCTGGGTCTCAGTGAGACAGCAGGACCAAACTAAAGCACGAATCGTCAACAGAGAATGCATGTAAATCCCCTACTCTTTTCATGGAGGCCAATGCTATCAGGGTCAGAGTTTTCATTGATAAAAACATCAGACTCGTAGACTGCAAAGGCTCAAAAGGGAGACCTGAAGGCTTCAGCACCATGGACAGGTCTCAGGCGAAAGAGGGAGGGCGCGAGGGGTTTAGCCTGCGAGCGCCTCTTAAAATGTAATAATTAAATCATGCTGGCCAACTGATCTGCCGTTGATAAGTGAGTGATAAGCAGAAATAGCGGCGATATCAACTTTAATGGCGGAGGGACAGCCTACCATCTAACCTATGTTAAAGATATAAAAGCACAATGTTAATGGGCATTCTCTGGGGTCCTCGCGTTTGCGAAGAGCACCGGGTGACGAAAAAGGTTTCATTAAGCGCGTGAGCCCGTCTTGTGGACGGTGCTCGAACCGCGTCGATGGTGTTAGATACCGCTTGCGATAAATCACCTAAACCTTGCGCGCGCTCAACGACCATACATGGAATCCCACAGGTCGGGGCGCGGGTGCCATAATGTGCCCCTTCCTTGAGAAAGAAAGTCTTTCCTCAGGGGAAATCGTCAGGGAGGGGCTGTCGCGAGGAGCATTAACTCTGAAAACCAATTCCTGGTAGTCCAGTACGGGCGACTAATAAAAAGGCTCTCCTCGTCCTGCCTGACTTTGCACAGTGTCTGCGCAATAAAGCTCACTGGAAGGAATGCGTATTTACGCACCCCCCGCGGCCAGCTGTGTGCCAACGCATCCACGCCGAGGCTGCCCTCGGTTAGTGAATAAAATAGGCGACAGTGGGTATCGTCCGGCGACGCAAACATATCCATCTACGCACAACCGAACTTCTTCCAAATTAGCTGGACCGTCTGGAGGTGGAGTCGCCATTCGCCGGGGGCGCAGCTCGGGAAGCGCGTCTGCCGCTGCATTAGCGAACCCGGGATGTAAATGGCACGAAGGGACCTCAGATGCTTCTGACTCCAAAGGAGGAGATGACGAGCGAGATGCGACAGGTGACGAGAGCGCAAAACCGCCTTAACGGTAAATAACGCAACAGTCGCAATGTTATTGGTGTCGGCTAATACATCCTTCCCTCGCATCTCCATAGCGGAGCGTACAAGTCCCAGATATACAGCGCACCGCTCGCGGCAGTTGGGGTGCTATGCACACCCCTGAGACTGCAAGCCCGTCATACGTGGCTGATCATCCCGTGCTGAGGGCATTGCAATATACAGAATGCCAGGAGACCCCTCAGGGGCACATCTTCTATCGGAAATGCCGGGTCTACCACGGGGAAAAATTGAGATGACACGCAGGTGTAATGTTTACACGGTGTATGTCGGTGTGCCACGCTCTCCTCGAGACTCGATCGTAAGCCAACGCTGAAGCGGTCTCATATGAAGCAGCTCGGGCGGATGTCACAGCCGCAGCATGCTGTCATATGTCCAGGAGCTTCTGAAATTGTTTCAGAGGGACCGCGTACTTCCCTCGAATTAAACCGAGGCAAGTCAGAACTGACTAGGTTGCACGCTCTTATAAAACACGCCAATTAGTCGATCGAGTCTTATTTCCATACTGAGAAAAAGGATCCTCTGCACGGGGCAAAGTTGCTCTTTCCCAGTCGACCTGAAGACTAAAACGAGCGAGATGCCGAAGCATTAACTCTCTGTGTTCGCGCACGTCTGCTAAGAACGGGCTATTATAAGTCGACGTACATAAAAGCAGAATGCGAACAACGCTCTCTCTCTGATATTTTAATGCCGTGACTAGCACACGGAGACACGGAGAGAGAGAGACAGCTCGAATGGTGTACTCAGTATTAATATGCCCACCCCACGACGCAGAGCGAAAAAACGGTCTAAAGCGAGGGGAGATGGACACATAAAGTACACGTCTTACAGGTCTAAGGCTGCAAACCGATCTGAATATTGAAATACGAGCCTCGGCGTTATCATCCAAAAAGAACACCTTCGTAGAGCCGGTGCGTAAATCAAATCGATCGTAACCCGCCGCGTATTTTGGGTACTATGAGATAAAGGCTGGAAAAACCCTATCACCATCATCATCTCGGTAAGAGGGACCGGCTCGAACATCCTTCGCCAACAGGATATCGACCTTTGCACGCAGTACATGTGCATCGGACGCTTTCACCACAGTGAAACGAAAGCCCGAATTTTGGGGAGTGCCGGATTCGTAACCGAGGCGGATCGTGCGTAAAACCCAACGAAACGGGCTGGGAACTGAAGCCAAGCACCCAGGCACCGTACGAGGAGAAATAACGACACTACCGAAGTACCCGCGGTGGGGCAGCGAAGCGAGACAGGTGGGACTGCCGGTGCGTCTGCTGTGACAGCATAAACATCTACAGTATGTGTGTGTGACACTGACCTGAGCCCGCTGAGGGTAACGGTCATCTGGTCTCCTCTACGGAGAGCGCAGACTCCGATGAGGGTGCTGGTGGTCCGGTCTCCTCAGCGGAGAGCTCGGACTCCTCAGGTCACCCGCTGGCGATAGAGGAGAGGTAGGGGAGCTGGTGTGTACCCGCTCACGGCTCTCTCGATCCTCCGGAGACCTAGAGAGGGAAGAGGAATGCACTCTTATGTGTGGTTAAGTGGGTACCGGCCGAACAGCCGGTGGAACATATGCAAACCAAGGATTTTCCACCCGACCCTCTATCGGGGGAAGGAGCTCCATCTCCTGAAGAGTGATCCTCTGCCAATCCGGGTCGCCCTTCACTGGCCACTTAAACTCCCGAATTTCACGGGAAGCGGCTAAGCGGGCGGGCGAGCTGCTGACGACCGGTTCCCCTGCGCTGCCGAGATGGGGTCCGAGGAGGGGAACGGAGGTGGTCGCCGCAGGACGCCGACGGCGAGAGGCAGACTGAGGAGCCGGCGTGGTGGACCAAGGGCAGCTCTCTTCCGCCGGGGCATGACCTAGGAGATCGCCTCAGTCTGCGCAGCGGAGCTGTACGACTCCCCTGGCTCGCCGAAGAGGCCGGTCTGTGAGACAGGAGCATTCAAGTTGTTCTCGTCTGCGTCCGTCATGTCAGCCAGACACAGCCAAAGGTGGCGATCTTGAACCACTGTGGTGGACATCGCACGACTGAAGGTCGCGGGCTCCCTCGTAAATCCTTGTGAGCCTGCAGCAACGTTATTGCGTGCAGGGCCGAAGCCGCCTCTCCGGCATGCCTGATGGGCAGCGTCCGTGACCGGACGACTGTCTACAAACACGGGAGGGAAGGGTTGGGTGGTCCCTCCAGGAACGCATCCCGCTCCACTGAAGGGGTCCCCGCCCTTAGCGGCTCCGTTGGTGAGGGAGGTGAGGGGTGAAGCTGAACGGCCGGACGGCAGCAAATCACGTCAGCTCTTCGTGCCGTCGGGAAAGAAAGGCACAGGAGGAGAGGACCGAGAGGCCCGAGCAGCTCCGAAGTACCAATCATGTGGGCGGGACGGTTCGGGCGGAGAGGGGTTAACCTTTCCAACTCTACCGTCTCCGCCGCTCGCGGGCACGGCCGCCATCTCCGGAACGACTCTGCCTCGGAGGAAAAATGGACACCCCTCTGATGCTGCAGAAGTGACGGGACCAGAAGGAGGTCCAATGGATTCGGCAGACATCGTAGAACACGACTCTGCAGTCTCCACCGGAGCCTCAACCGGCTGAGGATGAGAAGGCCGGTAGGTGGAGGACGCATCCTCCGTCCTACTCAGCGTAGTGACGCGAAGGGCGCCCTGCGAGCGCTTGACAGCCGCACCATGGCGGCGTCAGCACTGCAAAGGCGCGGACAGCGTTCCCGTAGAAACGACAGTCGTCTCCGCAATCCAAGAGGGTTATGCTCTCACAGAGAGAACAGAAACTCTCCACGAACGCAGCCCCGGAGTGCTCGATGCCTGAGCACGAAGACAGCGCTCGTGACCGTCACTGGAACCCTTATACTTCTCGCATCCAAGATTGCACGGCGAAAAGCTATCCTGAAAAGGACGCTGATCTCCGCATATACGAGAGAGTGGCTGCCTTTAACAAGGCACAAAGCTCTCTCGTATCACTCTTTTAGGGAAATTCACTCAGATGCTTAGTTGATGAGCGCACAGGAAGGCAACGCACACACTAAACTCAAAACAATAAACAACAGATGTAGAGCCGTGGAATAAGCGAAGCGTCCGCTGTGATACTGCTAGTTCAACCAACTTCAGCAATCAAATCCCAACAGAGTAAAGTAGCTTCTCAGTAGCAGATAAAGCCGGCCTTCGAAGCGAAAAAGCTAATTTCCCTATTTGCACCTGCTGCTTATAAAGGCACCTGGCGGGGCGGCGCCAGCATTATGCAAATATCTCAATGCCAAGTTCATTGGCGTTTTAGTAGTATACGAAGCAGATTGGTCTCTCTAAGCGAGTTCCCAATTCGTCGGTCACGACGTGACGTCGTAGTGACCGACTGAAAGGGAACTCGTGATTACAGTAAAATAGTGTTTTAGCAGTATTTGTAAAGTGTGTTGTTATATAATATAAATATGTATTTTTCTGTAAGCAGATGTCCTGGATGTTATGTTTTCCATTTTTTAAGTGTCCAATGGATGTTCTGTAGTGTTTTATATTATAGACTTATGTGTTTATGATTTAAAGCTCAGTTTGATTTTGAGTACAGGTGAAATGGATTTGAAGGAATTGTTCAATTCTGCTACACTCTCAAAAACAAACGGTGCTAAGTAGCACTAAAAGTGGTTCTTGGCTCGTAATAATAGAGAAAAAAATTTTTGTGCTATATAGTACCTATGAAGCACCTATAAAGAACAATTAGGGGGTCATATAGCACCACTGTAGCACCACATGGTTCTACATACAGTTTACCAATTGCTTACACACGTTTTCAAAACTAAGTCTCCTTTTTTCAAAACTCTACACACAATTCTCAAAACTGCACACACAAAATGCAAAGTAGCTCACATCTCCTTCAAAATGCAACACTGCATCCAATCTGGTAACCTGACCTTTGACCTATTTATAGGCATATCTATATTACTGTAAAATAAAGCAGTGACTGGTTAGTGATCAGTTAAGCAATTAGTGTTTGCACATTTGAGAAGTGTGTCTGTGTGACCTGGTGAATAAGTGTAGCAGTTTGATTGGTTGGGTTTGGAAAAGGATCTTCCTCATAGATCTTTGTGTTTTAGGTAGAGAATTGTGTGTAGTGATTTGAAAAAAAGTGTTTTATGCAATTGAAAACTGAGTCAAAGGCTGAGAAAATTGCACTTTGAGTGAGAGGTTTCAAAAATTGGGTGACATGAAAAGATTTTGTGTGTAAGTAATGGTAAAAAACTTTAAAATGGTTCCTTTATGATTACGAGCCAAGAACCACTTTTAGTGCTATTTAGCACTGTTTGTTTTAGAGTGTAGAAGAGTCAGGAGTTCTGTGAATTTAGTTTGTTAATTTCAATTTGTGTTTAAGGTTTTGAGAAAATGAGTGATAGTTTCAAAAAATGTGTTTTAGCAATTCAGAAAAACTGTAATACACAATCTTTAATTAGAAAGAGAGAGAGAGCGAGAGAATGAGAAAGAGAGAGATAATGAGAGAGAGAGATGGCAGTATGACACCTGTCAATCATAAAGCTTTTGGCCCAGAGAGGATATTTTAAATTCAAACCCATTCGTGAAAGCTGTGTGAGAGAGGGAACCAACCAACAGTTGTGAATTAGTGGAGCCACCACATACATACATTCATCAACCTCCTCCTCCTCTGTTGATTTCATACAAATGCAAAATGTTCCCTGATAAATATTCTGCATGTTGAAGAGGTCTGGGTGGCCTGACAGAAACATTGGCCACACTTTCAAATCCAAAAGGTGACTCTTTGAATTGAGATGTCACAAAGAATTCAAGATTTCCACATGTTGCAGCTGAGAACTGCAGTCCCATGACTCCGAATGTCAGGTCTGGATAAAATCAATTACACCAAAACACAATATGACAATTCTGAATTCAGATGAGCATAAACGTGCCTTTGCTTTCATCTCATGGTAGTATCTTTCCGGGTTTGGTTTCTAGTTTTTGTATTTCACTCAATTCATTTAACTTTCCAAACAGCAGCAGAAGGGGTCCTATTTAATTTCTTCAGACGTCTAATGAAAATAACCAACAAGAAGCTTGTTAATAATGGACATTAATTTTCATTTTAATAATTCCCTCAGGCTTTCAATGACTTTGGCGTCTCTTTTTTAATTTTATTGGGATGACAAATATTTTACATTAATATAGCCAAATAATTTACATACAATTACACAAATAAAGCAGTGCAAAACAAAATAGTGCCTAAATTAGAGGCAAAGAAAAAATAAAGGGACATAAGAATAAGCAATAGTTATGACATAACATCTTATGGCAATACATATCTTTTTTTAATGAAGAAGCTAAATCGAATTAATATGTATGATGTAATTCATTTGATGTCAAACGTATAATTCAAACACAGGGTTGTTTTTAACCCATGCTGAGTAAATATTGGACAAAACACACCCCTGGGTTAAAAATGACCAAATGCTGGGATGTTGTTACCTAACCATGAGTTGTAATAACCCAGCAGTTGGGTTGAAACAACACAGCATTAGGTTAAAACAACCCAGCATCGGGTAATTTTTAACCCAGTGGTGGGTATGTCCAATATTGCCCCAGCATGAGTTCAAAACAAGTACAGCATTTTTTAGAGTGCATGTTTTTGAATGATCATGTTACAACACTATAATTTGTGTTATTTATTTAAAAATAATAATAATAATTTATATATATATATATATATATATATATATATATATATATATATATATATATATATATATACAGTTAATATAAAAATGTATATATTACATTTTAATGTAAGCCTATGGTACCTGTCCCCTTGTAACTGTCCATCAGCTAATAACCAAGCCAGTGCCTAATACCTGATCCTTATCAGCATGTCCCGAGGTCAAAGGACACCATAAGCATGGATCTCAAAGCGGGAAAGAATTGGTGGCCAGCAAAAAAGTCATGCTGACGGCTGACAGATGCTTAGAGCTGGGGACTCTTGAAAGACTGTGTGAGTTTCCCAAAGGAGCTGCAGGATGGTAGCGCTTGAGATAGACATTCCCCAGCCCTACCCCTCACGGGAGCCATAGATTATTGCTGAAACCCCCTGGGCGGCCATGGTGCCACACCACGTCCTGTTCTGCCCAATTATCTCCTGTCTCCAGTCTATCTCCAGTCCTGCTTCATTGATCTTCAAGAACCCTGTCAGTGAGTCACTCAAGATCTCTGGACAGCCAGAGACTCTGAGCTGAGACATGGTCTCAACGCTCTTATACCACGTCTCACATTCTCTCTGAGAATTACCCTCAATTGCACAAGATTTCATTTTGGAGAGTCTTACATCGATAAGTATTTCTCAACTCCGAAAGCCCCAAAACAATTTTCTGAGTAATTATCGTTCATAATGTTGAACAAATAATGTCAGCTGACCAAGTGTAAAGCAGAATGTGCTGAGGGAAACGGACGCTCATACATTGATAATGTGCCATTTGAGAGCTTGAATTAACTGTATATGTCTGTGTTTCAAATAATAGTTGAATTTAATGTAAAAATAACAGACGAGGGCAATAAAACAGAATATTAAAACTATCATTATTACCAAGTGAACATTTTGTACACAATCGGAAGCAGGATCCTCATTAACTGTGGTTTCAATAAATGTATGAAATATGTTTTTCTTTTAAGAACTGCAGAGAAAATGTATTGTGGATCATGCGTATGAAGATCAGGTACTGTAGGTATAGCTCATCAACCCCCCACCCGCCATACACGTCAATGTTATGTCAATAACCCAGGCCAGTTGAAAATGGCATGATTTGTAATTAAACATTTGAATACAACTAAGCTTTTAACGATCACCTAAAATTATATGAATAAAGCAATGTGAACTGCATAATTTTGACCTCTCCTGACTGCATGAAACATTCATTTTAATAAATGAATAATACACTGCATGTGCGCTATGTCTTAAGCGGTAGCTCATTTATGTATAAATCATTATTCTCTTTACTCAAACCACATAGCTCATTAGAAATTTTACAAGAATATAAAGTCTTTATGAGTCTTTACAGTATATTTAATGCATGTTTAATTATGAGTGACTGCTGATCAATAATGCAAAGACTGGTATTATATTTAAGCAACCATAATGACATGTAAATTAAATATTTAATCACTTCAATAAATTGAAAGTATAAATGCTGATTTCACTGTAATGCAGCATGTTTTAAAAGTTTTTTTGGCAACTTAGATTGTGTGTTCAGTACTGGACTGGATTTGTATGGGTTAAACTAGTGGTACAAAGCCTTACATCCAGCCAGCAAGTATCTGTAACCCTCCCTGTTCTTTAAATTGGTTGCTGTGATCTGAAAACTGACCCTAGATCTGTGCTCTGTGGGCTTCCAATGGGCCTGGCAAAATATGATTATTCTCTTTATATCCTCTGGCCAAATGTCACCAGGCCTTGATCTGGAAAATCTAGGAATGAGCTTTAAGGACAGAAAAGTTATTTGAAACTGAGAAATCTCATGTTCGAATTGCGTCCTCTGAATTGAGGAAATGTTATGTGTTCAAGAAAACCTTTTCAATGTGTGTCTCTAAATGAAATTGCAAATTATTTGTTTAAAAACATAGCTGGCCCGAAGGCCACATTGGCTCAAATAGACTTGGGTCTTTAAGTCAAACCAATGAATGATGAAGGGAATGTTTGGAATTAATACTGTTTGCAATTCTGCTGCTAGTAGCCATTTAGCCAAGTATGGGTACATTGTGATGTTATTATAAAAACATTTCCCTTCAATGCAAATTCCTAGATAAATTTAAAGTATATTTCTAGATCTGGCCAAATTTAAGATAATATTTTCATAGCAATTGCAGATAGCTTTTAGTACAGAAGACAGACAAATGGGATTTTTAATCTAGCTGTTGTTGGTGAAACATGAGGCAATGTTTTATAGTCTTCCTCCTCATTTCCATCCAAGTGAAGCCCTTACTCTGTTATCTAAACTCGGTTTAGGTTTTGGTTCAGTTGTTCAATTTGAATGGGGCATTTGTCCTGACCTCCAAGTGAGATTGGATTCAAAATTACACTTCCTGTCCTGCTGGTTCTTTCCCCCGCTTGGTTGCATGACCACAATCCTCAAACCATCCAACCTTCACTGCTACTATTGTATGCATAAAAAATAAACATTTCAAATCGGTATTCAGGCTGGTAGCTACTCATATTGGTAATCTGTCTATAAAGAAAGAAAGAAAAAAAACACACCTTTGCATTTGACACAGTTGCCTGCACTTTGGATTAATCAATTATACAGAAGGAAAAAAGTCATTTTTTCCCTTACAGCAATAAAACCAAACGTCATGCCGTTCAGTAATCCATCTTATGAAGTATAATTCACTCTTTGGCTCCTTTAGAGTCTGAAAATTAATATCCAATTCTCAGCCAGTGATTTACCCAGGCCGGGAATTAGAAATGCATTACCCTGGCAATGAAGTTTTAAAGTCTTTGCCTTGACATACATAACAGTTTTCAATGCCTGGCTCTGGAAAAAAAATATAAAAGGAAGAAAAAAGGCATTCAATCTGTTATTTATTTCACCTCCTTTTAAAATTAAGCAAAACGTGTTCCGGCAGGGGTTAAACATGGTGCAATGTTATGGATCTGTAGAACGACTAAGCATCTGTTTGCACAAAAAATAAATAATTACAGATCCTTAAATCAAGCTATTTTACAGGGATTGCGGTCTTGATTTAGTTTTTTGGGTGTACTAAAATAGGTTTCATGTTTGGTTGTTAAAAAATCCCATAAAACTACCAGCGTACTTTCTGTGTAAACGCAAACACGTTTTGTGATCGCTCCCGTAAAGAGGACCTAGAAACATAAAGAGCCCCTATTGCGCAATTCATGTTTTTAATTTTCCTTTGGTGTGTAAGTGTGTATTAGTACATGTTAATGATATGCAAAAGGTACAAACTCCAAAGTAAACGATGACGCCAGTTATTGTCTACAACGTAAAGTAGACAAGTTCAACATTATCATAGTTCCTTCCGCTTTATCTCACAGCCTGTAAGTTAACTCCTGTTAGCACTGCATTGTGGCCCAATCTTTTAAACATGATAAGGAGCGTCACATTTCCGGCTGACGTTAAAGGTATTCAGACCAATCACAACATACAGATTAGCTGGCCAATCAGGGACAAAGAGCTTTTCAAATCCGTGCATGTCAGGAAAGTGTGAAATCTGGAGCTACAAAAATGTACGGTATGTGGAAAATAAAATTTTTTAACCATAAACTACGCAAACACATTGTATAATACGAAATACACAAAATAATGTTGTTTTTAGTGAAATAGCTTCTCTTTAACATAATGCCGTAACGTTTACAAAATGCGTCCTGTGTGAACAAAAAGCAGAAAAAATGTCGTAATATGGACGAATGAGGTTATCTTCAGCTTTTTTGACACAGGGGTTTTAAATGCAGATCAAAATTCACAACATCCCTGGACCAATCCCAGACAAATTTCTTGTGAATTTTTCAGAATCGTGTAAAAGGACTCATGTAGCCCCCTTTTCCGAAATCCTCTGATGTTGTGATTGGTCACTCATTTGGAGCATGGGTTGTAAATGTCCTGTCTCTTACCGGAACCCCAAGCTCAGGTGTAAACATTAACAATGGGGTCAGTTTTGGCTTATCAGTTCAACATGTGGCTTAGCCAGAGGCTTGTGTAGGACTAGTTACACCAGCATGACTTGAACAGGACATGTTACAGAGTATGTTTTTTATTTTGTAATCGTCTTATATGATTTGTCGTGGATGATAAAGTTCTTGAAGGATTATTAGGCCATAGGGGTGAGCGCTACAGTTATTTCATCATACAGTGGGTGTAGCTGAACCTTTATCACCAAAACTGTGAACGGTGAATAGAGACTTAAAAAAGTGAGCCTGCAACTGAAAACTACAACAACATTTCTTCCGGCCAAACAAAGTAGGTTGAGAATCAGGCTGTTAAGAAAAGAGGGTATGCAACACGTCGCTTTCCATGTGACCACGCCAGAGCTCGTCCTGTTGAGTGGCAAAACATTCAACAAAATATTTGGTTTCATAGCGGCTGTAAATTACAGTAAAACTGACAATTATCAGCTTAAATTGAATTTAGTTGGCTTTAACAGCGACCCTAAAAACTTGCCAAACAACCAGTAGGACATTGGCATATGGCCAGATATTGCTTTTCCTGACATATATGTTTGTCTTGCCTAACACTATTAAACCATCCCACCTTTATAGAATACAAGGCTCATCACAATGGATGTTTTTTTAATAAAGGCTCACTGACAAAACTTTGCAATTACACAGAATAAGAGTATTCATGGTGTAGTTTTTACAGGATTTTTATCCCAAAATTGTACATACCTGACATATGGCTACTGGTACTGATTTACTTCTCCTTTGAGTGTTTTTTGCAGTCTGGAAAAAACGCTTAAATTTTTTGTTGAATCTGATCACACAACTACTTTTCCCATTTTAGAAGCATTTTTCACGCTATGCTAATGATGTTGCTCAGACTTTTTGCCACTCAGTGGGCAAAACCGCGTCACATGCATACCCTCTATAGTGTTTCTTCAACATGGTGACAACATGCTACCGAAGCAGCTCAACCAGGACCTGCCCCATTGTAATGTGCAAGCGTTTTGCCGGAATTATTTAAACGAGTGAAAATGTGGTGTTACAATACTAAATAAGCGGGTTGCTGTCTTAAGGAACTATTAGTTCTGGAACTGTCAGAAAAGCATTTACTGCTAAAGAGAATATCTCATTTTGGAATGGACTTTGATCTTTGTAACTTTTGCAGATCTTTTATATGCTCAAAAAGCAACATTACATGCTAAATCAAGTTGAAAAACATAATTGCACCTCTTCAGATCTTATTCATATATTCAGGCTTTTTCCAGGAGTCCAGGAGACACATCCTTGATGTTGTCTATATGCACAAAAAACAGAACAACAAAATGTTTAGCTACAAATAGAGCAGGGCTTCAGAGAATTATTTAGACAGAGTTTGAAGTATTGTTTTAGGGGACTTCAAACGTCTTTGTGTTTGTTTTATTAGCATCATAAAATGTCTAGACAGAAGGAGTTCTTTCCCCAGTCCAAAGTCAGCATTCAATAGGCTTTTTGTCCCTTTCATTTTCTGCTTAAAAAGGCAAAGTTTGAAAAACTTTTTGTCTATTTCATTTGATGAGAAAAGCAGAAGGTGAAAATATGTGAGACAAGCAGAGCCTGCCCTCCTTTCTTTATACAATTCAAAAAAACATTTTTAACAGTAATCACAAGATTCTGATTCTTCACATAAGCTTTTTACATGTTATTTTAAAACACACAAGTGGGCAGGGTACCTGGGCTGTTATTTATATAGCTTCCCACTTTACCACCTTAGATGAGGAGGAACACATGCACAGTGAAGAGACTGTACATATTGACTCAGAGGCTGTTAGCATGTTCAGTAGAGAACACATCATGCTCCTTAAACAAACAAGACACAATCTTAAAATTCTATTACATGGTGATCATGGCAGTATTGGTTTATGTATGTATTAAGCACTCAAAAATATTCCTGTCAGTAATTCATAGTATACAATTAAATTGAATAAGTCATTTTAATCATAATGTAATATATTTAAACATTTTGATAATGAAAGTGACAGCTGTAAGCTATTATTTTCATGATAAACTATATATAAAATATATTTATATAACAGACGTCATTAAAACAGGTGTTCTAAGAAATCTCATCTGTATCTTCAACAGGCATCTGCTATGTAGGCCTACTGTATATAGGAAAGAAGAATGACCCCCGCTTTTTAGCCAATCAGAAACATTCTTTGCCTCTACATATTTTTTATGTTTGAAGGTTTTGGAGAATACACTCTTAAAAATAAAGGTGCTTAAAAGGTTTTTCACAGCGGTGCCATAAAATAACCTTTTTTGGTTCCATAAAGAACCATTTAAAAAAAAAACATTTATTTTATACATTTTTTTAATTTGAAGAACCCTTTTTTCACCTTAAGAACCTTTTGCGAAACATAAACGTTCTTCAGATGTTAAAAGTGCTTTAAAGGACCATCTAGACAGAAAAGGTTCTTCAATGGAGTGTACGTGTGTTCAAAAAGTTCAGTGACGATGTCCTAAGGATGACAGCAGCAATGACAGTGTTCTTAATACTACAAAGTAAGTGTTTTGATTAATGCCAAGAATGTTTTTTTAGTGTACAACACTAGTCAACTAAATGAATATAACATGGCAAAGATAAATGCACATTTATATATTGATTTAATAGATTTACAACATTTTGAAAAATTAGTTTTTATAATAAATCTATATAATAAATCAAATTATAGATTTGAACTTTGAATGTTATTATAACCTAAAGATGCTATGTGAAAGTTTGTAACAGAAAATAATGGTTTTCATATTGTCCTTCTTGGTATAGAAAACACATTTTTACCCAAATTAGTCAAAATGGATTTATTGCGACTTGGAAGCAAACTCTTTATATATGAGATAATGATATTAAACGAATGCTCTCGGCACATATTATATGTTCATCAAATACTTTCATTTCAAATCCGCTTAATCCCTGCCTCAGGCCATTCAGAAATACCGGTTTGTTGGCAGAATCCATTATGCTATATATATGCTATAATATGCTATATGCTACATACATATACATATATATATATATATATAAGCTAACCTAAATTCCATTCTAAATAGTATTCAATATTAAAATGTGTAGGTCCCAAATCATAGAAGGCTATGATAAAAACCTTAGTATGTAAGTATCCTTTAAGTACCCGGAACTATTTCCAGCAAAATTCAAAATGCAAATCCATGAACACTCTAACGGCTCATTGTGTATGGGAGGAGTTTAGTAATGCTCCACTGAATTAATAAATCAAATCAGTGATGCTGATTTAACAAATTAATAATAATAATAATAATGGCTTTTATTTATAATGCACTTTACATTTTTAAGAAAATCTCAAAGTGCTACAATAAAATCTCAAAGGTGCTACAAAATACATATTGAAGAAGGTTATAAAACACACAACTTATACAAACAATAGTTAAAAAAAGACGATTAAAAAAGTAATTAAACATTAAAAGATTTTTTTTAAAGGTATGTTTAAGTGATATAATTAACAATTCATAAGAAGTAGTGAATGAAGAAAAGCTGAAAAGCAAGAAAGAGTAGTATTTCGATGTGTGTTATTTTTAACAATCAAAACATTTGCTTTCATTGTGCATTAGTACTGTATGTCCCAGTACTTGCACTCTTTTTGCTGTGCACTAAAATGTATATCAGAATCAAGAACTGGAACCAACCGGCATTAACAAAACAGACATGAATGAACCTGGATAAGTGGTATTTAGAGTTGTAGATAAGACAAGCTAAATAAGAGCAAAGAATTCTGAACACAATGATAAAAATAACAGAAAATGGAAGGTAATAGACAAAAAGCAGGTGTCACGATGACTCATGATGAATGTTGTTACTATTATTAAATGATGCTTGCATCTTGCGCGGTCCCAAGAGAGCAAGTACTGTAATAAACAGAAAGAAGCGCCTCCGAGTAAAACACAGATAGAGCTTATCTGAGGACCAGCACAGCTCTCTCCTGAGATTTAGAGAGCAACCGCAGAAGTCCTTCCGATCACTTTGCCTCAGCTAACAAGAGTGCAGCTCTGCGGTAGGCAGCCCTGTACATTGATTTGATGGCGACTCAGATGAGGGTGCACCTGCTGTGCTATCAGTTGCCTCTAAATGCGTCCACTTCCTATGCTTTTATCCTCATATTGCTCACTTTAGTTAGAAGAGCAGACATCTAGTTCTTATTGTGTGTGAATTAAAGGTTACGACGAGAAGGGATTTTGCCCTCGGGAACCGTAAAACAATGGTGAAACAAAATAAGACTTTTGATTTTCTAACATAGAAGATTGAAAAATAAAATCGGGATTGAGATGCTGTATGTTTTGGGAATGCAGAGAGTGAAAATTCAAAGAAATAAAGACGATGGGTTTATTGTTGAGACTGGCCTTGTGATATTAGACAAAGACAATCTTTGTTTTGGAGTTGAATACAGACAATGCTGCTTTCTTTGTTACTGACCCTTTGTAGACAAACCATACTCTGTGAAACAATATAACAAGCTGACATAAAGGTTGAGGTTTAAAAGCAATGTTTAGAGAAAGATAACTGGAAAAGTTGATCAGATTTACTGTGCAGTGTTAGAGGTAATCCTCTAAACGTTAATCCGTCCATCTAATAAACAGATTTTAGGGAAAAGCGAATATGATTTTAAAACCGCATATACAATTCCAGAATAAAATATACTTCTTACTGTTGACTGTATATTCCTTGGCTTGGCTGTGTCTGAAATAGCCTCTTATTGATGAATATCAGTCATGTGACCTTTTACGTCATTCCAGTTGCCTGCCGCCATCTTGAGTACCTACCGAGTACAAATAGGCTACCAAGCATTGGCTAGCTTGCTACGATTTACGGATTTCTGATCATTTACTGTTTTTGAATCTTACAGATATGGGAAATGGCTACGAAAGATGACATTTCGCACCTCGACTATCAAGAAAAAAAACGCTACTTTAAAAAAATATCTTGGTTAGGGTGTGATGCCTACTCGATCCCTGATGCGTTCTTCCAGCCGCTGTCCGCTGCTACTGAACTACCACTATTTTTACAACACTAAGGCGGGGCGACACAACATGAAACTTTGCTCAAAGTATCACCTGGATCTCTACACATGAACGTGAGCATTGAGAACATTGTTTGTGGACACAGAGTTTACTAAAAAGAAAGGTTTTGAACAAGTGACTTTGGCTGTTATGGTGTCCAGTCGTCATCTTTGCCAGACATAAAGAATCGATTTCCGAATGTGAAAGAATGAATCAAATATGAGGCTCCTTTTTCAACTAGAAGGTCAATATTGTTTTTCAAAACAACAAATTATCCGTGCATTTATATGGAACTATGCTTTAGGAGCTATCCATCTTTACTCTCCTCCCTCCTTTCGTCACATTCAGAGATCGATACATCTTGACTGGCAAGATGGCGGCGAGCGGACACCAAAAACAACCAAAGACAGTTGTTCACAACCTTCTTTTTAGTAAACTCTGTGTACACAAACAATGTTCTCAATGCTCGTGTTCATCCAGGTGATACTTCGAGCAAAGTATCATGTTGTGTCGAGCCTTCTTAGTGTTGTAAAAATAACGATTTTGATGCTCACACATAGCTTCTAGTTCTTTTGCGACCACTTTAGGTACTCAAAATGGCGGAAGACAAGTTTTAGATGTGGGTGACGTCAGCTGATATTCATGAATACAGTATATACGTATAAGAGACCCCTTGTCACATGATGCAAGTGAAAACTTTAATATGATCACCTTTCATAATAAACATATGTTCTAAAGTATCACCCTTATCCTTAAATGTTAAATCTGGCATTGAGGGTCTCAGAGCAGAACAGGTCAGGTTAAAAAGATATGTCAGATGATGTTTGGTTTGTCAAAATCAAAGGCTCAAAAACTCTTCTCTGCTCTATTTGCTTCCTAAAAACAATACTGGGCTCATTACTCTGTTCTCTCCCTCCTTTCATTCAGCCGACATCAGAAGGTAATGAATCCTACCATAGACCTGTTTGTGTTGAAGCTCTTTATAGAATGTCAGTGATATGACAGGCTTGTGCATCTGACAAATTTCCTAGGACGCCACTGACAGCCAATGCTATGAGCTGGCCTGATGGACAGCAGCTAGATGTTATCAGTGAATGACTATCAAGGGGTACGACAAGCCTCTTTATCTCCCAGCCACACATTCTCCCCTCTGACTGGAGCCCTGGGGTGAAGAGGAGAGAAAGAGAGAGAGAGGCAGATGAGGGAGGAAACTCTGAGAGGAGGAGTAAAGAGGAGACAAACGTGTAGTTTATGGATATAAAAACTTAAATTAGGATGTGTCATTCATTACTTGATTGGACATTGAACATAAAGTTTAATTCACTTATGTACAATTTCATAAGAGTAAATGATGGTTAAATGCTGAGATGTATATTACATATAGATTCATCTGGATATGCAAATAAGGTCAATGCAACGTAAGGTTCAGTTGCGTCATACAGAATGCCTCATGCTATGCCATTACTAAGCTACAGTAGGTAGTATTTTCACAGTATGGATTTTACTTTTCTTATAATGAATCAGTGAATGTTTCGAACTCTGTGGCAAACATTCTGAGAAAGCGATTAGTCAGATGGGCTTTCTTTCATTCATGGCTTCTAAAGTAATCCATAAACAGTGCATTTCAAGGGCTGGAGAGTGACTAACAATTTCAAACACCTATAATTAGACACAGATGATTACAACAAATTTAAGGGAAGGTCATGTGACACGATGCGGGAGACTTCATTATGCATATATGTAGACATTATCTAGTCTTTGAAAGGTATTATCATTTTCTTTACATTATATAGGATGATTGCATGTAGAAAACAAAAGTAGAAAAAGTAAATCACAAAAATTACATTAGCTGGGTTTTCACAGACAGGGTCACATAATTCTGTTATTTTGTGTATTTTTTGTAATTTTTTGACTTCGGATGTATTAAAATGGTGCAGATGCCTATGCCCTTAAGAGTATCTGAAACCATCATTAAATTAGCTAAACTATTTAATGAGCTGGTGAGGGTCAGGAGATTTAAAAAGCATCAGTTCAAATTCTGCGTAAAGCCCCAAAGATGTCTGCACAGTTCTGTGAGCGCAGACTCCTTGTGGGTCTGGTTATAAGTAACCAAATCAAGAGTGGGATGAGAATGAGAGAACGAAAATTGAATAAAAAAACAAAAACGTTTGGGTGAGTAAGCGTAATAGTGAGAACACATTCTACGTATGGTCCTGCTGAGGAGCAGGAATGTGGTTAACTGCTGTACTTAGCATGTCAGATGGTCTTTATTCCCTGGCTCCACACTCTTTCTGCTTGTCATCTCTTCAGGCTGATTCATTACATCTGTACATCAACAGCAAAGCAGCTATTCCTCCACAGATGAATTGCTTTATAATAATGACAAAGAGGATACATCTCATCCATTCAGATGTGTCAGGGCTGATCTTGCCAACATTTTAGATCTCCAATCCTGCCTACACCATTACCTTATCTCCCACTGTTCTGACGTCGTTGTTGTGGGGAGAAGTGCGCTCAAAATCAAACATCTCTACCCTGTCAGCTATTAAAAGATCCACTTCCACCTCATCTTCACCATGTCAGTGCAAAGGGAATTTACGTCAAATTGTTCCACCGAGCGAAAATGACTGCTCATCTCGGGGGACAGGGGATGCGTCCTGTTGCTATGGGTTTCACATCATGTGGCAAAGTTTTACTATTTTGTAGAGATTGTAGTAGTGTTTAACTCTTAGAGAACCTAACTCTTTCATGAATAATGTTTATCATTAAAATCTGATAATGTCTATGCTATGCATATAGGCTGTGCCTTATAGTATTTTGAATGTACCACAGGTAGCAGAGAAGTTTTTACACCCAGATTATGAAAAATAAAGTAAAAATGTGTCAGAGATTTGTGGGCGGACCGTTTATTCACTGCCAGTGATTTCTGGAATCTGTGCGTGGGTTCACACACATCGCTTAAAAAGATCCCATAAAGACAAGTGACGTGTAATGTACAGCGGGGAAAAAAAAGTATTTGACACATCAGCATTTTTATCAGTGAGGGGATTTCTAAGTTGGCTATTGACACATAATTTCAACCAGATGTAGCCATCAAGCCAAATATTAAATTCATACAAAGAACCTTTAAGTATACAAGTTGAGTCATAATAAATAAAGTGAAATAACACAGGGAATAAGTATAAGCATACTTTGTAGAAAAGCCTTTGTTGGTGATTACAGCTTCTAGATGCCTCTTGTATGGAGAGAGTCTTCTGTTCACACAGGACATGTTCCGGAAATTATACAGCAATGTTACTAGATCCCCTTTACTGGAGCGATTCCTCAATCCATTCCAGGATTTACACAGAATGCAATGTGGCAGTTTTTTGGGATCAACATGCTGTGTAAAGGGGGTTACAGATTCACTGACTTACTACTTTTATAAAATGTCAGCAACATCAATATGCCAAAAACACCAATGTCAAACAAGGAGAAGTAATTTGTTCATATATTATTAATCTGCAGGATGTAGTGCTTATGTGGATGTCATATACTGTATATAAAATGCATACAGGTGTCATTATACCACAGGTCACTCACTAACAAACAAACAAACAAATCTGTCTTGAAAATGTTTACAGTGTATTGCTATTACATTAACAGCAGATCAATGATGGGTATACAATTTGACTAATCTTGATACGATGGACCACAGTCTTCGTTTACATTTATGCATTTACCAGAAACTTTTATTCTAAAGTGACTTACAATTCATTCAAATATATATTTTCCCAGTGTGTGTGTGTGTGTGTTTCCTAGAAATGAAACCCATCTCTTTTTCACTGCTAATGCAATGTTCCACAAATTGAGCTACAGGAACATATTGCATACAAGGCTTTACCAGACAAGAAGTTCCTCCTAAAGCATACAGACATACAGGAGTGAAATCAAAGATGGGTACAGCAATATACTCTGGTGACCAATGATTACAATATGCTATGTCTGTGATAACAGGGACAGATTGCAAGAGGGAACAACAGTAGACACCAAACAGCTGTCTGACACAGTTCTGCATGGTTCCAACTGCATTTAGTGCCAAAAGACTAGATTACATGGCTTAAACAAAGGGAGTATGGCACAGCAGCTAGCTCCACATGTTTAACTGTCATGTAGTCCAAGGGCAGCAGGCCAAAACAAACTGTTCACTTTAATGTGAACAGACATCAGATCTGTCAATACTGTCTTTGTCAAATCAAAGTGAATTGCATGTTTCTGGAGCACTGGGAAAGTTAGGATGTTGTGATCTTAAGTAAAAAGATTGTTTTGGTCGTTACTACTTTAATAAAATCGAATGTCTCATGTGACCCATTGCAGCATCTTTATATTTAATCTTAAGGGGCGTACACAGCAAGTAGATTACATACAAATTCAATGCAAAGACGCATGTAAATGATGCTAATTGGCCACAAAAACATGCACAATTCGCCTCAAACGCATCTTCGTGCAACTTTAAAATATTCATCTCAAATTAGCATGACACAAAGTTAAATCTCCCGAGTAATCTAGAGCGAGGACCGCGATGCTTTGCGCTGAGTGTGTCCGCAGCATTAGGCAGCATGCACATTACAGTTAGTCTTAGAAATGCATACTGTATATTCTGTCAAGCCATAATTTAAGCTAGGACATGATTTGATTAACAATAATTATAGTTTAAAAAACTACACACTCCTAAAGAGCATCACAAGAAATTCCACAACATACAATATGAATAATTCATAGACATCTCAGCCAATGCTGAGCTCTTCATTTAATGTGTCTGCAAAGGAAATAAAATTTAATGATTACAGTGATACACTGGATTCTCCGGGTTACCTTGGCACCTCATTAACTCATGCGGAAAATGAACCTGCCAAACTACAGCCTCAGAGAGACGCACAGTGGTATATTTTGCACTTAAAACAAGAACAGTCAAAGACAAACCACACCCCTGCTATAAAAGCATAGAATGTGTCGTATCAGCCTCACCAACATTTCTACAGTAATGTCAAAACTAAAAACCACTACTGTACAATTTGTTCACATACTGATGAAATGAATCAAAGTGAAGTACGATACAGCCATGCCAACTCTAAGTACTGGACACCCTACAACTTTCTCCTCCTAGAGAACATTGCTGTCATCCTCTTTATTAAAAGCCCTGCACTTCCTGTGCTCTGACTAGTTTATTAGTTCTCCGGGGCTTGGTTAGCACTTTAGGGCCAACAAAGACATGAGAATGAAATTAAAAGGAAAAAACTGTTCAACAAAACACTTGACCCTGTTTCCCATTACCCAGACATCGTTTTTGACTTTGCTCACTGCACTAAAATGGATGCATTTGACCATTCATGTGAAAAGCACCTCTAATTGCCATTTATCTTTTGACATAAGCTGTGGAATGCACTATGTGGGATTTGGCTAGATAACGTCAATTATCTCAGATTTTGTATTCATAGAAATAGTAACATTTTAGCGTATTTATACTGGCTTAGTTATCTATAGTTTGCCAAGTTCCTTACCCTTTCTCAAACTTTTAACATTTATCTTTTTATTAACTTCAGACTTCTCCTCACGACGATTGCACTGATACACATTATTAAACTTCGTGCCCATACCAGATTACACTATCGTCGCCATCTCTCTTTTGCTTGACAGACATTTTATTTAGGATGAACAAATATGCTAATTTTATTTAATTTTAGATATGGGAACATTTATCTTTCCTCCTTCAATGCCAAGGACCTGTGGCTGCTACATGGGCTACTTCAAGGAAATAAAGTAAGTAGGGATGTTCACATTGACCGTTTAACCGTTAACCGAAGGTAAGAATTTATGACCGATTAACATTATCAGTTAAAATAAAAAAATATTTGTTAATACATGGTGCGTGTTGTCATGAGCCGACAGACATTTCGCCACTTTTCTCTCTTTAATTTGTGAATGTCCTGTAAATGACACAAATTATTGCTGCCCTGACGGTCTGATAAAGTAATCATTTGTATGCGTGTTTGGAGGCTGAACGGAGACGCGCGTGTATCCACGCAAGATGACGCGGTTCGTCTCGCGCACATCCGGACAGACATTCGCTGATGGCCTCTGACCCTGACCCAAAAACATCTCTCTTTTTGCACAAACGGAGAAAGACGATGCAAATGACCACTGTGGTAGATAAAACAGAGACAATCTGCCCTTTTTGGATATTAATCCTCTGGACCGATCGCGTGCTTTTTAATAAGGTAATGTTGCGTGAATATCTGATATGATCAATTCAAGCTGATCTGATGTATGAATCCTGGTGCTGTTGTTGATCTGTCGCTGCTGTTAAATGTTTTGTTTTTACTAGTTCACAGACAACTGTATTTTTACTCAATGACAATTTCATATTAAAATCTTATAAGTTAACGGTTAATGTTCGGTTTAGAAGCTACGGTTGTCGGTCGGGGAAATTAACTGATATGAGCATCCCTAAAAGTAAGTTTTAGGTTAAAGACACAGCAATTTCTTCTTTTCTGTGTTAAAAAACACTATAGGATCCCCCATCAAATGCAGACAAGGAATTAATTTTTTTTCATCTTTCAACCATGTCCGTCTTTTATGGTTAACAAACGTCCTTTTAAAGATGGGTGGGTGGATTCCATATATTATGGTAAATGACCGTGCGAGCAGGAATTCATGCTCAAAATGGTCAACAACAAGCCAACACAAAGACTGTGCTAGATACTCACCAAGCATTCAGTCATACATCACCCCCGGCCATTCAAACGGTTTGCTTTGTTTCTTGTTTCATCTGTATAGAGATTGACTGTTAAGGATGTCTCTTTTGTATGATTGATTTAGTAATTGCATTCTGTGGCTAATGTTGGGTCACAATTAAACTTTGAATCACTGGAGAAATAGAAGTAGAGATCGACTTAGCTTTAATGCCTAGTGTATACACATGGCTACATGTGGCATCTCCAACAAGCTGTTTCAACTCAGATTAAGTAAACAGGAATAGCAAACAAATGGAGTACTTGATGCTGTAAATGTGGAAAGAATGAGAGATAAACGTTACAATAGGACATGATGATGTGGGTTGTTTATTTGGTAGACCAGATGGAGACCGGATTTAAACACTTTTAATGCTCAGGCATTGTCATTGCTAAATAGAGTATTAGCATGTCATGCATAATAGCAGCTTTTGTACAACGTTTATCTCCGAGGTCTGCATGAAAATGTGTCATTGAAACAGTGCTCACACACTTCAAGGGTAAACTCTCTCTCTCTTTCTCTCTTTCTCTCTCTCTCTCTCTCTCTCTCTCTCTCTCTTTCTCTCTCTCTCCAGCTGTGTTGTCTAGAGCACTGCATGTTCCACTTCTGCACTTTTGACCCTTGCATACATTTATTATTTTTCAAACTATATCTGTGTCTGTTTATGATGTAATGGATTTAAAAGTGAAGAAATTGTGCTTGACATATAAACAAATAAGAAAATTATTTATCACCATGTTGCTGTTTGAAGTATTTGATTCTGATTGGTCAACTGCATTTTTCTGCATATGTTTGTGCATTTATAATAAACTGAATAATCAAGCGTTGTTCCATGAAAATTATTTCCTGCATACAGTAACTGTGCTTGTTTCACTCCTTATGGTTTACTCATGGATTCTTACATCTCGTATAATAACATATTGTTTACTCAAATCAATAGCTCACATTCGGTAAACAGCCATGTAACAAGCCAGATTTATTCCTCTAGCTCAAAGGTAATTAAATAAATGTGGAATCAATTCAAGCTGGGTTTTCTGAAAGCACTGTATTAGAGCAGCTGCCAAAATGGGTTAAACATTAGGCGATATGTCAAGGAGTTTATCTCCCCAAGTTTAAAAATAGTTCTGCCAAATACAGGAAAAAATAATCTTTAATGTTTCTTTAATCTTTAAGAAATGTATTAAACATTAAAAAATGCTTTTGATAAGGGTTTCCAAAATATTAAAACGAACTTCATTGAAAAGGCAGAAACTCTTCAGAGATAAAAATGATAAAAGCATGCGATTGCACTGTCATGATTTCGGTCTTATTGGCCGCTTTGTCTTTGTTTCACCATGTGTTGTGTTGTGTTGTGTTTATGTTTTGACAGCTCCACACGTGCGCGCCTTCCACCTGGTGACCTCATTATCTCTGACTCTTCTCACCGGCGTCCCACACCTGATCCTTATTATTTGCCCATCCGGTTTGATTTAAATTCCCCTCGTTTCCTCTGTTCCTTGCAAGTTCGTCTTAGTGTGTTCCTGCCCGCTAGCTCTGTCTAGTTCTTGTCTAGTTCTTGTTGTATCTAAGTTTATTCTTAGATTATTTTTACCGTGCTCTCTGCTGCCTTTGCCCCGTTAGATTCCCCGCCCTGCTGTCTGTCTCTCCCTATTGGTGTGGCCTCCGTCAAGTCTTCGGATTCTCTCGGTCAGAGGAACTCCTATCGATATCTACACCTTTCGCTGTCCAGCCGCAGTGCGCTCATGTGCGCGTAATTCTGCTGAAGACGCTGACAGCCGCAGTGCGCTCTAGCGCGTAATCCTGCTTATCACCCAGACTGTTGCAGTGCGCTGTCCAGCGCGCGTGCTGCTGAAGACTCTGACCGCTTCTCTCTCTCTCTCTGTACCCCGCTAGGAACTCGTCTCTGTTGACGGACTGTTGGGGATGTCTTGCAGTCCGGCTGAGTTTTCCCACACCTGAGCCCGACGAGGGGATATCGTTGTGTTTCGCCTCTCCAGTGTTTCCAGTTCCCCGCACCTTTATCACATGGACACAGAGTGTTTTCTCTTATACATTTTGCATTTTTTATCTGAAGACATTGAGTGTGATCTCCTATACATACCTGACATTGTGTAACTCATTAAAAAACCTCTGCATTGGGATTCCTGACTTTTGTGGTTCCTAACATGCACATCATGTGGATCATCGTAAAGGGGCTTTGCAGTTACCTCTGAGCTATACTCCTATCACTGAAACTTAACAGAGGCACACCGAACAAAATTACAATGACAGTAATGCTGTAGTGAACTACTCTACAGAGACTGCATGCTACAGACTGAGATACTGGAGCAGATTTGCACCTATACCTTCAGAGAAAGACAGACAATGAGGATAAGAAAGTGGATTTTTTTTGTGAAATAAACGTGATTATTATGAACAAATCTCTTCATTGGGATCAGATAGCTACTGTATGCTTAACAAAGTAGGTCAAGATAAAGTTACTGTAGATACAGTACAATATTGCTTGTCTTGTAAATGAAGGCCCAGGTATTTAATATTCTTTTATTTGCATTCTCGGAATACGGTACACAATGAATACAGAAGTATGCAATGACTTTGCAAACATTCAATTTTAAGTTGCATGTAATAGACTCATTAGTAGTCTGAGGGTTTTATTATTTTACAAACTCTTTAACAAACTACTTAGATGATGCATTTGGGAAACATGCTATGCTACTTACTGTACCTAGGATTCACATTTTGCTTAGTGCTGCTTAGTCCAATATTTCATTGTCAACTGATAAAGTTCTCAACTATAAATTCATGAGCGATGTTTAAAATTGCTGATAAACATCAACCTGTGACCATTGCTTATAACAGCCTAAACGGTTACTATTACAATACTAAGCCCAATTCAGATAATTGTTTATCATGAGGTTGTCTGTAAAAATATATTTGCATGCCTCATCCACAATAAAATTCATACATTCGGATGGAGATAAATTTGCGGTAAATACGTGAATTTATTATTCGAAACACATGCGCTACTCATGTTATAACTACTGTACATGATCATTCACATGACCCGGATACTTGATTTGAATGTATAGATGGTTTCATCTGACGCACAAGCGAAATTGTATATGCACTTGTATACACATTTTACACATTAACGTTAGCTCAGTGTAGTTCTTTATAGGCTTTAGCTATAGTTTAAACTAAGGTAATCTACTTGTTTATTTTGCTTGTTATCAGAAATAAACTACTCTAAAAGGACTCTGTTGTTATTGATTCTTTGCGAAAGTTTTTTGGAAGTTACGTTTGTTTCACAAAGTCGTTTGTTTATGTTATTACTTTTGAAACCGTCTATGTGTATATGTATATGGAATATGTATAATTAAAAAAAATTTAAATTGTATTTAGCACCTGTTGCTGCTAATAGACATTTAAAAAAAAATTTGTAATTTACTTTATTTATATCAGCTCCCAGAGCAAGTGGGGCGATGATGAAACTATGTTCCCATAAAGCCTACTTTTCATCATTTCAGTGAAGGTGTCAATATTTAAAATGCATGCAAAAAGCCGCTTCACTGAGGCAAAATAAATGCAACGTGCGTGACTATACGGTTCTTTTCAGAGCACTAAATGGATGTGCAAAATGATTTTTGCATTGAGCCCCTTTTATAAACTCAGAGATCTGGATTCAGACAGCAATTAAATTACGACTTTGGTGTATGTCAAAAAGTTTGGCTGGGAATTTTTATGTGGGTGGTCGGGAAAAAACACAGACATTCTGGATTCGATGTCAATAAAATCTCTGACTACCCCCTGTAAATAATAAACTTACGTCCCCATGAGAGATATTGCAATGCATAAGCGATAAGCCATGGGCTTACTCTCTATACGTACCTCTGCCTACATTTTTTTGCATAACCTAAAATACGTTGATCCGGGTACATATCGCTGCATCTTTCCATGGAATGTCCAGGTGTTTGTTTTTTGTCTGTTTTGAGGCAGGACAGAGGCAGACTTGCTTCTCTTTGTAAGTATATTTTTACCGCTTGGTACTAACTTATACTGTAGTCATATGCACGCAAACATGCAGTATGCCTGTGCGACTTACATTATCCTTCATTTTTATAATACACAGCTGACTGAAACATACAGATGTATTTTATTCATTCATTACTGTCCACTAGGTCACCACTATGTTTTTTGTAAACAACAAGATCTTCACACACCTCAGTCGAAAATTATAAATCCTGACGGTGACGACCTCAGACATTTATCTGCCACAGTCACATGAACTGAAAATTTTTAATGTTAAGTATTGTCCGCTTTGCAACCTTAAAAGAACTTGCATCAAAACTAAAAAAAAAAAAAAATGCTTCCAGTGCCTCTAGTGGATTCTCCAACCATAAAATGCAGCAATATGTACCTGCAGCGTTGTATTTCAGGTTATACAGAAATGTAGGCAGAGGTACATAATTCCAATAAGCCTGTGAGCCACAGTTAAAGACTCGGTGTTCTTGCCAAAAATACGCCTTAACCATGATATAAATCTGTGTTACACATGGCCTACTGTGAAATATTGATTTATTACACAATGAAACAGTAATTTGCCTTTTCAAAATAAAAACAACTAAAGTATCATACAGTCAAATAATTTTATCTTAGATATTTTAATCTTTTGAAACTTATCAGTCCGGAAATGAGGCAGTGTTTTCATCCATTTTCCTTGGCTTTCCACTAAAACAATTCTCCTCAAGGGTTTCAAAGAAATTGGTTTAATGAAATTGATTTAATCTCACTTGTTGTAAATGATTCAAATAAAATGTCTGACAAACAGCAACAACTTTAATGAATAATGCTTCATTTAGAAATCAGGTCATTGATTAAGTGTTGCTAAGCAGGTAACTTTCCATATCATCTTATTTTGATATTTATTTAAACAACTTTGAGGCAAAACATCCTGACACTCAGAAGCAGTGATGAAATATCCATTTCTGGCTATTTCACATGCCGACACAAGCACTGGATCAATGTTCTAGAGTAAATGAGAAACGTAGTAAGTCTTGCCAAAGAGTCTGACTGCATTGGCTTGGGCCTACACTGCAGCAACTAACATAAATAGCTTCAAGTCTTACAGACATTTCAGGCTCAGACTAAAAGCAACACAGGCAGTAAACGGGTATGGACGAGATGATAAGAATAGTGCTTTACTGTCATGTTGACTATACCGTATGATGTGGAGCTTCTGTGGCAATACTTTGGATAGCATGACAGTTATTACCATTAGCAAGCAACAGATTAAATGAGAAGAATTTGTGAGATCAGAGAACATATTCGCACTCATAATTTGGCCGTGCCCTTCTAGTGGGATATTAAGACCTGTGATGGGTTCAGCTCAATTAGCCTTTAATTAAAAAATCTCTTTATGTGTTTGTTGAACAATGTAAAAGACTGCTTACATACTTCAAAACTTAAAGATGAAACATAACAAAAGAAACACTACTGAAAATACTTCAATTAAATCTAGATCAAACTAGGGTTGCAAAGGGGTGGAAAGGAGTTTTGATCAAATAAATACACGCTTGATGAGCACAGACACTTCTTTCAAAAACATTAAAAACAGTAATGTGTCCAAACCTTTGGGTGGTATGATAACAGAAAACTGGCTAGAATATGGAAGAAAGAGCTTGACAGCTTAAGCTAGATCCATGATAGCTTACATTTAGATATCTGAATTACTAGCTAGTTAGCTAGCTAGCTACTGTATTAATATATTTCCATTAATTCCCATATATTCCCATTGCCAGCTTCCAGTATTGAAAATTCCTGAAATTCTGCAACCATAGATCAAACAGATCTTACTTTCAAAAATGTCACTTAAGTCATTTGATTGGTATTTAACAAATTTGCCTGTTTTGTCTGCAAAACCCTCTAAGTGCATACAAATTCACTTTCTTTTGGACATAGAAAGCAATTGCAAAATCACTACAGATGCAACTAGAAATGTTTTTAAATGATGTAAGATAGGATTCAAAATGTATATACAGTATATATTGTACATGCACCCTGTAGCACTGTTAAATAGGACATATGAAACCCAGCAAATCCTTTGTGACGGCAGTTCTGCAGATTCACTCCCTCATAGAAAGATGAGACGCTATTTACTTAATTCTGCCAGTAAAATGGTATGACTGACAGATTAATGGAGAGGCTTTTGACAGTCAGCCTTGCCATCACGGTGTGGGAGACTTTCTGAAATGAAAATTAGACAGTGCTACTCTACCGCATCCATATCATTTCACAGGTAATGCCTGTGATAACTAGGAGCCTTTCTTTGAAGCTCAAACTAATTACTCTACACCACATCTTTTCTGAAGATCTTTTCATAACAACAAAACTAACTAATGGCTAATGTCTTGGCTAAAGTTGACTGTGATAAACACAGCATGTAGTTAAAAAAAATATACATCAGAACACATCAAACTAAAAGCATTTATCTGAATCATCTCTTTTTTATCTACTTGACAAGCCTACTTACATTATAATGCCACAGTTTTTAGTGTTCAAATTTGAAGGATTATTTTTATATTAGAATAAGTGATGCTTGTATAAAAATCAGCACACAAAACTGCTATTGCTGGGAAAACTGTGACCTGGTTACTTAGGAGATTTGCTTTGCTTGAGTTGTAGCCTACATGCAGTTTGTGCACAAAGACAACACATAATGTTACTTAACCTCTTACTTGTAGGCATATGCATGAAAATGAATTATAAACACATATTTGCATTTGTGTGCAAACTACACTTATGATTCAGACTGCTGGTGTGAAGTAACGCGTTACTGTAATTACTTGTAATTACGGATTACTTGTTTTCAAGTAACAAGTAAAGTAAGGGATTACAATTGCAAAAACAGTAAATAGATTACTGTTACTTCCCCGTAAGCAGGCTGCGTTACTATGTTATTTAAACTTGATTTTGTTTCGTAAGACTGTCTTGTGTCTTGACGTGAGTCGATTGACAATGACGTGTGAGCGCCTCGCCGTCAGTCAATGTAGTGTTGAACATGAAGAGACAACATGGAGCACGGAAGAGAACAAGACCATGCAGCGTTTGATGCTTGGAAGTACCGACATTAATTTGAGATTAACCAAGTTAAAGGTGACAAAAACATCAGCGTCCACTGTACACTCTGCGTGGAAATAAAACTTTTATCTACAGCGAAAAATTCCTGAACCCCCAGCTGACATGACCGCTGCGGCTCCATCTCATATAGACCATTTCAAAAGATGTAAACAACACTGATCCAGAAGCACTTCCTGTTTCAGTTTTTTAACACTAGATAAACTTTGGAAATAAAATACAACCAGAACATATAGAACTAAATCAAAAAGTTAAACTAACATCTTAAAGATAATAATATTTGTGAAATAAATAAACAGTCACAAACTGAAACAGGATGTGTTTCTGGACCAGTGTTGTTTACATTTTTTGAAATGGTCTATACAGTGTTACGACGTAAATAGTCCTCAGATTGTATATATATTACAAGACGTTTACGCAAAGTCTGATGTAAACATATATATACATTTGTGGACAAAAATAGTCATTGGATGTATTCTATTAGACAGTTTTCATGGGTTATTCACACATCTGAAACAGACTGGATTTGACTCGCGATCGTTATATCAACACAAAGGTAAGAGGTCCGTTTATATTTTGCATGTTGTCATCTGGACTTCTGTCACAAAATACTACATTTATGATGCTAGAGCATCTGTATCTCAAAACAAAGACCATACACTGATGCTAAATCCATAGACCTTTAATATTATTAATATTTGTAGACAGTAGGCTATATTGTTAGCAGTTTTAAAAAAACTACATCATCACGCCCACAAATTTGTGTGCGTCAAGAGGTTAAAAAAGAAAATGTTCAATTTGATTCAATTTCAGATGAAGGAATATGCAGAAAGAATAGAAATAGGCTGAAAGGTATGTTGCATTACAGAATATTCAGGTCCTGCATCATGTTTTTGAAAAGTAACTTAGTAAAGTAACAAGTAAAGTAACTAATTACTTTTGAAAATAAGTCATCAGTAAAGTAACTGGATTACTTTCTTGGAGAAGTCATCAGTAATCCAAGTAACTAATTACTATTTACAGGTAACTTGACCAACACTGGTTATACAACTGCTGGTGATGTAAACAATTTGAACTACTACTATAAGTGGCAAAGAAATGATAAACACAAAGACTATGCAAGTTAAACAAAATGACTGTCAGTGAATTTACACTGTGAACACACAGGCATTGAAAAATTCATTTTTTGATGAGCTTTATAGCTTAGGTAACAAGACAATAAAAATAATCAAAAACAACACAGTAAACTGCTAAAGCTCCTTGCACTAAATTGAATATATAATGTTTGAACCTGAGTTACCCAATAAAGAGGTTTGTGTTCAATAAATTGCTAATAAGAAAAAAAAAGGACACAGCGTATAGAGAAACCATTTGAAATGAATATCTGCTCTCTCATGAAAACTGTATCTCATAGTGTCGTCTCATAGCATTCAAGGTGAAAAACTCATTTACTCATATACAATCATGCAATGAATGAAAAGAGTCAAGTTCACAGTCTATATAGAATTTACGTAATAAAAAAATCGTTTTCATGAACTAAGGTGACCTTTTATAATTTAACAGTCCCTGGTAATATCTCTCTGGTTCTTCTTACACAAAGCGGAGAGCACCTTTCCAAAGACCACCTGTCTGCATGCAACAACACATTTCCCATGGCATCAAAATTCAGACACAAACCTCAGGTTGAAAGTCATAACTCCTGTTCTGTATGCAATAAAAATCTCCTCCAGACTGAAGCCCATTTCTGTTGGAATGAAATACATTTTATTGTATTTTATGTTGCATTTGACACATCTGAAATGCACAATGTTTTAACAGTGATTCATATATCCTATAGCAGGTGGAAGGTGTCCAAGCCATGGAAGGTGATAAATTCAAATCGGTTCAAAGTCATTCTCACATTCCTACTGCCTGCAAATGGCATGACAAGCTGTTTACTGAATGACAATTAGACTTCTATAATTTAATGTCAGCGTGAATTTAATTGCCGTACTGTAGCAACATGTCTCTCCGCTCAAATTATAATGCGATGGACAACTTCATATATGCTTGAAAAGGACCATCCGTAAAGTAATTTACATCACAATGCACATACATCCTTGGTATTCATGAAGCAAGACGCAGTACAAAGCAGACAATTATTTCAAAAGTGCAGGTTAATGAAGTTTAGTCGTTTTTACTTCTGATTAAAGTGTGATTCAAACATTTAAATTATCTTCTAATACCAAATAAAGTACAGAGATGCTTTCTGAAATCATGAATGCACTTCGACACGGTAACACTTTACAATAAGGTGGAATTTGTTAACATTAGATAATGCATTACTGTAGCTAACATGAATTAACAATGCTTCTACAGCATTTATTAATCTTAGTTCATGTTAAATTGAGCATTGACCAATGCAGTTTTAAAATCGAAATTCATAAAATTTTGATTTTAAATGCATAAGTACTGTTGAAAAAGTTTTAATTTTTCCACATTTGTTAATGCCAATGAACTAACATGAGCAATTGCATTGGAATTAAATAACAATCACAAAGATTAATAAATGCTGAAAAATAAATGCTTTGTAGTTCATGTTAGCTAATGCATTTACTAATGCTAACAATTAAGGAGCTCAGATGCAAAACCCTTTAAGTGCAACTGACATGTTTTCTTTTAACTGAGCATTTTTTTTAATTTCTTAATAGATTCTACTATATATATATATATATATTTCTAGAACTATTTGATGAACTTGCCAATACATGCCAAAACCACTGCGGTGGTGTTTAGAGGCTTTTGCATCGGAACCCCACACATACTGTACAACCTTTTTGTAAAGCAATACCAACACTTAAATAAATAATTAACTCAATAATAATAATATAAATGCTGACAAACTAAGACATTAAAGGGGGTCACACACTGGACACGCAGCTCAGTGGCGCGCCGCGTCGAGTCGTGTCTAGGACAACTCGGAGGTATCGTACACCGGAAGTGCACAATAAATAACGCAAGCTAAGTCAGATAGCATCTACTTCAAAATGCAAAATATACGTTAGAAGCCAATGTTAATCGCTAATGATTTGGGACAAATATGATGTTAATTCATGTTAAACTATGTGAGTGGCGCTCTGTGGCGCGACAGGGATTTGAGCCGTGTCCTGAGTCACAGCGGACAAACACCGCCATGCGGCACCTGTGCGCGTACCATAGATATATACACTAGATGTCGCCTTGAGGTTCTAAGCATGCGTCAAAACCGTCACCATCTTGGAACAGGGGTCTTGTCATAGGAAGTAGCTAGGTAAAGCTGCTATCTCCGCCTGTACTTTAAATTCATGGACGACGCCGGACTTTTGTGCTGCGTATGGATGTTAGGGCTACTAGCACTATGCATTGTAGTTTGAAAAAGTACATTTTCATAAAATCAAAACTTTATTTTTTTCTGGACTCAATGCTAAATACATGTCTGACTGTTGAAACGAATCAAAAGAAAACCAAGAAAATCGCGTTCATGACGATTTATGTTGATTTTATTTCTGTTACACCATTGCCTACAATGACGCTGATGCGTGGTTCCCCTGTTTCAAGATGGCGGCTCTAGTTGACGCAATCGGTCCAATGAACTGCCGTAGCCAAGGGGACATCTAGTGTACATATCTATGTGCGCGTACACTCATAGAAAACCATGTGTTCTATTTTTATAGAACGGTGCGGCGCTGAGCTGCACATCCGGTGTGCGATCCCCTTTGGGCATCTAAAGTAAGGACAGCAGAATCTGTTCATGTTTTTTAGAACAACCCAAATAGAAGATAAGATTTCCTGTACCCTACAGGGTAAAGATTTTACCTATCACACATCTATCACTCGTGTTGTACATAAAAATATCTATATTCTACCAAGTTCTTCTTTTTGCTAGCATCCCTGGCCCTTTATTGGATAGAGTTGCTTGGGTATATATGTCTGGCAGAGGGAACACAAGGTAACTGGGACTGATTTAATCTGCCGGTCTTGAATCCTTGTTGTTGGGGCAGCTGATAGAGAGTCAGGTAAGCCATCATGCCCTGAGGTCCCAAGTCTGGCTAAAATAGCCATACAGTATTTCTGTAAGGCCTCTACCTTAATTTAATCCACTGCACTGGCCTCTATCTGACAGAGATGATAAGTGAATTTTTTATTGTCACTTTTATTGTTTCCATTTTAGTAAACCTGTAGTGAGTTCTCTATTATTATGTCTTCACCGGTCAAAAGCAACTGCAGTGAACTGGTTTGTGCCGTAGGGATGTGGCTCAGAATTACTCGAGTTTGGCTTAATTTCTCAGTTTGTCAAATAAGTATGTCAGACATGACCACTTAAGCCATGATGGCAAAAAAGTTCCCAGGTTATTTTAGCTCAACTGATAACGCTCGCGCTTTCAATGATGTTGGTTTAATTTCCATTAAACACACAAACCTGTACTAAAAACTAATATGCTATTGTGGTTTAATTGGTAGAGCATTGCATCAGCATAGCAAAGGTCATGAGTTTGAATCCCATAAAACACAAATACTGATGAAAAATTTATATTTGGTATGCACTGCAATTGCTTTAGGCTAGAAAGCACCTGCCAAATGCATATGTAAATTAACTTTGAATAAAAGTGCCTGCCAAAAGCACAAACGTACAATAAGAGGCATAATCAACATAAACTTAAATTAAAATCATCAATTTCTGTAGGGAACTTTTCTTAGCTGGAAACTTTTGGAGAGTAATGGATGAATATTGTTGTGTGGTTCTAGTAGCCAGTGGCAGCTGTTTATATCAAGCTCTACTCTGCGTGATGGGGAGCAGAAAATGACTGATTACTATCACATTTTTAAAGCAGTGAAGCAGTGACCCTGAGAAAGCTGGGACTGCACAAGAAGAGAGCCACCTTACTGATAGGAATCTGTTTGGATGATGAGCAGTCATGCACAGAGAAATGCTCAGACACTTCTAATTAGATCCTCAGCACCTTTTATCACAGGTGCGAACCAACCTGCACATTTCACATTACTGGAATTGTATGTTCAGCAAACAGAGACAATGCAAAGCGCAGTAGTGTGCTTTTTAAGTCACTTTTTAGGAATAGGTTTTGGAACATCATGCACATGTCCAAGTCAGTAGCAGCAATTCTTGAAATAAAGCCAAGAATCATGGGTCAAAGACGCGAAAACAGATCAACTTTACTGCAGCTGTTTTTGGTAATTGAACAGTAACTCGCTCTCAAATATCATGTTTTAGACCAAGCCAATATCTCTGTCGCTTGATTGTTTATTCCGCCAGAGTTTCCACAGAGTGGTATTTATTCAAAACAGGACAGCTGGAACATGTACACTACCTTGCCTGCACAATTTACTTACGTAATTAATCTGTATTTTGAGGCATGTATCCAAGCATTATTCAACATGCCAAATATTTCAGGCGTACAGACAAATGAATACAGTCACTTGTAAATCAGTAAGACTGGCAACAGAAACGGCAATGGCAAAACACACAAAAATTATTTCTGCTCCAATAAAATTGGGGTATTGAAAAAAAATTCAACAATGTGTCACAATTGAATTCAGTTCATAGCAATCTGAACTTAAATTAAGTAAAATAACATTTTACCTAATTCATCTGTGTCGGGGCTGAACAAAAAAAAAATCGCATTTGGTAAAATTGCCAAATCCGAATGCTCTCGGCATGTATTATATGTTCATCAAATATATTACCTCACCGTTATATCAGTTTGTTGGCAGAATAAAAAAATTGAGATTTACAAGAAAACACATCAGACGCACAAATATTGTGCAAGGCAAAATACAACAACCAATCAACTTTCTAGCACTTCCTGCCAACACAACAATAGACTGCAGATGAGAAAAGGGCATACAAATAATCACACTCTAAAAATGTCTGGGTTATTTTCAATCCATATGGGTAACTTGGGAAAAAAACATGTGCTGGATTAAAAATGACCTCATAGTGGGTTAAAAATTATCCAATGTTGTGTTGTTCACTGAAAGCTCTAATGCTGTTTGTACTCAAAAATTTAAGCAATCATGACTCAAATTTAGCATTTTGGATTCATAACATAACTATCTTTGTTCATTCAACTTATAACTTACATAAACCATAAGCTTACAAAATCAAGGATATAACCCAAACTGGTCATTGGAAAAATAAAAACAACACAAAACAGAAGCTTTTTGAAATCATTTGCAATTGTTCATATAATCCTGACATAAAGAGATATTTGAATAAGATACCAAATAATTATAACTTGATTCACAATGAATTAACAAATCCAGCAGCATCTATATCGATTTACAAAATTGCACAATAAGACTGAGATGTATTATACTATTCCAACAGATCTTTGCAAATAAGAAGTGCAAATGCTTCTAATGCAGTAGGAACACTGGAGCTGAATCCTGAATGTGTTTGAATTTGGTTTTGATGGGACATGGAAGATGCAGGAACAAAGGCAGGGTTCAACACATTTTGAAACAGAACACTTTACATTTCTGTTTAAGCATGTGTATTACACGTAAATACTATACAATGCACTGTAAGAAATGAAAAGTATCTTAAAAACATAAATTCAATTGGTAACACTTAAAAAATAAAGTTAATTCAACTGAACATTTTCACCTAAAATTAAATTAAGTGAAATGTTAAGTTAAAAAAGAACATATTTTTTTAAAGTTACCAATTAAAGTCATTTTTTAAGTTGATCCAACTTTTCACTTTTTGTGTGCAAACACAAAGGCATGGCTTCTAGAAGGGCAGAAACAGCTCCATCCAGACAAGTTAATATCAGAGGTGTAGAGGTCATGTGATGTCTGACTGAGCTCCAAGCCAGAGACAGTATGTGAGGTTTTTTTCCCAATTATTGGAAGCTAAATTCTCAGATGAAACTCGTTCAACAAAACTGGACTATGGTTTACTTCCAACACTGACAAATAATAAAGTTTGCATTAATTCTGACACATTTAACATTTCAATAGATTGCATTGTGACATTAAATTTTTCCACTACTAAAAATACAATACTGAGACATTGCTGAAAAGTTTTGCTGAAATTTAATAGAGTTGGCTGAAACTTTGGTCTACAATGACCACATTTAAACTGGTTTCTGGCTGTGACCGGTGTCTGATTTTTAGCTCTTATAATCATTAGTGGAATATGGAGCATTGTTGCCTGCCTTTATTTGTATTCATGTTGGAAAACTTGTTTTAGCCTACTAGTGATGTTTCCTGCAGCTATAGTTAACATTTTGGTGTTCTCTTCTCGTTTGATGCCTCGATGTGGTCCATGGCCACTTATGTGCTATTGCCTCTTTACTGCCAGCATCCTAGTTTCACTTTTTGCACTCTATTCAATGCATGAAATGAGACAGGGCTATTTATATTCAAGTTTTAAATGTCTCTGGTTCATATTTGTTGAAGAGCAGCTATTTCTTTGCAAAGAACAACATTGTTTTGTTTACTTGGTATAATACAATGTGTTTGCGTGGTTTATGGTTAAAACACACATTATTTTCCACATACATTTTTGTAGCTCCAGATTTTACTCTCTTCTTGAAATGCACAGATTTTTAAAGCTCCGTGTCCCTGATTGGCCAGCTAATCTGTACATTGTGATTGGTCTGAATACCTCTGACATCAGCCAGAAATGTGACGCTCCTTATGTTTTAAGGATTCGGTCACAATGCAATGCTAACAGGAGTTAACTTACAGGCTGAGTCCGAAACGGGAGGAATTATGATAATGTCGGTCTTGTCAACATCACTAATCCCAGGAAGTAAATTGTTGCCTACAATCTGTGTGTTGTAATCCAAGAAAAGAGATTTAAGTTGGATACAGTAACTCGTGCCATCGTTTACTTTGGGGTTTGTACCAATACACACCAAAGGAAATAAAAAAATATGAATCAGACAATAGGTACCCTTTAAGCCATGTACTTGCTACATGATTTTTGCTTAAATTTTGCAATCAGAAACAGATTTTCTAGGTCTGTGTCAAGATTAGTTGATCACTCTGTTTGGCAGCAACACTTAAGTATACGCAGTTCTCTGACAAGATCTAAATCATTCTTGAGCTGTTGCAGTTTGATGTTATTGCCACATAATTTTGTACTATAGTGAAAGCGATTTTGGACAAACACAGCCTGATACATTTTAAACAGGCCAGTGAGTCTAAAAAAGCGACAACAGACTGTGGTCGCAGATCTGGCCAATATTAAAAGATTTACTTAAAAAAAGTATACGTTTGAATAATTTTAAACAGTGTTTCATCACATAGCATATTTATTGCATCACAGTCAATACATTGTTTTGTGTGCCTAATTTCAATATTTTATTTCATTTTCAAATTCCAAAGGCCATAAATGTTTCTTATGGATTTTGAGAGAAACCCCCGGGTTTCGAGGGTCTGTGTTTAGTGCACATGACGCAAATTTCGTTATCAGAATGTAAGTGCGCACTTTACGCAAACATACTCTAACCGTGCATACTTTGTTCACGTAGGTTGCGCATGCACATACAGGAAAATGTAGCTAGTATGTAGCCCAGGAGATGCATTACATTTTGACGCAATGCACATGTATCAACATCTTTGTACACGTATGAGTCAAATAAACTATACTTTGCAAGGCTTGTGTTTGACCGTGTGCGTACGTTCTGCTCACACTTAATAAAACAGACTATACTCCCGGCTTAAGGTTAGAAGCCCACGCAAATAACAAATCGTGTTTATGTCTCTACTTAATCACTGTCCGCATAAAACATGAAAAAATACACACTGAGAGGAAACCATAATCTGACAGGGATAAAAGGAATAACATTTGTCTAAATAATCAGGTACTGCTCATTCCTGGAAGAATGGCTGAGCTGTGACACATGACGTGATGGATAATCCTGTAGAATTAATTATTTGTCAGTTAAACAAACAAGTACAATAAAGTACGTATTTGTCAAAAGTGTCACAGCAGTAATTTCAATCCACAGATTTCTTTTCATGTCCCGCATTTCAAAATCAATTATAAAAACAAGGAAACAGGCAAAAGTGCGTAAAATATAATTTAGCTGGAGATGTACAGCTAAACTCATAGTACGGACTGACAGGATTACCTTTAATTAATTGGGAGAATTGTTTAGAACCACAACAAAATGTCAACACATCAAGCTTTCTTTTTAAAATGCAAACGACAAAGCTAACATCAAGAAGCAGTGACGTGGCTTGCACACATATGGAGTCTATTACGTGCACCCCCTCCACCTCCACCAAAATACAGGCTGTGTCATTCCACTAACCAATTCTCCTCTTCCAGAAAAAGCACAAAAATACATTTTAGCTTTCCAGCAGTCATGCGGTTGAGCTCCTACAAAGAAAAGAGAAACCACACGAGGACTGAGAGCTAGGAACACATACTGTTAAATGCACAGCTGCGCATACTGCGAGCTCCGGTCATCTGTGTCTGAGGGCTGCGAGATAGCATTGATCGATTAACAAATAGCAATTTGAAATTTGGGCTTAGTTTTGGGCTTAATTCAGACTAAGATTTATTTCTTTGATAAGAAGGCTAAGCAGGCTTAGTCTAATTTACATATCTCCCCTTTGGCACTGGGAGTGTTAAACAAGCATCTTTACACAACCTCACCCCGGTAAACTGACCAGATATGTCTAATCAGAATGGGAATTGCAATTGCAGCGAGTTTAACCATTACAATTAATAATCAGAAATAATTAAAAGACGTCTCGGTTAATATCACCACCCAGAATATTAGAGGGAATAGGCAAACAGTTGGGGATAGATGGATGGATGGCATAAGCTGTTATTGTCATATTAATTCGCTGCCCAGACAAGACAGAACAGGCACGCAAGACAGGAGAAATATGGATGCTTGGCAGACCTTCCCGTCTCGCTGTGTAAATGTGCCATAGTCCAATTAGAACTCAGAAGACCAAGAACAGACGCAGTCACACAGACTCGCACACACACATTCTGGTAAAGACAGGCTAAGAATGAACCTTCTGTGACTCATCAGGTGTACACAGAGACTCGAGTCTCTGTTCTGCTTATATTAAGGGGTGCAGAAATACTGAACCTGTCAATCCTTCACATCAGAGACAGACTTTTGGCTGCTTCACAGGAGGTTCACGCTGGCAGGAACAAATCTGTGTATTTTCCACATTTAAACAGTGCAGAGAGTTGTTCAAATCAATTTGGGAGAGGTTCTCCATGCAAATGCACAAACCCCTTCCCCAATAAAGAACGAAACTGTGAAGGTCATCTGTGGAGTGGCAGATATTGCATCGTCTGGCCCTGCGCAGCACGGCAGCGCTATCGGTAAACACGACATACGAGAAAGTGGGAGGAATGAAAAATGCGATTTTCTATTTTCCTGCATCAGTGCATCCTCAAGAGATGCAGGATTGGGTGGAGGGCAGAGTGACATGAGGCGTATAACTGCGACCAGTGCAATCGTGGCCAGGGACAGCTGGCTGGATGGTGAGAGAAAAATGGAAAAAGGGACTCCCATAAGGAAACATGGAAATGGGGCAGAAAGAAAAGCTTCTGCAGCATGGCAATCAAGCGTTTCTGTGAAGCTGTGGATCAGAATAGTGAATTCCGGATGAAACATGGTGTGCAAGGTGCTATTTGTTCAAAGATTAGAGGACATCTACGCAAACAGGAAGGCTGCACACTCACACATTTGCATTTATTTTCAGAAACATTCAGTCTTTAGATGGAGAGAAAAGAAATCTTTCATGGGCTGTAATCATTGGAACACGGGTATAATTTTAAGCCTCAAATTCCAAAGGCTTGTACGTTTGAACCGTTCATATGAAAAGCCAAATATTTCTGTGTAATAGACTTATTGCTTTGACTTGTGAAATGTAAAAATAAGGATTGCGGTGCATCAAGGTTGCAGTTGTTATGTTGTGAGCTGATAGGGTGGCAAGCGCTTTTCACCTGCATTGACCTTTACCATCTGTTGCTCAAGAAACACACAGGCCTCATTAATGGTCAGTAAGACATTTTAGTTTAGATATTTGGCCTCCCTCTCTGAGAATATCCGTATGCCAGAGAAATGTCCAATAAAAACAGACGTTTAACATATTGTCTGTCCTTTTCCTCTCTGTTCCTCTCACGGTAGGCTTTTGTCTAATTTTCAAATACATGCCCGCAAGCACAAACGGACGCATACACACACACATTCTGGTTTCCATGTTTTGTGTGGACATTTCATAGACATAATGTTTTTTATACAGTGCAAACTGTATATTTTTCTCTCTTCCCCTAACCGAAACCCTAACCCCAACAATCACAGAAAACTTTCTGCTACTTTACATTTTCAATAAACATCATTCTGTTTGATTTATAAGCTTGTTTTCTCATAGGGACCTCAAAATGTCCCCACAAGGTAAAAAAAACTGGTATTCCTATCTTTGTGGGGACAATTGGTCCCAACAAGATGGTAATTACCAGGTACACACATACATATTAACACATTGACGAGATGAACAAGAGGCAAAAGACAGATTGATCCCAAAAACAGCAGCTTTAGCTACAGTACAGATAATGCCCCTTAACACACATTCATATTAATCATTGGCTTTTTGCAAATATAGAAAAGCAATCCCAAAAAACAATTATCCAGTAGGATATGATAAAGTAGGCAATTTCATGCCCTGCTGCTTGTGTTGTTGGGTGCTAGTCAAGTTGTTTTGTAAATCAGAGCTGTATATCATCTTTATTTTAAGTTTTGCACCCTCAACCCCCACTTTAGATTTTGCCAAAGAGAAATGTATAAAAGTAAAGTACTTGGGTATATTTTATAGGGCTGTGACGTTGGCATGACCACCGCACCACCGTGGTGGTGCAACACCATCGTGGTGGCGAAGTGAGACCTGCGGTAGCGTGTACGTCACAAACTATGAAAAATATAAAGTACAGTCTCGCCCAGCAAGATGTCTTTAGGTTTGTGTGAATGCAAGCAGCCAGCAGACTCAGCAAACAGCTTTGATGAAAAAGCTGAAAAAGGGGCGTTTCACATTTCATGTCTGAAACCACACGGAAAACATGGCTGCGATGCTTCCCTCCTTTTTTCCAAGTGCTTGGGCACTCCAGAGCGTCTGCCATTGCTAGGTAACCTAAGCATTGCTTGACTTGTGACAAGCACTCACCGGCGGTAAATAAATTAGCGGCTATCAACACACATATTTGTTAAGAAACTAATATCCGATCCTCATTTTTATATTTCCAAATATATGTATGCATTATATATAAGCCTATATGAATGGTTACACATGCATTTGCGAACACACACAGATTCTATAATCACCGCACCACCACAGTGTATTGGTGCATTATTATTGCCGTGGTAAAATACCGCCCCGTCACAGCCCTAATATTTTAGATCCTGTATCTTATTCCAGTGAGCCACATCATCTTAAAAAAATGCATTTTATTTATTATTTTAATGTAAATTCAGTTTAATTTTACACTCTAAACTCTATGGTTGCATTAAGAAGTGAAGATTTATCCATGTTGGCACTTTGTTTTGAATAATACATTTTTTTGGATCTTGTACTTTAATTGTAGTTAAAGGCTCTCTAAGCGAATCTGCGAGACGTTAGTTTTTGTTGACGTTTGAACTGTTTTCAAACAGACGGAGCGTAGCTAACTCCTCCCCCTCCCTTCCGTGCTTTCATGAACGCGCCCAACCCCAACCCCCACCCCCAAATCCTTTTTGTCGTTTATTGGCTGGAATACTTTGTTTTGTTTTGTGGTGCTAGGTTTGGCCACTATGTTGATATTGTCATTGTGAAGCCTGGGCTGTCTACAGAGATCGCGTTTTTTTTTTTATCAGCGGACAGGCAGCAAGCAGATAGTGAGGAGATGTTTCCGGTATGTAACAAAAAATGTTTTATGGTCTAAAACGCGTCAATTCGCTTAGAGCGCCTTTAATGTCAATGCCTTGAATTATGTAGTAATTTGTGGACTAAAGTTTGCTTAATCACACCTTTTTTAACTTGCTATTAACACAACTGTTTATAATTACACATCTGAACTTAAAGGTTAACTTTAACACTGTATTTGGGGTGATTGTGTATTTGGTGTGATGCAATGTTTGCATGTTTTTTTTTTTTAATTTTCAACATACCGTACATTATTGTAGCTTGTTGTAGCCGATTGGTCAGCTATCCAGTGCGTTGTGATTGGCAGAATACATCAAGTGTGTAAACGGAAATGTGACACTCCTTACCATGTTTAGAAGGCTCCCAAAGCAGTAGTTAAGGAGATGATATCGTCTTTAATACCTTATCAATACGAGCCCGAATCTAACTTCGAAAAGGCACATGACCGAGCTGATCGATCAACTTTGTCAGCACCACTTGAGCAGAACATAACAGATTGGCAAGGTAAGTATACTAAAACATAAAACCATGTCTGCATTTGTGATCGTAGAAATGACAAACAACATGCACTACTCTACAGTACACTGCTCAAAACTCGTTTTTGAATCGTCAGTAAGAAATTATTTAAATATGAAAACATAGGTTATTTACAGGCTGTGAATCAGAAGAGGCAGAGTGTACTTGCAAAGTTGGAATTGCTCCACTTTTTAGACAAAGCCTTTGTGCACAACCAGTCTTGTCCTCTCCCATGGTCAGGAAATGGAAAAATTGCCAGCACACAATCAAACATTTGAGCTGTACTATTCTGTAAATAAAACTTAACCATTGATTTCTTACTGTTAACTCTATTGAAAGTCAAAGTAGTTTGCCTTTTTCAAGGATAAACAGCGTCTCCACAACATGGTGGCTGCAGCAATATTACAGTGCCAATGAAATTGACCCCTTCTATCTTTGCATTAACATTAGGGCGGTGTTATGCAAATGTTCCCTGCAGTATGACGCCAACCTTAAAGTTGTGTTCGAATGAGCCATTTTAGGAAGGCGTGGACGAGGCTTCACTTTTAAAAGTTAGATCGCTTTGGGTTTAAAACTTTAATATTTCCAACTTTACAGATCTTCTATATGCACATACAGCTTTTAACACTCTAAAGAAAAACATGAACGTTTCATGTGACATAACCTTCAATGTTAAAGGTATAGCGTAAGATTTTCCCAAATTTTTGAAAAGAACCGCCCCTCCACTTTAAAAAAAAAAAATGCACATGCGCAACACTCTACCTCCTCCCGAGAAAGAACGCCTATTAAACGCGTGCATGAGAGATAGCATGCACGAGCGTAGTTCTTCTCTTCGATCATTGCACGTATGATGGCCTTAGGTAAACATAGCATCAGAATGATTGACAACTGGGATGACCAATAGTCTTGATCGATCCGGAAAAAGAAAATCTTCCGCTATACCTTTAAATTTAGTTTCTATGTTTGCCGTTTTAAGCACATGTTTGCCACAATGTTTTTTCCAAATAAAACAAGAGGGTCAACATATGCCAGCATCTGATTTCTTTTATACCTGTATGCATGAGCACATTGAGTACAAAGTAATATAAGTAATATTCATTAAATCCAAATTTACATTCAAGTTACATTAAAGCCTGTCTATTTCTGCCTGTATGTCAGTCTGTTTGTCTGTCTTTTATTAAGATTTAAAACTATATCTATCTTGTCTGTATTAACTGTCTAATGCTGTAGAAGATTCTGAAGTGGCTACAGGATATGTGTGCATGTCCTATACTGCAAATTAAGTGACTTTCAAAAGGGATGCAAACTAATCAGTGCCGAAGTAAAAATCTTAATTAAAAAGTGTAATTGTGTGAATAATTTAATGAGAAGTAATTAAACTGATGCAAATATTGCTTTCTGTGTAGTTACTGATCACAAATACAACCTATATACTAAAGCATGACTGATTTGTCGTATGCTGTATCATGCTAAATACTTCATACCAAATTATTTAATGTCACAGTAAATTAGGTCAGTATTTTGCCCAACTGAAGTCAGCTAGCATCACATTATGCCCACTACCACACGGTAGCAATATTAGTTCACTTCCACATGTTTAAATATTAACAAAACTGAACCACGAATATGATACTCATATGTTGCTGTTTTCTCAGATTAAGACCGTTGGATTATATTCCTCATGTTGCTTAAGAACAAAGTGTCTGAAAAATAAATTAACTAAAATTTTACAACCATTACTGCAAAAACAAACCCGGGCATGTGATCACGAGCTAGATATAAACCTTGTAAAAGGGGTTTATTTTGCAATAACGACCGCCTGGCTGTACATTATATAGTTTATTATTGCTGCTTACCAATTACATAAATAGGTCTACATGGATATAAAATATTGTTATATTAAGTTAAATTATTTTATAAGCTTACTAGCAAGGACCACAAAGCAATACAAGACAGAACACACACAAAGCTATGTAGAAAAGAAAAATTGCTCAGATGAACGGCCAGTTAAACAGTGTTAGCAATGACAACAGTCATTATGCAGAAATGTTCAACCACTGAATGCTGCTAAAGACCGATCAGTATCAAGCATTTCAGAGATAACAAAAGCCTACTCCATTTCCATTTACAAAAATCAATGATTACTAATTCATTATATGAGCTAAACAAAAAAAGTATTTGTTGCAAATAAATAATCATTCATTATTTAAAACAATTGTATTAATAGCTAAAACAGTGTTTCCCAGCACAGGTGGTAAGTGAGATGAGTCGGAGGCGGCACTGAACTGATGCCAGAGTTGCAGTTGCCAATCATTCGACACTTATTTTGTAAGTTAACATTACTGCTCATAGTGTTACAGTACTGAGCGTTCTCACCTCCCTCCTCCTCACTGCCTACTGTACCTATTCACACGATGCTCAGGTAATAGGAGCTTAGTGTCTCTCTGCTTATGTCAAGACATCTCAGGGGACAGTGAGTCCTTTGTAACTTTTTTTTTCTGATCTGCATACTAGACCGCCCTCCAAAGACAGACACTCCACCCCCACATTGGATGCAAATTATATCAATGACTAATAGCCATTTTAGGAATGCATGAGTTGTGTTTGCTGGAGGGACGCAGCCATAAGCTCAATAAACAGCTAAGCAGGATGCAGTAAATTTTAACCGCAAATTTCTCTCTAGTCTGATTCTCATTACAGGTGTTTGGCTCTAATCATGCACATCTGGATCCCATGGCTGAGATCTGTTCCAAAGCTGTTTGTTTATAAAGGTAAACAGATTTGCTTTGACTCAAGTCTGTTGAACTGTTTAAAGTGGTATTGTTATGAAGATTCTTTAGTCAAGAATTAAAACAAACATCTAGCATGGTATTTTCCCTTAACTGCATATTACTTTCTGTCATCTGATTTTGAGAAATTACTGTTTCCATAGCTCAATTAGTAGCATAAGCATTGCAAAGTTGGTTGGGTTTGATCTCCAGGGTACACACATAACTTTAAAATAAAATGCATATGTTGAATGCACTGTAAGTAGTTTTGGGAAAACATCTCTACCAAATGCATTCATGTAAATGTCTCATTTTAGGGTCAAGGGTGAAAATAAGCCTCCCACACTTTCATTTTGATGTTTGCACTGCAAAAAAAATGTATTGACATGATTATGACATTTCTTTTCTCAAAGGTTGCATTTTAGCTATACTAACAAAAAATGCATATGCTTATGATGGTAACCAAGGACACCAATTAATTTCCAAGTCAAAACCAAAAGTGCTAATAGTGTAAGAGCATAGCAACAAAACAAACACATCACTGTGTGAAGCTACTCACTGGATATGCAAGATTTTTTTTATGGAAAGAAACAGAAATTTCATTCTGACAGTTACTGTATGGGAGGCCAACACAGTGACCTGATCAAGGGCCATCTTATTTTTGGAGATTGAAACCAGGTTAGCAAAATGTTGGATCTCCTCAAAGAGGTTGAGTGGCAGATGAAGACAGGTCAGTGAATAATGATTTCCAATAACCAATTTAAAATAGGGATGAAGCATGAACAAGAGCTACATGTGGATGGAGCAAGGTTATTTTTATAATGCAACAGATTTTTATTTCTTAGAACTTCTCTGTTGTGTCTTGCACCCAAACAGTCAATTACACCCAAACAGTTCTCAAACAAAACTTGTGTTTTTGCTCACATCATTGTCCAAAATGTCAACATCAAAGATTGAGAACAAGACAAACAAGTTACTTTGTACCATGTGACTTCTGGACATCTTTAGCCGAGCAGCTGAAATAAGATCCCGGCCTCCTGTTAATAAGCAAAGGGCTGCTCTCCCAGAGCTTAACCACAAATTGTGTTTTATTAAAGCCTGTAAATCTATTTTAGTAACTGTGTATCACACTCCCGGTCTGTATGGGCAAGGCCTTTTAAAAGCATCCAAAGGGGGGTAAATTTGCAATACTAGTACAGTTATGAGCCCGCTGACACAGGAGTAATGAGAGAGGAGCAGAGGCCGGGAGAGAGAGGAGAGGAGAAGAAAGGGAGAGAGAGAGGGGAGAAGGGGAGAAAGAATAGAGCAGAGAAGTGGAGAGCAGAGGAGGGGAGAGAGAATTGAGCAAAGGAGTGGAGAGCGGAGGAGGGGAAAGATAGAAGAGTAGAGAAGTGGGGGAGAAAAAGGGCAGAAGAGGTGAGAGAGAGGAGACAAGAGTGGTGGAGATAGGGGAGAGCAGAGGAAGAAAGAGAGAATAGAGCAGAGGGGTGGAAAGGAGAGCAGAGGAGGGGAGAGAGTTGAGAGGAGAGAAGGGGGGAGCAGAAAAGAGGAAAGAGAATAGAGCAGATGAGTGGAAAACAGAGCAGGGGAGAGAGAGGACAATAGAGTAAGGGACAGCGAATAGGGCATAGGAGTGAAAAGGAGATCAAGGGAGGGGAGAGAGAGGAGAGGAGGGGAGAAAGAAAAGAGCAAAATAGGAGAGAGAGAGGAGAGAAAAAGATAGGGAGAGAGGAAAACTAAGGTGGGGAGAGCAGGAGAGAGGAGAGGAGAGGAGAGGAGAGAAGGGGGAGAGCAGAAAAGAGGAAAGAGAATAGAGCAGATGAGAGGACAATAGAGTAAGGTACAGCGAATAGGGCATAGGAGTGGAAAGGAGATCAAGGGAGGGGAGAGAGAGGAGAGGAGGGGAGAAAGAAAAGAGCAAAATAGGAGAGAGAGAGGAGAGCAAAAGATGAGGAGAGAGGAAAACTAAGGCGGAGAGAGCAGAAGACAGGGAGGAGAGATGAGAAAAAGGGTGTAAAAGCAGAGTATGGGAGAGGAAAGCAGAGGAGGGGAGGGAGAGAAGAGTAGAGGGGGGCAAAAGACAAAAGCAGAATAGGGGAGAGATATGAGAGCAAAAGAAGGGGAGAGAGGAAAACCAAGGCAAAGACAAGGAGGAGAGATGAGAAGAGTGGTGTAATGAAATAGTGAAGATCAGCAGCAGGATGAAGTGAGAGAGAAGAGCAGAAGAGGGAAGAGGAGCGAGAGGAGAGTAGGGGAATAGAAAGGAAAGAGCAGATGAGGGGAAAGAAGAGAGATGAGAGCAGAGGAGGGAGCGAGAGGAGAATAGACGGGTAAAGAGAGGGGAGAGCAGAGGAAGAAAGAAAAAAAATTGAGCGGAGGAGTGGAAAGGGGGGCAAAGGAGGGGGGAGAGAGGAGGGGAGAGAAGGGGGAGAGATGAGCAGAGAAGAGGAAAGAGAATAGAGCAGAGGAGGGGAGAAAGAGGAGAATAGAGGTGTGGGGAGAGAGGAGGGGAGAGAAGGGGCAGAGATGAGCAGAGAAGAGGAAAGAGAATAGAGCAGAGGAGGGGAGAAAGAGGAGAATAGAGGTGTGGGGAGAGCGGAGGGGAGAGAAGGGGGAGAGATGAGCAGAGAAGAGGAAAGAGAATAGAGCAGAGGAGGGGAGAAAGAGGAGAATAGAGTGTGTGGAGAGAGGGGAGAGCAGAGGAGTTGAGAGGAGAGGAGGGGAGAGAGAGAAAATGAGAGAATGGGGAGAAAAATAGGGGAGAGAGAGGCGAGCAAAGAAGGGCGGAGAGGAGAACAAAGGCGGGGAGACAGAGGAGAGCAGCAGAAGACAGGGAGGAGAGATGAGAAGAGGGGTGTGAAAGCAGAGGAGGAGGAGAGAGAATAGAGCAGAGGATGGGAGTGGAAAGCAGAGGAGGGGAGAGAGCGAAGAGTAGAGGGGGGAGAAAGAAAAAACCACAATAGGGGAGAGAGATTAGAGCAAACGAAGGGAGAGAGGAAAACCAAGGCAAAGGGCAAGGAGGAGAAATGAGAAGAGAAGTATAAGGAAAGAGTGAAGATCAGCAGCAGGATGAAGTGAGAGAGAAGAGCAGAAGAGGGAAGAGAAAGGAGCCTAGAGGGGTGGAGAAAGGGGAGAGCAGAAGAAGAAAGAGATAATAGAGCAGATGAGGGAAAAGGAGGGCAGAGGAGGGGAAAGAGAAGAGAACAGAGGAGGGGGGAGAAGAGCAGAAAAGAGAATAGAGCAGAGGATGGGAGTGGAAAGCAGAGGAGGGGAGAGAGAGAAGAGTAGAGGGGGAGAAAGAAAAGAGCAGAATAGGGGAAAGAGACGAGAGCAAAAGAAGGGGACAGAGGAGAACCAAGGCAGAAGACAGGGAGGAGATATGAGAAGATGGGTGTAAAGAAAGAGTGAAGAGGAGCGAAAGGAGAGTAGGGGAATAGAAAGGAAAGAGCAGATGAGGGGAGAGGAGAGAGAGAGCTACAGTGATTTCGAATGCCACCTTTATCACTAATGTTCTATTTATGTTTCAAAGGGAGTTAATTACTCCCAATCTAGGCTGTTAAAGGCAATTACCACATAAAGAGAATGAGAAGGGTTTACTATAAATGTTGCCGTCCAAATTTATTCAAACTGCTAGATTGATACCAGACTTAAAACGCATTTGCACGTGGAACCAATCAGAAAGTTAATAGGTTTATGATTGGGGCAAACAGTTCAAAGAAAAGCACTGTGGATGGGTTATGAATAGGACAACGGCCTTTCCAATTTACATGTGTACAGGGGCTTACAGACCCTTGTGAAAATATACACATAACTCGGACCCAGACGGTTCATTTAAGAAAATAATCCTTCTTGTGTCACCAAAGCTTCCCTCATGCAGAAATAGTGAAGGAAATTAGGAAACTCTGATGTCATTCGATTTTACACCACAATACATTTTGGGTTTCTCTGTTCTGCAATAAAAACAAAGTAATAACAACAAGCAGACACCACAGTGATGTAGAGGATTTTAATGTAGAAGAGCTTGCCACAAGTTCACTATTGTAAAGAAATGGAAAAAATAAATCGGCACAAGTATAACGTGAGGCTGTAAAATCGGAAAGTATCACACAAAAGAATTATTAAATACTTAATAACATAGCCTAGTTTTTTCCAAGGGACAATTTCAAACTGCCACGTATATAAGCAGTACTTGCAGAGATCTTTTCTACTATGCTTTAACTTTGATTTTGGCTGTACACACATTGTGCTGTTTATTTATCTTCTCCACATATGCAACAAATAAATAGTTAACAGATGTGTGTATGTAAACCCTTTTATGTGTTTAAATTTTTTAATGAAACTAAATAACAGAGGTTTGGCCAGGAACCACATAAAGACCTCCAAATAGCGGATGCTTTGGGGTCGATCTGCTATAAAAACTGTAGCACATACTGTGGTGGAATTGTTCGGTAAATTGCAGAGTACTTGCCCTGCACTGCTGTTTGGGAAGAAAAGGTTTGGGACATTGATTGAAGCCTTGCAACGATCTCTCATGCAGCCAGATTGCTGTGGTATCCTTCTACACGGGAATAAAGACAGCACAAAAAAAAGAAAAAGAAACAGAAGCAAAACCTGAACACAGACCTCTGCTTGTGACACCCGGGCACATTTTTCTTCCATAAAAGTATATGTGACTGCTGGAATGGGGGGCTGATGAGGAGTGTCTTTGTTTGGAAAGGAAACCACAGTGAACCTGATACTGTAGGCCCTTACGTCCATTAAATCATCGTGCTTTGCTTATTTATTTAACCACTTGCATTATACTCCTACTCGATTTCCACAGTGGTGACATTGGAGTCAGGATAATTTTAGTGAATAAAACCCTGTACTGAATCTATAAGCTTTATTGTGTACGCCTCACTCGTGATTAAACATATTGGTCACTGTGTGCTTGTATAGAGCACAGATTCTCTTGGGAGGAGGCCAGAGTTTAAATCAATAACAAATGAGAAATAACTCCTTTCTTTGTTTCTTTGAGTTTCTCACACATATTATTATATAGATATACTGTATTTTAGAGATAGAGAGAACATGTAAAGGTGACACATTTTACAATAAAAAACAATATGCACGTACAGTCAAACATTTGAATTTTATTTTTATTTTTGCTTGTCTCTAATTCAACCCAGACCGTCTTTAACCTTTCACGAAAGGCATGCACTTAAAAGCCTGAATCTAATAAGTTGGATTCTTAAGTCTTGACAAAATAATAAAGCAAATTAGATTAGTCTCTGCATTTGATCTAATTGTGGAAGTCTTTTTCCCCCTCTGTCTCTGTTTGTTATGCACCAGGACATGACATTCTTCTTGTTACTGAAAAAAGTCAATTATCTGATCTGATGTGACCTTGTAAACAAGACCCACAATTGCCCATAGCAATTTAATATTTACAATTGAGAAATCAAAACGGCAGGATGTATTACTCCGTTTTAGGAAACATGCTCATACAAGATTTGAAAATCATGGCTCATCCAGCCCGTTCTCACCAAAATGCGTACAAATAACACGCAGTGCAATAGATATGCCAAATTCCAATTTTGGGTATGCCAGTCCTTCCCGTTCACTTATATGGCGCATCTTTTCATGTCATTTTATTTATTGGTTTCTCATTTGTTTTCAGTTTTTTTACCATTGTCGCTTGGATTTTGGGTAAGAGCAACTTTTTGAAACATAAAATGACATCCTAACCCAAACCCCGATTCTAACCCCAACTCGACCATGATTTAAAAATAGACAAAACATGGAGAAACCTATATATTAAATTACATCCTAAAGCAAAACCCAATCTAACCCTAAACCCTAGTGAAAATGTTTTATAAAACAGAAAACAAATAAGAAACCAATAAATAAAAAGCACAAAAAGATGCGCCATATAAGTGAACGAGAAGGACTGGCGTATATGCATGCAAAATTGGAATTTGGCGTATCTATTGAACGATAATCACACTGCTTTTTATTTGTATGCATTTGGTGAGAATGTGTTGGCTCATCGCACACTACAGTACATGATATAAGCAGATTTAAACCAATGAAGATTGTGACACATTTATCATTTTATAATGTTTACATTTGCTAGCTAAGAGCTTTCTACACTCACCCGGTGTGTTTAAAACCAAGGACATTTCTCTTATTTTGCTCTTGTTTTTGAGGCAACGACTGTGACAGGTTTTCACAGAGGCGTTATTCAAGCAGCCTTGTTGTTGCCACACTTTCTCAAGCCGTTTCTCCGTCTCCACTGTCTACCGGACATGTACAGCAGCTTTCTTCACATCTTTATTTTCAAAGGTGGGTCATTCACCTCTCTTTCTTGAAAAGCACTGATGTAATTATCCCTTATATAAAACATGTTTGATAAGATAGGTACAGCTTGTTTAAGAGCAGACCGGGATTTGTAAGATTTCATCTGTAACATCACACATTACATGATAATCTAAGCTAAACATCGGAACCGATCGAGGTCCTGGATCTGAAAATCGGGGTAAATTTGGTAAGTCTAGTGTGAGTTTGTTTTAACTAAATTCTAAAAATCCATTTCCATTAATGTAGTTAACGACTTGGCAAACTGTTGTTATTATTGTAATAACACATTTTCTTGTAAAATTGGAAATTTTCTACATTATTCTTAATTCGGCAATATTATGCATGTTACTTAATAACATTAAAATAGACAGCTTGTTGCTTTACTACATTAATTGTGCTTTTAATAATATTCTTAGAAGTCTCCAACAACTTCTTAATTTCGTAAAATCTGTTAATTCGTTAGATTGAGGTTGGTGTGGTCTAATTTGTTTCATGCAAAGCAAAGGAGAAATAAGAAAGTAATTGAGAATCTCCACCATTCTAAAAGTGATTAAGCCTAACCAGTTAATTAGATGTTTGCATTTAGGGCTAAACAAACACAACTGCCAAGAAGAACAAGAAAGGAAGACACAAAAGTCATTATCATTTCAGTCAACTGATTAGTTTGATAATGAAAGAAAGGAAGCATAACTCTAACAATTCCTTAAGAAATGCTCTCAGCCCAAGCTTTATAGCCCCTAATAACAGCCATCTCCAATCCCCAAGACTGCGGGAGTCAAATGGAAATCATGCTATCGGCTCCAAACACGGGGAACTAATTAACATTCACTACCCAAACTTGCCTCAATCAAGCTATGGCCACACTTTCTCTCATCCTCAAGATATTTCCTTTAAAAAACAAAGAGAATACGGAAGAACAACACGAAGAAGCAGGTCAAGGGAATAAAAAGAACAAGCTATTAAATCACTGATAACCTTTCAAGGATGCTGGTCTAATCTTAATGTACACTTTGAGCCATGGGCCAAAGAGCAGAGCCCAGCAGTATAATGAGCTTCAGGCAATGGAAAAAGATGACTAAGCGCGACGAGTGGCTGCAGTTTCATGATGTAAACAGATGTAGAACTGTGGTTTGAGAACCACGGGCCTCCGGGGTGCAAACAAGCTCTTCATTCGTGAAATCCATCACGGTCGAGCGTTGAGCCAGGCCATGCCTCGCTACGTTGCCTTGGCCTGTTTTGTAATTAAGTAGCAGGATGACTCGCCTCATTTCGCGACTGATATGTCTGGAGCTGGGCTAAGATGAGAACTCAACCTCCAGCTCTGTCAGAGGGACGCACTGGACCGGCCCCTGACTGGACTTCCCTTGGGTCCAGGAATGGGTGATGAGCTAATAGAGACCCTAATGGAGTGTTGTATAAAAGAGCACATATAAACAGACTTTTCAAACTGGAAAGGATTTTAATTTGGCTATTCATATTAAAGAGTGAGTTGCAAAGAGATCACGCCAGATATTTAAAAGGCATATTTAGGACCTATTTACACCACTAACACCTTGCAGTAACAGTGGAAAAAAAACTCATCATAAACCATAAGCAAATGCAGGCATGAGCAGTGACTCAAAAAATCGGAATAAAGTTTAATCTCATGCAAATGTGCAGTGAATGTTCACAGTCACTACCGATAAAAGTGAAGAAATTGGAGCTCATGTGATCCATCTTCTGTCAGCTAATGTAGTCTAGTGTTATTTTATGCAGTATGTCTTTGACCATTTTTCTTTATATCCTGTGCAAAGGCTGATCGCAACACAAGTTACATGTCACTTGTGTTTTTCAAAAGTTTTGAAGAGTTTACTTTATTCTAAAATATTGCAAAAATGTTAATAAAAACACGTATAAAATAAGTACATTTGAACAATGTATATGAAGAGATTAAATGCAAAACCTTGTGCGTCTGGTATGTTTTCTTGTAAAATCAATTTTTTTCATCAGGTTCTTATGTTTAGGTTTAACGTTAATGGCAATGGAAAGGTTATTAGTCAGTAACTGAAGTGTCTTATTTTCACAAATGTCACTTTAGTTATTTCATTGGAATTTAACAGATTTAGTGTATTGCTACAAAACATTTTAAGTGCATGCAAGCTTTTTTGACAAAAACCTCCATTTAAAAAAAAAATCCACGTCTTTGGACATTGAAAGACATGGAAAGTAGTTGCAAAATCAATAAAGAGGCAACTAGAAACATTGCAAATGATCAAAGACAGAATTTAAAAATGAAAAAACTGAACCACACATTAGGGCAGTCATTTTCAAACTGTTCCCAGAGGACACACTGCTCTGCACATTTTGCATGTCTCCCTTTTCTAAGACACTTGATTCACATCAGATCATTAAGGGAGAGATCCATAAACAGAACTGGGTGTGTCATTTAAGGTAGACATACAAAATATGCAAAATATGCCCCTAATGCTAGCGCCACTGCATTAGGGGGCGCTGTGATCCATGTCATTGCCACATTTGATTTGTAGTCATGTCCAAGTTCTCACAAGGTACACAAGTCTGGGTGTGATCCATAATCTTTTTTTGCACAGTCATTCATCCAATTCATATTATGTGCACTTAGAGGATTTTGCTGAAAAATCCAACAAAGCAGAATTTCTAAATGGTCTGAGGCCAGGATTAAGTGGATTTGGAGGTATTTGATAAACATGTCATATGTGCAGATAGCATTAGTTAATATTATTATCTAATTTTGATCATTTATAATTATCCAAAACCTCAACAAAACATTGACAAAACTGAAAGTTTTCAGCCTATGTCTATTTTTCAGTTACAACTCAATGCTCTCCTGTAGGAATAATAAACTGCTCTGTTATCCAGGTAACAGTGTGGGCAGGTTTCATTTACCAGAAGAGGAAAAGCCATCACTATGCATATTGCCTGTGTGCATTTCTCAGCAGAGCTCAAATTGGATGACCCGGTTTCAGTTTCAGTTGATCCCTTATACTTAAAAAACAAATTTGTGGATCATATTTGCAACATTAGCATTTAATGGAGGTGCGTGCCCATCTTCTCTCTGAATAACATGCAAGTTTGGGAGGCGGCTATACAGTGATATTTGCCACACAGACACGCTATACAAATGCAAATGTAATCTGCCTGTCCTCTTTGAGATCCTAATTGTTTGCAGCTGCACTCCAATCTTTGGGATAAAAGCAGTATTTGCTTCTATTAAAGTCTGCTCAGACCGGAGACCACTCTTTCACTGAAGCCGTATCATTTAACCATTTCTGGCGCGGAGAAAAACAGATCAATGTCAACATTAGACGACTGCACGCTAATCCTGGGATTAGACTGAAGGTCATCTGGCTAAGATTACTAAAATAAATAGTTTAAAGTTTGGGATTTTTGGTGTCACAGGATTAAAGACTGTGTCACTGTCTGTGAATGAGGTGAATTGTAAATAGTAATACTGAGCCAGAACAAACAAAAAAGCACAGTGGTGTTGCTGTGTCACATTTGTTGGTTATACAGTAGTGTGCCACAGTGAAATAAATGGTATTCTTTGAAGTTTGTAAGATATAATTGACAAAGGACTGTTAAATTACTAAAAATAAAAATCTTGCCGTGCAATGAAATCTGTGCAATATGGCAATCTGTGCGAAAACTGCAAAGTGAGAAAACATAATAGCAAATTGCTTTAATTTGTAAAAATACAGCTGTGCAGAACAAGTTTCTTTTATCTTATTCTTATGTGATGGTTTTCATGTGTGTTCTTTTATACCATATTTTTTTGTAACATTTTCTAGTAGTACAAGTTGGCTTTTTGCATATTTGTGTGTGTTTCCGTGTGTGTAAATAAGAGAGAGACTGAGAGAGCGAGGCTGCATGTCTGCCTAAGATCTAAGCTATATAGATGTCACTTTTCAGCTGGACAGTGCACTTTTTTAGCTTTCACCTGGTTTCTAAAACATCTAAATATCTTTCCATAGAGATTAAAAATCATTTAGTAAATAGCTTATATGTAAATAAGAGTGATCTAAAACATGAAAATAGTACACATGTACTGTAGGAAAACTCAAAATCAGTGAAAATATTTCAGAGAACCGGATATAAATAACTGTAATCTATCCTTCAGTACCATTATGTATAAGTACCAGGGTTTTGTCATCTGATACCACCACAGAAGCAACAACAATAACAACAACAATATAAAGCATATAAAAGTCTACCCAAATACAAATATTAACAAAAAATATACACGCAAAATGTGAAATGAGTGAAAGTCGACTGCTGTGACGGTAGTCTGCTTGTGGTCAGGCATAAAGCTGCATGTGGGAATATAAGAGAGATAAATGAATAGGGGACAGTGACAAGGGCAAAGCTCAAAGCAGCTCAGCATGAGACGAGTGGAGCGTTTCAGCACGGTCTGCTTCTCATTAACATTCCTCTACATTTAGAAGAACAGAGTGAAAGCCACCCTCACACTCACACACAAACACACAAATCACCCCTATCATCAGCGCATCTGACCTCGTTTTATACAACTTAGCCTGAACAGCTTAGCCAGTTGGAGGCAGGCGAGAAAAAAAGAGACTCTAATCACAGCATAATCTGAAAGCTCTTCCAATTTATTCCTGGAACTGATTCATTAACAAGATGTCCATGTTTTTTAATTAATCCCTCAGATATGTCAGATTCTGATGTTTACACACAAGCAAAATATCTAGAAGCAGAAACTCACAAATGACTATTTGGGAATTACTGTAAAAGCGTGGTCTGTTTAATGAGAGCAAGTGTAACGACAAACGCAACACCGAACCTTCAGGGTCGCAAATCTAGTGTGGTCGTTTGTTTGTTTTTTTTGCCGGTGCGTATAGGTAATTTAAAACTTGTTCTGCAAAGTATGCCTGTTCTGTATGTGTCGGTGAGCATCCGTAAAAACAGATGACTGCCCGTGTCCGTGGCGGAGGGTGTGCATCTTCATTAATGTCCAATCAAAATCCAATTACAGCCCCTATCGGTGCAAATTAAAGCCGTTTGCATTAAAATGCTACTGCGGGCTGAAATATTTCCAATCACTGCAACGCTTGATTATCACCCCGTCAGGATCAGCCTTTGGAAAATTAACTATGGCATGTTGGGGGTTTAAAAATACCCCCTCCCGTTTCCCTGTGGCCTATTTATCATGAACTCTGTGAGAACACAAACTGTAGCGAGCACGGCAAAATAAATAAATAAAGCGTGTGCCATCTGACAGAAGGATGTTAAGCTGAGTGACATCATCCTGTGGTTCCCACGGTGCATGTGTGAACATTATAATTCCTTCATTTTTAGTTCAGGTCATGTCTGGATAAGACAGACATACAGTATGGAGTATCTCACCAATACTACAGTTATAGATGCAAATAATATATTTTTACATTTAAAAAAAATTGCATATAAACATTTCTGTTTCTGACTGCAGCATTGAACAATGTAGTGAAGTTTCGAGTTTGTTTTTGAGACCAGAAATTACTTCAGTACGTAGAGTATCTCCCTGGGGGTTTCCCTCATCACCTGAAGCACAGTGAAAGAGAGTAAAACAGGCCCTGTTTACACCGATCCAACTCCAGTGATCTGATCTCAAAACACATGGTTGTTTATTCCCAGTAGTATTATGAGGCTCGAAAGCAAAAACAAGTTTGGGGGAAAATGCACATAGTTTTCCCCCAGTTCCACCTTAGTTTCATTCTGTCACTACTGAAATTAGCCATACTGAAAAGTTGCTTGGTCTTGTATGTGCATGACCAAGCAACTATTCAGCTTTTTCAAATATTATTTTAAGTGGCACATGTTCATTAGTTGATTGACGTTGTTTACCTGCATTTATTGCTGCCGAAGTGTGATCAATCAACCGCGAATGATCTTAAAAAATGTAAACAGAGCTTGAATATACATCCAAAAGCCTAAAATTGGTCATGGGGATATCTCATAGTCTCTTTCCATCAGCGTGGTGAACGCATGTCATTTATCCTCAACTACTCCAACAGAACTATAGGAACATTAGAACATTGATCCCTGCCTCTTACATAATACATCAACCTGATCAATAGCAATAGGATTAGAGATCCATAAATATTACTACTGGGAACATGACACATTTTTCAAAACCAAAAGAACTAAATATCAACCAGTCATCTCTCAGGAGCACACACGATGTTTGGTGAGTATTTCCTGGGTTTGCCAGCACTCAAGGCACTTTTATGTCAAGCAACGTTTGATTGACAGTATTATGACCTCTCCAAACGGCTTCATCGCCAGCGAGCCTTAACCCTAATGCAAAAAGGTGGAAACCAGGAGCACAGGATAGGGTAAAAGCTAACTCAGATGCCCGGGCTGTCATTTAATGTGGTTAGCTGTAGTTGACAACAATCATCAAAAGTCTCCTTGAAACAAGGCACAGAGAAGGTGAGCTGTCTCTCTCGTTTCTTCCACTCATTCATCAAATGGACTAGGGAGGGCCACAGGAAGCCCCTAATCTCCTCCCATTCTCATTTTTAAAGTGAAAACAGAGGGAAAAAACATTAATGTTGGAAGAATGTGTTTTTTATTGCCTCCATCTTACATCAATTTGGTGCCTCTAATTAAATGCACATGTCCTTGGGATCATACGTAGGCTTGGGAACGAGAAAGAAAATAAAACGTCTAGCCACCATTTTCGTGCTCAAAACAAGCTAACTGGTTTATTATGTTTTTAATTAATTGGGTTGAGTGAGGTGTGTCTAATTTTGTTTATTCTGAAGTTAACTGTGGTAAACAGAGAGGTTCTCTTGATTGTGTGCACTTTGAGATGGTTTTTGTTAATTGGTTGAGAGAGTCTTAAACTTTCCTCTCCACACAAACACAGAAGAGACCTGGACACACTGATGTTTACATTTAATCACATTGTTCTAGAATTCCCACAGAGAACAAACAAGGCATTGTCAATCATATGACCTGTGGATGAATGAGAGAGAGAGAGAGAGAGAGATGGTGCAAACAGAGAAAGGCATGGGAACAATTGAGGTGATCAGATGCAAAAGGAACGCCACCTCCGTCAAAAAATTAGATTATGATATTAACTGAATGCTTTCAGCATTAAAAACGAAAAAATGTCTTAAATAAAAAACAGCAACAGAGTTATGAACAGTGAGATACGCATGCACAAGATATAGTGAGGTTAAAATAAACTCCCAGTGAGTTTACTAAAACGACGCTTTCCAAAGGCACGGAGTTAAAAGCCATGTAAACCGATTACAGAGACTTAGGGGTAAATAACATTATAAAAAATATCACTGTTTCACATTTCCTGGAATTGGGGCATTGAATAGGCATTGGAAAGGTAGTTTTTTTTCCCTCTATTTCTTCTAAGGTGCAGTATCAGGAAAAGTAATAAACTTGAATAGCCAGGTTTATGGGATCTCCAGTTTCACTTGTTACAGTATGATATTCTTTATTTTTAATAATCGGCCCTTCAAATGCTTGGAGGTGCAGAAATGTTACAGCCAAGATTGAGTTCCACCACCATGTTGATATGTCGATTCTAACTTGTGACCACAAACACAGGTCATGTGCACTGGGGGTACCATTGGGCCCATTCTGTGTAAATACATGAGAGCAATTTTTAACAAGCTGTCAGCAAAAGTTTGAAATGTATGGCATGCCAAAAACCGAGTCAAAAATTTTGTTTACTGTAGTTTGTGTGTGTCTAACTTGTCACCCTGCCTCCTGGGACATTGATGTGCAGCTAATTTTTCTACAGTTGCATCATTGTATAGCTTTCTCAGCACAGCGAAAAGTTGCCCCAAAGCTTTCGTAAGGCTGTCAAGTGCTTTTTTAAATGTCATGTGCTTTTTTGTGTTGGTGATGTTTAAGTCCTTCAATTGGTGTAGAACCGAATATTTACCTAATCTGTGTGGTTAAAATCCACTGTGAAAATTGGAGTCATGCTGGATATGCCTAAAGTTGTTCACATGAGACTTTTCCAGCAATGAGTACACTCTAAAAAAATGCTGGGTTATTTTTAACCCGGGATTAAATGAAAAAGAAACAGACCCAATTTACATTGCAATTTACATTGGGCAAATGTCTGCTAATTCTGATAAAACTCATGGACCATGCATACACGTTCCTACTGATGTCAGGGATTTGCAAACTCCAGTGGTCAAGAAATGAACTGCAAAGCACTCAATTTTAAATTCATCAAATTTATATAGAACATTTGAGTTAAAAATCCAATTATCATTTAGGCATAATAACTTTACATTAATTTATTTAAATATTTAATAGGCATTCACATATAGGGCAGTCTATGGATGATCAGTGAGGATTTCTGAGCTTCAGGAAACATAAAGCATTTTCATTCAGTGTGCCAGTACTGCATGATGCATACAAGACACTGATTACCATAGTTGCCAGACGGCCTGGGACACTACTGCTGTTATGTTCACTGGTTAAAAGAACCATTGGACAGAGGAAATGTTGCCACACTCTAAAGATGGATGTGTTAAAACAACACAATCAGTGGTAGTTTTGAGACAACACACTAAGAGCCAGATTTAGAAATGGGGCAAATTAGCGTGAGAGTGCAATTCCAAAAAAAGTGCAGATGGGAGTTGTAATATGTGGGTTATTTACTAAATAACAGCTCATTTGCACAATAACCAACCCAATCTACTAAAAACAGCGTGAATTATTTCAGGGTCGCCAATAAGCAGAGCTGATGCTCCTCATGTGCGGGTGATGCGATGCCTCCTCCTATCAGCAACAATTGCAACAGTTTCAAGTGCATAATGATTTAAGACATGCTTTTTCTGAGTTAAATAAAGATGCAAATATCTAATATCACACATGCAAACATTAAATTGCATTGCGTTAATTATTCAAATACTCTCCCCCCATAAACTTTGCGTCTGAAAGGGAAACTCTTAGAAATGCTTCTGCTATAAGGTCAGTCCCAAAAATAACTAGACCACACCTTTTCAGCGCTAATTTATCCATTGCGCATCTTTCGTAAATCCATTATTTAACTCTTTCACCGCCATTGACGAGATATTAAAAAAGTTAACCTCCTAAGACCTGCTGTGTCCACATATGTGGACATCCAATTTTTTCTTTTTTTTTGCACCATAAAACATATTTTTTGTAACTGGAACCTGTTGTACACAAATGTGGACAATACACTGCTTCATGTTCAAAGAAGAATATTTGGTTATTATATTTTTTGGTTCTTTCTTACCCCCAAATAGCTGGAAGAAATCTAAAATGCAAGTCAAACCAAAGCTCGGGTCTTAAAAGGTTAATGCCAAAATTATGTTTTGCGCTGGTGCAAGCTGTTAACTCTTTCCCCACCATTGACGAATTTTTACGGCAATCCATATTTTTACTTTTATCCACTAGGTGGTGCTCTTACCTACCTTATAAAACACTAAAGCATACACTGATCTAAAAAAGGAAAAACTGTGCATGTTTTATCATCTCTAACATGAGTCCTTTACAAAAATTTACCAATAATTTAACCATTGTGTGTTGTTGGGGACATTTTATGGCCATATTTTTTTTTTGTCTTAATTTTGCCACAACTTTCTCTGTGTTTCAGCAAATGGAATGAATTTTGGGGACAGATCTTATATTTACACATATTTTAAGAACATTCCTTGAAATATTTAAAAAACTCAACAATATACCTTGGACAAATGTACTACCCTTTCATGTTGTTAGTGGACAAAAAGGCTACTAAATAAAACTGTTTTAAAAATATATCAGATTAATATATATATATATATATATATATATATATATATATATATATATATATATATATATATATTTTTTTTTTTTTTTTTTTTTGCATAAATCTCAACCTCAGTACTGATCAAAACTACCAAATGTTTACAAATATTCCATGATCTGACATTTATAGCAGCCGCTTAATTTGGTGGAATTTTTGTCCACTAACAACACAAAAGCATAGTGAATTTGAAAAAATGCACAAGGGTTAAAAAAAGAAAATTTTCTGGAAGGCATTATATTTGTGAAAATCATACAAAAATGCTGGCACTGACTGGCATAATTTTTAAAAACGCTGGCAGTGAAAGAGTTAATAATCTGTCCCTAAATGCAATGTCCCAAAACAGACACATCTCTGTGTTATTATTGGAATACAAAAATCACGCATAATGTGTTAAAATGACACAATCGGCCAAAAAGCATACCACAAAAAATGTGTAAACCCTTTTCATCATTATTATTATTATTATAAGTGTTACAAGTGTTTGTAATAAGCAAATGTCTGCTAAGTCCAATAATGCTGGTCATGCTCATGTAAATTTAGACCTTTGTGTGCTCATAGTTTTGAAATGGAACCCCAAAAAAGTTTTATGCATGAGGGCCTGGGATAATTTCATATTCTTAGAGCCAATTTGACTAAAATGATGAATTCACACTACAACAAATTACTGAATTAAAGTAACAGATTGCTGGTAAAACTGAGTTTGAATATAGGACCTAACAGTGTCTGACTGTTTATTTATTTCAAAGCATTTGCCTGATTCTAGCTGTAATTTGGGTGAAAAAGATTATTTCAAAATTGTACAAACATTCTGGTGCAAAATTAATTTAATAAATACATTATGACATGTGCATGCTTGTTACGCTCGTTCCAAAACCGGTAAGCAACTTCGGCTAATTGGCACTTTAAACAACTGTTACTGACACAAGCAAATTTAGTGAATTAATTTTCTCACACATTACTTGATTCTGGTTAGTGAAGCTGCCTTGCTGTGAATATAAAAATCTCATGGAGACAAAGGAGCCATTAACAGACTAAAGACCTAAGGTGGGAAAAAGAGATCAAGGCAGGTCCCAGTAGTTTTCAACACAGTAGGAAAAAGGGTTAAGGGAGAGTTGAAGACTTCCAGATCTCATTTCAAATATGTGGAGGCCGGCTATAGGGTGTTTGCTAAAACAAGGGAGTTCAACGGACATAAAGTGCTTCCCCTGACTCCATAAAACAAGTGAAGAGGCCAGTATCATCTTTCCAGTCTAACAGCACTGACCGTAATTACCATTATGCTGCACTGAAGAAAACCTTTGCTAACTGTAATAGATCGTGATGGTCTGTTTGCAAACAACTTTGCGAGATAGACAATCTAACAACGTGCATTTGGCAATACCGACTGTTTCCATGGGCCTCCATTTACAGTGAATCAACATCATTGCATGTAAAATAGGGAAATGGTTAGTGTTTGGGGTTTTAATGAGCCTTTGCGGCTTAATCTGATGCCACCGGCTTATATTAAGTATATTACAAGTAATTCCGGTTGATGTAGCCGAAGCAAATGGTCGGCCGATATAATGGAAACAAAAATAGGAGTTTTTTCCAGAAAATTGGTTGCAAAAACCAGACAATGGTGCCATGGCATTGTTCCTGTAGCTCAATTGATAGGGCTTTGCATCAGCAGACATACTGATGTGAGGTCACTTTGGATAAAAGCGTCTGCTAAATGCACAAATGTAAACGTGTCAGACAAATGATCTGTGAATCTATTTTCAAACCAAACAATCATGATAATGTGCCTAATAAATAATCTTTTTTTGACAGATGAGGTCTCGTAATGATCACGACTGCACCTTTGACTGCAATCTGCGAGGAATTTAACTCATTTGATTCAGGCAATTCAATGTGTCCTTAAAGCAAAGGTTCAAATGTGCTATACGAGAAGTCCACTATTGGTAAGCTTTTAAAAGTCGGCTATATATTAATTAAACACATGAAATTAAATACAGCATGGGCGAAATGGACCTCTTCCGATAACCTTAGGGCACTCTAAACACAATGTCTGAAGCATAAACCCAGCTAATTAATAATGAGATATAAAGAGTGATGTAATGTTTAAGGAGCAAATCAAATCTGTGTAGTGGGTTAACTCACTTAGGAACACATTACCTCTCCAGCCAAAGATGAATGAGTTTGAGGCAGGAGGCTGGAGATGTGCTATGGCTAGAGAGAGGCCTAACCTGATTAAAAAAGAACTCCTTTTCCTGCACACGTCATCCCTGATGGATGAAATGGACCGGCGTGCCCGTTACTCTGCCCCTTGGATTGGACTTTCCCGGAATATTCTTGCGATTGTTCCCGCTGATTGTAACGCTTCAATCCCGGCAGGTCTTTAAAGGGAAACTCTATCTGCCTAGCCAAGGCTTTCTTCCTGATCTTCAATGCTTTTAACTACAATGTCTGCTGTGTTTGTGTGGACTATGGAGCGCGTGGAGAGATTTCACTAAAAGGTGAAACTGATCATAAAAGCCTTGAGAGTGCAGAGGCGAAAGAGTATGCGACCGAAAGCTGCTGGAGAGATCATCAATGGATTTATTGATTTTTCACACAATTATTTCATTTCCCTTTTAGTTGTTTAGCGTCTAAACGGGAAATAAAGGTCCAGCGAAAAGTGCTGTAAAACATGAGTCGGGTGTTTGTTTGCGGCTTGTGCAACAGTGAGTAACATGTCTTGGTTCTGACAACAAAACAACAGGTATTTAAATGCGTTAAATCTGTTTGCGTCTTTGTGCTCTGTGGGGCAACAGCCTACAACTGTCAGCCATCTGTTCAGCTGTATGTTATACTGAAGTCGCAGTAGGATGGATATTATGTAAAAGAAAAAGGTGAGATTACTAGGGATTTTTTAGGTCAAGGAGTGATAGAAAGAGAGACGTGAGTTGCCAGAAATGTGAACTAACCAATGAATTCCCATCTAATGGCATGTATGACAGTCACAGCTGGAGTTACACGGTCTGAGGAATTTCAATCCTCAGCTGTAAACACATGGAAAATCAATAATGGGAATAAGACTTTAGGTCTTGTTGTTACATGACACATAGCACACACTTCAGCACACGACAAATCTCAACATTTAACAGTTCCCTATCTACAGGGATTCATAATAGTTTTTAACAATGCTACATACACTCACCTAAAGGATTATTAGGAACACCATACTAATACTGTGTTTGACCCCCTTTCGCCTTCAGAACTGCCTTAATTCTACGTGGCATTGATTCAACAAGGTGCTGTTGATGGAGATTTGTGGGATGCACATCAAGGGCACAAAGCTCCCGTTCCACCACATCCCAAAGATGCTCTACTGGGTTGAGATCTGGTGACTGTGGGGGCCATTTTATTACAGTGAACTCATTGTCATGTTCACGAATCCAATTTGAAATGATTCGAGCTTTGTGACATGGTGCATTATCCTGCTGGAAGTAGCCATGGACATGGTCAGAAACAATGCTCAGGTAGGCCGTGGCATTTAAACGATTCCCAATTGGCACTAAGGGGCCTAAAGTGTGCCAAGAAACATCCCCCACACCATTACACTACAACCACCAGCCTGCACGGTGGTAACAAGGCATGATGGATCCATGTTTTCATACTGTTCATCTGAATGTCTCAAAAGAAATCGAGATTTCTCAGACCAGGCAACATTTTTCCAGTCTTCAACTGTCCAATTTTGTTGAGCTTGTGCAAGTTGTAGCCTCTTTTTCTTATTTGTAGTGGAGATGAGTGGTACCCAGTGGGGTCTTCTGCTGTTGTAGCCCATCCGCCTCAAGGTTGTGCGTGTTGTGGCTTCACAAATGCTTTGCTGCATACCTCAGTTGTAATGAGTGGTTATTTCAGTCAAAGTTGTTCTTCTATCAGCTTGAATCAGTCGGCCCATTCTCCTCTGACCTCTAGCATCAACAAGGCATTTTCGCCCACAGGACTGCCGAATACTGGAGGTTTTTCCCTTTTCACACCATTCTTTGTAAACCCTAGAAATGGTTGTGCATGAAAATCCCAGTAACTGAGCAGAAATACTCAGACCGGCCTGTCTGGCACCAACAACCATGCCAGGCTCAAAATAGCTTAAATCACATTTCTTTCCCATTTTGACATTCAGTTTGGAGTTCAGGAGATTTTCTTGACCAGGACCACACCCCTAAATGCACTGAAGCAACTGTCATGTGATTGGTTGATTAGATAATTGCATTAATGAGAAACTGAACAGGTGATCCTAATAATCCTTTAGGTGAGTGTACATATCACAACTTTGTTGTGATTTAAATACAAATACTGTTAACACATGTTTTTAATAAGCAAACCTATTTGAATTCAAATAAGCAGTCTTAAAGTAATTAGGGTGTATAAATGGTACTCTTTGCAGGATGTTACCTTATAAATGTGTTGTGAAACATCTATGCATATATGCAGTGTATGCAGACTTTTAAAATGAAACACACAACATTTTTTACATGAGAACCTTGAAAAATTTTATATTCTCAATGCCAATTTAGCTAAAACTCATTAAGTATTCATATTTCTATTACACATTGGTGAATTAAAGTGACACAAAATTGCTCTAAATTATTAATGTCAATAAGTATGGATATGGGGCATAACAACCCAGTCTCACCCCATGTCGTCAATGTTTGACGACACTTGACCATTCGTCAATATGTGACGCGGAGGGTATACCTTTCGCGTCATTTTTTAACGAACTGGGGACTTCAATACTATTACGTCCGTTGCATTCTCTTCTCCTATTTTCTTACCAATTTCGCGTCGGTTTAGGGTTAGATTTACATAATGACATCCCTACCCAAACCTAACTCTAACCCCAACGCCAGGTGACAACTGTTTCTAACCCCAACGCCAGGTGACAACTGTTTAATTTCGCGTACACTGTTTAATTTCGCGTACACTGTTTAATTTTGCGTAATCTAACCCTAAACCGACGCGAAAATGGTAAGAAAATAGGAGAAGAGAATGCAACGGACGTAATAGTATTGAAGTCCCCAGTTCGTCAAAAAATGACGCGAAAGGTATACCCTCCGCGTCACATATTGACGAATGGTCAAGTGTCGTCAAATATTGACGACATGGGGTGAGACTGTGTTAGGCATAACAACATCGGACTACTAATATATTTAACTGTAGGATAACATTGGTGCAAAATGATTTATTTAAATTTCTACATGCTTGTATTTCTTACTCAATACAAAGTTTATGGCAATCAAAAGGCAGGTATGACAGCCTTAAATGTATTTCTTGCACATGATAGCCTGTGACTCTCAACTGTGCTCTATTGTCTAAAATTCTTTATTTAGTGTTATTTTGTACTTTTTACTATTGGCTTAACTCTTTCCCCATGACACAACTCGGCAAAAGCAAATCAATTTCAAAATAATTATCTTTCCAAAGATTTAACTGAAAACAGGTTTTTTTCAGGTTCCCTGCCATTAATCTTTCAGTCGTGATGTATAATATGGTTCTTAATGCCTACTGTTAAGTTATGAAAGTTTCGATAATATTTAAAATCACGTTTAAGCAAATACACTCTTTCAGACAGTGTGCCATTGTAAATGTGATCAAGCAACAGGTTTGTCTGTTTTTAAGCTAGTCTGTATATTGAATTTCAGACACGGGCCTCTGTAAATAAAATCTAATTAGCACATATTTACATATTTTCAAGTGCAATACAGCTTTAATCGATAGACCCACTGGGATGCATTTCTCCTACAAGACTCCCCGGGGGTTATACACCGTCCGATCAAGAATATGACACAAACATGTGTCCAGTGATATTATGCACTTTTTCAAACCTAAGCAAGTTAATTGCAGTTCAATGTTTAGTGAAACACATGAATTTCTAATAAACGGATGATGTTATTACAACTTTCTTCTTAACAGTCTGTAGAATGCACACTCTGCACACTTCTTACATTTATTCGACTCGCTGTCAACAAGGCAATTATTGAAAAACGTTCTCTCTGTACCATATTATGCAAATTGTTGCATACAAGCATGAATTACCTATCACAAAGTCCTCAAACTGTCGGTACAGAATATTCAGGGTTCAGAGCTTAATCAGTTGAAAAAAAAAGTTTTTTTCTCATCACAATTCCCCAGACTACGACAAGATGGGATTATTCTCCGAGCCTGCAGCGAGACCATTTGTGACCTACTTGAAGAGGGGAGACATGAAGCAACCCCCCGCATTAAACCAAAGAAAGGGCTTATCTTCATGTGAGGTGCAACAAACATACGTAGAAAAAAACGAAGCAGTTTCGTGAACTTAGAAATAATATTTCGACTGAACAGTTTGTCAGGTGATATTGATACCATAATAAAACATTTTGTTTTTTAGAACGTCTTTGTTTGCTCTAGCCAGTATTTTTTGCCAGTTACCTTTATTCAACAAGTTTCTCAAAGTGCATAAGCAGCAGAGGCGTGTGATGCAATAAACTTAAGTAAAAAGTCCCTGTCTTGTTTGTTATTTATACTGTTGCTTATTCTTGCATCTGAATTATTTGGAGACTGCATTCCCTGCCTTCTCTAAAAAAACTCCCTCTGAAAAAAAGCGTTTGGGATTGCTGGGTAACAAAAGATTAATGGAGTGTAGCAAATAACGTTTTGCACAGTGCCCATGTAATCATGACCTGTCAAAACACAGATTATTCCTCCTCTTCCTCACATTTTCTGCTTCGTTCTTTGTGGCCCTTTAATACAACTGGTACAAATTTGTGAAGCAAGCACAGTTTAAGCACCAGAAAATAGACCATATCCTGTTCAGTGAGGTTACACTGAAGCAAATGTAACATTAGTAGCTGTGATCCACCCATTTAACCGTGGCTTCAAAGAAACGTAAAGACTTCTTCTTAGGTATGTGAATTTAAAGGCACGTGGACCTCAGAGACTAATTTCATGTGTGGAAGTGGAGCCAGATTAATGTCCTGGGAGAACAGCTACCAAGAGCTTAAAAAGAGGGAATCATATTATGCTGTAATTTAAGTGAAACAGGTTTTTGCAGAATGTCCATGAGACAGAATGGTGATCTGCAAAAGACTGAAACTGAGCTATTGCAATTTGTAATGAATGCCATCCCATGCACGGATTCACACAGACGAGAATAAAACACAGCCCCCTCACTGACTTTTATGGTCTGTCTCCTCAAGCCAGACTTACCCAGGTTTGCTAAATAAACACAGGCACACAGCTGAGGATCACGTTCCACTCTCCATTTCATCTAATACCTTGCCCTGTAACTGAAACTCTCCCATTGCTGTTTTTTCCGGCAACTGGAAATTAGCTACTTTTTTAAGATAACAGAGGATTTTCAAGTAAGACCCAAATTATGCCTCACCTTAACCATCTGCCAACTGTCTCAGATTAGTAATTTCAAGCGAGAAGAAAAGCGGTCCAACTTTAACGTCCTAACCAGGGCTTTATTTACACAAGCAATTTCGTCATTGCAATAAAGACCTGCAACTGGATAACCAGTCTGCTGTCTCTTTCAAACAAAAGTCTGTTGGGTGGTAACCACCGGACACCACTGTATTCCCACACATCAACAGTAATAAATCTATTTTTATATAAACAACAATAGTTTGCCTTTTCTTCTATCTTGTATTAAATTTCACCAAAGGTACTACACAATGGGCTATAGGCTTAAACCACTGTGAAAACTCCATTAACAAGTATATATTTGTGATTCAATTTACAGAGATAAAGATGCATAAACATATTTATTTTAACTTTTTCAAAATAATTTAAAAAGTAGCCTATAATCAATACCTCAGGCATCGTTTATGCATTTGTTTTCATTGCTTTACCTTGATAGATCTTGACTTAGCTTTAGCAGTCGGCCTACTTCTGCACTGTTACTGTGCATTCACACCAGACACGGAAGAGGTGGCAAAAATGCACTATTCGTACGTAGTTTGACACTTGAACATTTTGAGTTTATGCGCTTCATTCGCGCATAAAAGACATTACGCAGAAATTCGCGTCATGGGCGGGGCTTATATAGCTCAAATTGCAACATATCCTCCGACCCATACGATTGCTTGGGTCGTTTATCCATTTCACCAAATACGACCAATAGATGCATTTACTACATTAGCGCCTCTACCGGCAGCAGGTGAAACTTAATATATTAGGGTATAAATTATATTTTGGGGTATAATTTTGCTATGATGACATATACTGGGATAAGATTTTCAATGTAATCCGCCAGTATAATTACACATTAAATACACACTATTCAGGCATTTAGGGCAAATAACGTACCCATTTATTTATTATATGATATTAACACAACATACAAAACAGTCACAACTTAAAAATGTACTTAAAATATACCAAGTGTACCGAGGTCAAACAATTTATTTATTTGAAGAAAAGATGCAAAAGTGATGACAATCCGCCGCAAATATCACATCCGGAAGTACACTGATTCAAAAACTGCTGTGATGCTACGTCATCTATGATTGTGGAAAGGCATTGGCTTTCGTGTGTCTCGTGACTGATTGCATCATTACATCAGCTAAGAATGTAAAGCTCTGTTGGCTCTCGTGACCGACTACGTCATGCTGGTTTATGTTTGAATGAGATCTGACTGTGCGTTTTGATCACAGAGTCCTTTATATAAAGTAATCATATGGCTTCAGTTCGCAAGGTTTGCAACACAAATGGTTTGTAATACTTTTTAATACTGTTTTATGCAATAAATACCTGACTGTACTTTTACTTGCGTGTTGTGTTTTATATGGTTGAGAAGTGGTTGGGTTTAGGGTAAGGGTGAGAGTGGGGTTTGATGCTCCAAAATATCTTTAAAATCATAAATGTTTATGAAACTGTTTCTACATTTACAAATTAATAAAATGCAATGTCTAATCTGATGTATAAGTCAAAAAACTTAAAACATAACAACAGGTTGTATTTATAAGCTGCCGCTAAAGGACACTGCCGCTAAAGGACACTAATGCCTTAATACGCCACTTTACGTCGTAATAAGGTGCTTGCACAAATGACTTATGAGGTCATTATTTTTTGGAGGACATTCTCCAAATTGATTAAACTTAACAGATTGTTCGACCTCCTCAGTCTTCCAAACAAAATCCTTTTAATTCCTGTAAAAGTACGAAGATGTCCCAGGTAGTTATGATGATTGTCCTTCATTGTTGTTTTGTTTTTCTGCCTCCGCTTGCTTCCTGTAATTGTCACACCCAAGGGCTGGCTACTCTTTGGCAAGCCGCGCCCCTTCTCAACTTCCACCTCGAGGAGGTCCCCAAAGCCAACCCAATGACCAGACAACAACGAGGACAGGTAAGTATAAAACAATCTTTATTTATTTAAATAATTAAAATGTACTTGGGAAATGGGAAAGGGGAATTAAAACTAATAAATCTGGCTCTGCCCTCCAGGTAGGCCACGGCCAAATGAGTGAGAGGAGTAGGGGGGCGACGGGGGGTCCGGGATACAATGGACCAAGGGGGGGGCGTGGGACTCAGGCTCCGGCCTGGCCTTGACCATCCGTGGCGCCCTCTATCTTCCTCCTGGAGGCAGAAATCAAAGCAAGATGAGTGTGGGAATTAATGTCCTTTTTGCATACCCTGGCTCTCCTTATGACGTCTTCTCCACTCGTGCTCCCACAGTTACTTGTTGTGTCACTCACTCTTCCTCTCTCTTCCTCTACAGGCAACAACGTGGACACAGAGGCACAGTTAGATGGGACCTGATTTACTCTCTCCTCGTCGCCGGCTACAGCCCACGGTAAGTTACGGATACACACGGCTCGTTTTCGTGATGCTCACTCTTTCTCTCTATTTCTCCACAGGTAGCAGCGGGGACACAGAGGCACAGTTAGTTTGACTGGGTTCGTTCTCACCTCTTCGCTGGCTACAGCTCACGGTAAGTTACAGGATCCACACGGCTCGTTTTCGTGGTGCTCACTCTTTCGCTCTATTTCTCCACAGGTAGCAGCTGAGACACAGAGGCACAGTTAGTTTGACTGGGTTTGTTCTCACCTCTTCGGTGGCTACAGCTCACGGTAAGCTACAGGATCCACACGGCTCGTTTTCGTGGTGCTCACTCTTTCTCTCTATTTCTCCACAGGTAGCAGCTGAGACACAGAGGCACAGTTAGTTTGACTGGGTTCGTTCTCACCTCTTCGCTGGCTACAGCTCACGGTAAGTTACAGGATCCACACGGCTCGCTTTCGTGGTGCTCACTCTTTCTCTCTATTTCTCCACAGGTAGCAGCTGAGACACAGAGGCACAGTTAGTTAGACTGGGTTCGTTCTCACCTCTTCGCTGACTACAGCTCACGGTAAGTTACAGGATCCACTTAGTTCCTTCTTTGGTCATTCACTCTCTCTCCTTCTCTCTCCGCAGGCGGTGACTGGGACATAAAGGCACAGTTAATTCAATTTGGATGGCTCTCACCTCTCTACTGGACATAGCGTACCGTAGGTACAGGTTTCACTCAGTTCCTTCTCATGTTGCTCCTCCCGTGCCGATCGGGTACAGTCAACGGGCCTAAGAGATTGGTACTTAATTATAACAAAAGTGGCGGACTTACGACAATTTGTCTTTGCGATGTGTCAGATGGGGTAGCAGTTCCTACGTGGCGTCGGGGGCGAACCCTCTCGACTAGCTCGATGGTTACAGAGGGGCGTGACGTCACACCGTCTCACCGGGCCGATGCGCTGCCCTCTCCTCACTACCGTTAGGCGATCGAACACTGGACAGGGGCGCCCCTTTGTAGAGGCCTCGGGACGGTGGAGTTCTTACACCTCTCTCTCTGCAACAACAATTACTATACAGTTGAAAATGTCCACAATGATGGCCCCTGATACTACTCACACATCTGCCAGTTCTTCTGCTCTTCACCGCACCGTTTCTTTAGACCTGAAGCACGTTCACAACATATGATGTACTGAGTTTAGGACCGGCAGCTTCTTCGTCCTCCCTCGACGAAGTGTGTGAAGGCGGGGGTTTGTCTGACAAGACACACAGCAATACACAGCAATCCACAGCAATATACAGCACCACATCAAAATAAAGTTTCCACAGCACAAGGACTCACCCACTACACAAAGGACGCCCGTCTTCCTCCACTTCGCTTTGTTCGGATCTGACGATGAATAATGCGGCCTAGTTGATAGTGTCGTCGTTGTGACTGCTTCGGTATGTGCCCCTTCGGCTCACCCACCACGCTATCTTAGGGGTAGTCCTTCTCCTGGAGGTATCTAGTATAAAGGCAGGTCAGTATGCAATACGTTTCCAGTTAAATCTTGGTACTCACATCAACGCCGTTTTTCAACTCCTTTAACTTCGTCTCAGTTCACAACGTGCTCCGTTTACTTTCCAGCCTTTAAGGTTCACGATGTCCTCACAACCATGCAACTTCAGCCTGAGAGCGAGAGAGTTTAGACCGTCACCAGCAACACGCCAAGCGAGCACAACACAGCGCTTTAACACACACCAAAAAAGCTTCCTAAACTGTGATTACACTTGATCTTAAGTACTGCCCTGTTTAGCGTGTCCTCCAATCGCCAACCGCTCCTCTTAACTAGGCACAGGTGCATCTAATTCGCCGATTTTCCCTCTTACGGCGCTACCGGAAGTCCGGTGTTCTTCCTTTCCGGTCCGGGCGGAAACCTTCCGGGCGGAACCAAAACTTCCCCAACTTTGGTTCCGCCCCTAAGAGATCGTCACCTTGTGACATAATCACATCGCTGCTACAGCAAGCTCCTGATTGGATAACACGGTGCGAAAGTTCATATTTTTTAACTTGCACAGATCATGAGGCAATGCTCAATTCACGCTCAATTCGCCTTCCGCACCATTCACGTTTACATTGACTTAACATGTAAATCACTCGCGCTTGCCGCCTCTTCTGCGTCTGGTGTGAATGCACCATTAAAGTTGCTGTCTTCTGTATAAAGATGAAATAGGCAGAATAGGAGGACTGGATGATTATTGTGTTCATTTCAGAAGTACATTTTTAAAGGTTTAGTGTTTGTCTCCAACTGTCCACTCAGTAAAATCCAAAGTTTCTTTTATTGCATTATTCAGCTGTGGGCTAATTCAACCGCATTACCTCTTGTAAAATTGTCCACTGTGCAAAGTGTCTGAATCTTAAATGCACCCATAAAAGAGGAGCAACAGAAAATGATCCTCTGCATCTTTGGTGACGGTAAGTGGAACTGGTGGAAATGCAATCTCTGTGCTTAATAAATGAAAATTAGCTGAGCCCATACAGGAAAGACACTATTTAAATAAGTTAAATATTAAAGAATTAAAACTAAAGTGGAATTTTTATTAGTATTTACTGCTGTGATACAAGACGTCTAAGTACATTAATATTAATAAAACATGTTTAATTTAATTTAACATCATATTGCATTTTATTTGCATTGTCTTTAGCAGCAGTTCTGCACTTTAAATCTTATAACTGTGAACCGCACCCATTGTGTTTTTAACGTACATTCAATATAGGACAAACCGACTTTATACGACTAGGGTGACACACATCTAATTTAGTAACATGGCATTGTTATTTTTGTACACACCTCCCAAAAGACTCATCTTTAAAAGTGTACAGAATAAAAATCAGGCCATAACATGTCTACATTGATAGTGCTCTACTAAGTTCATTATAAATCCTTACAACACATCTTGCAGCTGGTTGATATTTCTCTGAAGGGTCAGAAGAGCAGACAGAGGTTATGTGGTGGATCCTAAAGATCGATGTTTCCAATATGGTAATACCCCGTTGTATACATTAATAGCATACATTATAGTAAATAATACTGTGATATACATTATATGTTTCCTGTATGACATGATAAGTGTGTAATCAATAGCTAAAAGGCTCTTAATGTATCTCTGTATGTAGCAGACGCTCTTCAATACTTACGGTAGGACAGTAAATTAAGAGGTTTAACTGACAATACCTAACCAGCCCTTTTTTTAGGACAGGAAACAGACCAAGCAGTCTTATTCCTCCACAGAGTCCACACTGTATTTCTGATTAACCTGTATTGTTGCACAAAATGACGGAAATGGGTCATGGATAAAAGGTAGCTTTAAAACCACGAGGAATCTATTTGAAATAAAGTGGAGTATTAATACTTCAGCACAGGGATTTCTTTAGTTGAAATCCTTTATTTTCTTACTCTTATTTTATGGTCACCAGAAAGAGACTATTGGGAATGGTGAAAGTTAGTAAAGTGACCAGTCATGTGTTCAGTAAGGCGTGGGTGGGTGTGTACACTGTCATAAAAAAGGTAAAAAAAATACACAACTGTACCTATCTGTCACTGTGGTAAAACCCTTAAAGGTTCATTTTTTTAAACCTCTTTTTGTTGGTATACAAATGTCACCGGCCAGGGGCTGGCTACTAGTTGTATAAACCACGCCCCTTCTAAACTTCCACCTCGAGGAGGTCCCCAAAACCAACCCAATGACCAGACAACAACGAGCACAAGTAAATATAAAATGTTCTTTATTGAGTTAAATAATTAAAATATGGGGGGGAACTGGGAAAGGGGAAATTAAAACTAATTTCAAGTTCTGCCCTCCAGGGGGGGGGCCACGGCCCAATGAAGGACTAAGGGTAGGAGGTCGTACGTGGGGGAACGGGCTCCTGCCTCGGGTTCCCTCTACTCGTGGCGCGCTCCTCTTCCTTCCTGGAGGCAGAATAAAAACACAATGAGTGCTGGTATGGGTCTTTTTCTGTTGTTGTACCTTGACTCGGCGCACAGCGGTGCACCGCCTACTTTCCACAGGTCCTTGCTCGGTGACTCACTTTGGCTCTCTTTCTCTCCACAGACGACTGCTGAAATACAGGGACACAGTGAATCGTTCTCAAGACGTTCGCTCACCTCCGTGCTGATTACAGCTTCTAGGTAGGTATGGCTCTCTCCACAGCTTGATATCTCAGTGTTCACGTTGACTCTCTTTCTCTCCACAGACGGCTGCTGGGATACAGGGACACAGTAAATCGTTCTCAAGACGTTCGCTCACCTCTGCGCTGATTACAGCTTCCAGGTAGGTATGGCTCTCTCCACAGCTTGATATCTCAGTGTTCACGTTAGCTCTCTTTCTCTCCACAGACTCTGCTGGGGTACAGGGACACAGTAAATCGTTCTCAAGACGTTCGCTCACCTCTGCGCTGATTACAGCTTCTAGGTAGGTATGGCTCTCTCCACAGCTTGATATCTCAGTGTTCACGTTAGCTCTCTTTCTCTCCACAGACTCTGCTGGGGTACAGGGACACAGTAAATCGTTCTCAAGACGTTCGCTCACCTCTGCGCTGATTACAGCTTCTAGGTAGGTATGGCTCTCTCCACAGCTTGATATCTCAGTGTTCACGTTAGCTCTCTTTCTCTCCACAGACTCTGCTGGGGTACAGGGACACAGTGAATCGTTCTCAAGACGTTCGCTCACCTCTGCGCTGATTACAGCTTCTAGGTAGGTATGGCTCTCTCCACAGCTTGATATCTCAGTGTTCACGTTAGCTCTCTTTCTCTCCACAGACTCTGCTGGGGTACAGGGACACAGTAAATCGTTCTCAAGACGTTCGCTCACCTCTGCGCTGATTACAGCTTCTAGGTAGGTATGGCTCTCTCCACAGCTTGATATCTCAGTGTTCACGTTAGCTCTCTTTCTCTCCACAGCTCACACAACTCACTCGCTTTCCTGTCAATCAGCAGACGTAACAAATTACATAGAGACTTACAGGGGTCGCGAGCTTACGCTGGCTAGTTTCTGCAATGCGGCGATTAAGCAGTGGTTTGTACTGGGACGCCGGGGGCCAAGACCCTCTCGGCGAACTCGTTGATGAACAGAGGGGCGAGAACCACGCCGGCACACCGGGTCGAACGCTGCCCGTTCCTCGAGACCCGTTGGTCAATCGAAAACTGGACCGGGGCGCCCTTTCGTCGAGACCTCGGGCCAGCGGATCTCTCCTGCCTCTACTCTGTGATGGTGAGAGAACACAGGTAAGTTAACAATAATAGGTACAGTGTTCACACACACTGCTACTCGCACAGTTCTTCGCCGCCACTCTGCAATTCTGTGAAACTGAAAGCACACTACAGCAGTATTATACAGGGTTTTCTAGCGCCGTTCTTTCCTCTTCACCGTCCCGGGACGAGTGACTGGGAACGGGATTTCGTCAAACAAGACACAGCACTCACACTGCAATACACGGCATTACACAGCACCACTTCAAGTGAAAATTTCCAAAGACTCACCCCACCACGCTCAGTGCACACAATAGACACCCGTCCTCTTCCACGTCGCTCTGGGCGAGAAATAGGGAGATGGTAATGGCCTAGCGTTTGTTTGCTGTCGTTGCTGTAGCTACTTTCCCACGGAAACCTTCGGCTCACCCACCACACTGGTCCAGGGGTAGGGCCACTCGATCTCTCTCTTAAGAACACTCAAACAATGAATCAATCCAATATGTATATCAACATTCACTTCAAGGGTTTTGGTTACTCACGGTCTCTATCTTTCTTCGTCCTAAGTTGTCTTCATGCCAACAGTAACTCAGGCAGCTAGACAGGGCGCTTTCCAGCCACAAACACCACTGTTCCCACAGATATATACTCACAGTGGTAAGTTTTCCTCTCCTTCCGTTTCTCTCAAACAATGTCAGTGTCCGGCTAGTACTTCACCTTTAAGGTCTTCAATGTCCTCATTTCCATCGATCTATAATCCTTACGTGGAGAGAGAGCAATACAACAATCCGAATATAGCGTATTAGGCGAGCTCAACTCGGCACTACAATACACACCAACACATCGGTGGATAACATCAGCCAAGACTGTGATTTGACTTGTCTTTTTATACTCCCCTGGGTGCTGTTCTCCTCCAATCACCCGGCGCTCCTCTTAATAGCTCCCAGCTGTGTGTAGTTTAGCTGATTACAGCGTTCGCGACGCCACCGGATTTCCGGTGTTTGCTCTTTCCGGTCCGGGCGGAAACATCCGGGCGGAACCAAAACTTCCCAATTTTTGGTTCCGCCTCAAAGATCGTCACTCCTGTGACACAAACATCAAAATTTACCTTTTGGGGTACAATATTTTACACCTGTGTACCTTAAGGAACAATTTTAGTTCAACTTTAAGGGTACAAAACAGTTTAATGTACCTTTACAGTTACAAAATAGATCCTTAAGTTACAGTAATGTACCCCAAAAGGTTTAACATTGTACAGGTACAAAACGTTACCTTAGGGTACCAACCCAGTGACAGAAAAGGTACAGTTTTGTACCATATTTCTGACAGTCAGGGTCCTTGAAATCCTTGAAAGTTTGTGAATCTGGGGGAAAAATTAAAGGCCCTGGGACGTTTTAAAAAATTTACATACATACATAGATGCAGGTCATTGAAAGTGCTTGAATCTATTTTATGCCAGAAGTTTTCTTAAAAAAAAAAAAAAAAATCCATATGATTCCCTGTGTAGTGTAGGATAATATCTTAAAACAAATTTTTAAGCACACATGCTTAACTGTTCCCTTTAAATGCTTATATCTTCTGTATGCGAATTTTGATTCATACCAAAATGCTTTTTTGCATAGTTGTGTTTGACACACGTCTCGGGTTACGTATGTAACTGTTGTTCCCTGAGAAGGGAACGAGATGCTGCGTCTCCTTTGCAATACTTCCTGCGTCCCTGTAACGCCGTCTTTGGCAATATTTCAGATAGCGATATACTTCCTGGCTCCCACGTCATCCTGTCTTTGTCGTGAAGCCTCACCGTTGGTTGAATTTGATATACACATTCAGACGCACGTACCCCTGGAGGCAACCCCTCGAAAGGGAACTGTAACAATGTATCTTAAAATGTAACACAATGTAACCTTGCTCTCACTTGAAATGTGTCCTCACATTAAGTCCATGAATTTGAGGGTATTGGACCTGGAAAGTCCTTGAAAGGTCCTTGAATCTGAAATTAAACTAAGGTTTGGAAACCCTGGACAGTGTAGTCATATTTCTATATTCAATACACTGGATGATTGTACTTCAACATGTAATATGTTAAACAGTTCAATCAGCTGAAATATTAATGAATACATTTAAAACATTTACAATTAATAACCCCAGGTAATATCCATAATTTCGGTGAGGTTAGATGAGAAAATAGTGAGTAATTCGTATAAATTTCAATTTGCTGTAAAAAAAAAAAACGTGCAAATCATTGCATATTTTCACTTTTAAGTTAATAATAAAATGTTACAATGACAACTTCATGTAAAATAAGTTCTGTATACTTGACAAATGAGCAATATCTCAGTAAGTAAAAAACTTTTACATTTTAAAAATTTTTACTAAAAAGCAAAACAGACAAATGTTCTCAATCTAGCATTTTAATGGGCTTTTAACAAAGCTTGTTACTAATTTTCAGCAGGGAGTTAAACAGGCATTTGTTCCTTATTTTAAAGATCAGTCAGATTTGCAATCGCTTTATGCATAACACATTAGCATTCTTTAATTATACTCAAATACAGAAAGTGCCTGTGCCTCTCAACAAAGCTGAAATGTCAAGCCTTTGAATAGGGTAGCTGATATGAGGTGTTTCTCTCTACATTTTATTCCCACTCACATTTCCGCAGTGCAAAGTAAAGTCACGTAGTATGTTTTTTTTTTTAAAAGAAGAAAACCATTTAAGGTCTCAGGGCTCAGCTTACGGATTTCAATCACATGGTAATGTGGCTTGTGCCCCTGCATTTGTAGACTGTCTGATGATACAGGCTGTGTACATGTATATTGATACCCACGATGGAACAGCAGACCTCTAGCCACAACCAATGAATCATACCATCCTCTAATCATTGCTTTCTACTGTTACCTATCTCTCCATAACAAACATACTGTATGAATATTATAGCTGCTCAGCTGCCTGTTGTTAATGAGAAGACCAGAGCGTGATAACCATCTACATGTGATTACAGTACATTACATGGACTGATGAAATTTCTGTAGTGTAGATATTACACGTCAGATGTAGTTTTCGCTATTACAATTTGCTCCGTCGGGATAATTGCACATGAATTAATTGGAGGATTTAACATGTACAATTGCAGTTTGGATCACACCATCTACAGCCTGATTGCTTTAATTACTTAATGAGATGAAAAAAAAATACTTACTGATGTTTGACTTCAAAGTTACAGTGTAACGCAAATGTAAACAGGGACGTCCAGTGTTTTTCAGTGATTCTCAGTACATCACACAAGCAATTCGTCCCTCCCTCCCTCTATCTCATTTTCAGTCTTAGCTTAATGTGCGTAATTGACTATATAAATAATTGTACATTCAATTGTTACATTGCATACGTGCACATTAACCTTAAGTTTAGTCGCATTTGGCAAACGCTTTTATCCAAGGCAACCTATTAGCATTCCTGGCAGCAGGAGCAGGAAAGAACAAAGAGCAAAAGATTCAAAAGTGTGAGGTTTATGACAGAGGGATCTCTCTCGATATTCCCTAAACCCTAACAAAAGTAAACACAAAAACTTTGGCACACTCCCTTGCTTGCATAAGGTTTGACTTCATTGGAAGGACTTCCCAGAGTTTATCAGATTTACCTTGGGAAACCCTACACATAGTAAACCCAACTGTGTCAACATTCACACCAGGTCAAAGTTAAGTCGCTCTGACTTTTGTTAGCTGTGTTTCAGTATGAAAAAGCACTCATTGTTGATACAAACGTATTGAAATTACTTTGGGGTTTAGCAGACTCAAAAGGGCCGGTATCTTCTTGACCATGTTTTGAACTAAATCCTATACTGCAGTAACAGCTGACGCCTCAGGAAAGCTGAATGTTAAAATTTGACATTGTTTAACAAAATACTAATGTGCATTCCTTGCAAAGTAATCTGTATACTATTTTCCTGCCATCTTGCATAAGTGCTCGATATCTCTTTGTACCCATTTTGTCTTTTTGCGCATTTCAACGATTAGTCATCAGTTGCCACCAGTGTCGTCTAGTGTAAACATTTTAGGGAATTTTTTTGTTTTGTGTTATGATTCTCTATTCGTACTCTTTGCCCTCCATGTAGTAGTATACTACATGGAGGGCAAAGACTACAGTATACTACTCCAATGAGAACAAAATGTAATCAAAAATGTTCAGGTCAATTGGCATATGACTTGCATTAAAATGGTTTTAAATGTCTCATGCAACGCTAATTGAGCGTGACAATTCAGTAAACAGAAGAACTAAAATGTCTCGCTGCAGGTAGAAAGAAGAGAATGTTCCTTTTTAGTTGTTTAATGATTTTTATGAAGTGTAAAACGATCAAAAAACATGTTTTCTTACTATACAGATGGCTGGTAAGTCAGCAGGGAAACCAGCAAATGAAAAATCGTCTGAAACGGCAATTTTACAAGCGGATGCAAACACACATCAACAATCAAAAATATTGACTATAATGTAGTGCAGTGTATTTCACTTGTTAACTTCTTTAATCTGACATTTAGAAAATTAGATTACAGTCATTTAGCAGTTAATCCAAAGTAACTTCACACTGCAGAAATCCTCATGGAGCAACTTATGGGTTAAACGTTTTGCCCAAAGGTGAAATCAGACTAGTGCAGAAGTGGGATGCTAGTAATTCTCCAGGTCATGGGTCATTCCTTGCTGGGATTGAACCACGCAACCTCTGTATTAGCAGTCCAATTCTTCACTATTGGTTGCAACCAACATGTGCGACAGCTCTAATTGTGATTTTTGGTATGGCGAGACAGTATGGCTGTTTCATTAGAAAAAAGCTTACATTTATATTAGTGTCAGATTAGTAGGATTATACTTGCGTCATGAAAACCTTTATTAGCTGTTTGGGAGGATCATTAATTTCACATGCTTTTTATACACTTACACTTTTCTCCTAATTCAAAAAAAATATACATTATCGAAGTTAAAAATGATTTCTCCTCAGCAATAACACACCTTAACATATAAAAACCTCATTCGGACTGGTTTATTGCTGCATTGTTCAATAAAATAATTTTGTTTAATGACCATTAAACAGTATAATTGACCTGTGTAACAGGCAACTAATTTTGCCTCACAGCAGAAGCAAAAATCTTATCAGTTTTTACGGTTCTTTCATATGCATTTACTCAAATGAAAACTATCATTAACAGTTTTAATATACCATAATGAATGACTGAGTATCAGCATGATAAAACACATCTTTAACCCTTGTGTGGTGTTCGGGTCTGTGGGACCCGTTTTTAATGTTTACTAAAAGAAAAATTATGCAATTAATTGTTGTTTCAACCTCAGATTCATTGGCCTTGGCTCATTTTCTATAAAGAACATAAAAATAAACAACTTGATAATGACTGTACACTGTACACCCCCCTACACATTTATATTACATATATGCTGTTCGGGTCCACTGGACCCGGGGTTAATGAGAGTGTAAAAATTTAATGTGCTATGTAACTTTACTCAGTTTTTCTCCTATCTGGGACTCCTGTGAGTGCATGAGTGTGTTTGTATATATGTCTGTACATAGGTGATGGATGCATGTCAGAGTTTTGTCCTTCTGCACTTGCTGTAGTAGCGCAAGGATACATGATGTTATATATCAAGCATGAACACTTGTCTGCCCCCCACTGTCCCAAACACTTTACCTTCTGTCTAACAGGAACCATTCTACATTTTCTCGTTATCTCCCTTACAAAAAATAAGAATGGTTGTATTATAGTAAAAGTGTAGTAATCATGGTAAATTGGTGTATTGATTACCATTTGTAAAACCATGGGTTTACCACAAAACCTATGTTGTGTGCACGCACGTGTGTGTGTGTTTGTGTGTGTATGAGTGCGTGAGAGAGAGAAAGTAAATAGAGAAAGTAAAATTTTATATCCAAGCATTTTCATCATTTTAGGGTTGTAGCCAATAGCAACACATTGTACTGCAGTGTGTGTGGACATAAGATGGACAGGAAAACACAGTATGTCTATAAAATGTAAGAAATGCATATGCAACACAACTACACAGTAAAAATCTTCTTCTTATGTGTTGTGTAGGCTTGCATGAACAGTTTATGTGTTCAATGTGGATGATGTGTTATGATACCGCATCTTTTCAGATGGGGCTTGTGCTATGTAAACTGACACAAATGTGTACAATTTCAAACTAAGTTCAAAGAATTAATCATCAAAGTGATGAAAAACTTATTTGAGATGAAAAAGTGATAGATACTTATTTAAGATAAACATGTTTTTCCCCAATATCTGGGGGAGAATAGAATTTTCTTCTCTTATTTCATATTATCACAAAAACGAATAGCACTTTAATCTATAAATAGTCCTCTACTAGTGGTAAATGACAAATATTAACCATAAATTCTGTCTATATAACTTGCAATAAGGCTAAAGTAAACATCTGTAAACAGTTATACATAAGTTTGTATGACTGCATTGTTTTAAGATACGGATAATGCAGTGGGTCCACTAGACCCACAAACATTGTCTAAGTAACAGAAATATGAACACCACACGAGGGTTAATATTTAATTACTTTAAATTTTTTCATCTTTAATATATTTTTTTCTTTTTACAGTTCCTCGTGCTCAAGTTTGGCATATTAAGAATTAAAGACTTATGATATGATTCATGAAAATATGATTCATTTAACTTTATGGCTAAAAGAGTATTCATTATTAATAATAATAAATATCAAAGAAGCCTATGTAATTGGCATTGATCTGCATGGTGGTATTTTTTAAACCGTTTGAAAATGTATGTAGTTATTTTTCTTTACTGTTAACGCTTGCCTTTTATATGAGGCTGATGAGCATAAATTGGAAAAGGGGACCATAGCTTTCAGATGACCCTCCATTGACATTAGATTTTTGAAGGCAATAGTGATGAAACAAAGTTAAAGAATGACTGCAGAGATGGGGTTGTATTATATAATTGTATCCACAATCAGAAATTTGAATGTTGCTTATCAGTTGTTTGTAATTCTACTAGTAGACAACGTTTTTGCAACAAAGACGGAAAGTCACAATAAAACGTGATTAATTTATTCGTGTCCATGTCATGAAATTTAGCTTTTTTCCGAATGTCTTTATTCACTTTATTTTACAGTACTTGTACTTACCTTGTACATATAGTAAATATGTTGTACTTACAGACAAATGTGTGGTACTTACTTTTGAGTATCTACATGGTAAGATACCAGGTCTGGTGGTACCCATATAAACACCAGCAGTGTACATTTAACACTGGTGATTTTGCTGTGTGGCATACCCCAAGCAACAAAATTATTTAAAAATAGGAAAAAACAATGAGAAAACAATACATAAAATGACACGAAAAAGAAAGTCGTGCCACGGACACGAAAAACTATTTATAGAAGTTTGTGCAGGGACTTTAAAGAAATTTGTGCTCAAAAAAGGCACAAAAAAACTGAATTACATGCCATGGACACAAATAAATTAATCAATTATTTTGTGACTATAACACGACTTTCTGTGATGTTGGTAAAAAAGCATGTATTACATAAATTGAAAAAAATCTGATCACATTTTTCTGACATGGATGCTAATTTATGTAAAAAAAAAATCTGTTTTCTAAAAACAATCCTTTTATTTTATATAAGACATATAAGGCTCAATCTAAAGTTGCACATTAAACAATGTGCAACAATATTAAAAGTAAATCTTTCAAACTTTCTAATGTCTATGCTGAAACAACAAGTATTTTAAGGTCCTTCATGGTTTGGCTGATTGACAACACCTTCAAGCGGCACAGCCAATCCTAAGAGATCTGTTAGCGTATTGACCTAGCAGAATTCAGCTTCTTTTGACTGGAGTTTTAGGAGCAAAGTCCAGAAACCAGATCTCCTATTGGGATTTCCTCTGCTACAAAAATGGCTATTGTCTCTATAGCCTCTAGCAAAAGCCGAAGCTGAACGTACAAAGGCTTAGTTCTCTCTGGTCCAAAGGTAGGCTTAATACAGAAAAACCCTAGAAAAAAGCCAAAAAGCCTGCTTTGATTAAAAGTCAGAATAACAAGAGAGAAATAAAAAAAAACATGCTCTAGATTTGAACATGCTCCAGATATAAAAATATGCTCTAGATTTTAACATGCTGATATAAATATACGTTAAAATGCAAGTATTAACATGGTCTTTTATTCAAGTTTATATATTTGATGTTGATATAATGCCAATTGCTTTAAAAATATACATTTCCAATGTATGTCTTAATTAATCGTAGTTAGTTTGTAATACAAAATGTAAAAAAATATACAAAATGCCCATATAAAATAAAGAGGCTGATGTCGAGGCTGGTGATCATTTTTTGAAGATTAAAATTTAAGTTCATTGAATTTGAGAGAGAGAGAGAGAGAGAGAGAGAGAGTTTCAATTCTTATTTTTTTACCTAGTAATAGAAAATGGCATGTAAGTCCAGAAAAAAGATCTGGGAACACTAAAAAAGACAGATATGGCTAATCCTTCCTGTTTCCATGTTTTTCCCCACTGAAAAACTTGACCTTCATCGTCATGTCACAATGATTAGCTACTGCTGCTATGTAGCTCATTTTTCCACATCAACACAGGGACAGAGGCCTGGGAGTTTAATTGCAGCCAGAGCAACAAACAACTCCATGTTGACAATCAGGTCTTATATTAGATTCCCGCTTGCATTTCCCATCCCTGTCATTCAGTGGAAGCCAAGGTTGTATGAGGCCATTAATATTCACAGCATCCTCACACATTATTGAGGTTCTAAATGGAGGAGAAGATTGCTTTATCTTCCACAACTTCATGGTCAGACATCAAGAGAGGGTAAAAACATGGCAAAACAGAGTAAAACCGTTTGGCACCAACGGGGTGTTTTGAAAAGACTGCATTGGAGAATAACTGGATACCTGGATGACTCTCAGTGTTGGTTCAAAAGAGCCCAGCAGAATCCAGAAAATGTTTATGTTTGACCCAACAATGGGTTAAAACAACCCAGTATTTTGGGTTAAAACAACTTGGCATAAGCTAAAGGATATTTTAGAGTGCAAACTGTAGGTAACAGTTTTTAACTTTTCAAGGCCAAAAAAGTATCATTTTTTTAATTGCAATTGATCTCATTTAGATTCAATATTTTTATTGCTGTATGTACCTTTAATCAAAAATCTTGAATCTAAATAAGCTCAGTTACATATAAATAGCACCAATTACATTTAAATGGCTGTGTTCAAGATAAGACCAGTAAAACATCTGCCCGCCTAAAGGAAAGAGTTTCCCAAGTATTTTGTTATAAGGTATAACAGTAACAGTTAACACCTGTTGTGGCTATAGAGGTAATTTAACAAAACATTAAATGGAGTCTAACAGCATAAATTTGTATTTTACACACATTACTCCTGAATGGCCAAGACATAATTCGACAAATTTGAACAGAAATGTCTCAAAATATGTTTTAGAATAGTTAAGAAAGAGAAGTGAATTCCATTTAGGATAAAATGGAGTCAATTTATCCCAGACATCTTCCCAAATCAGCTCTTCTAAAGTCTTTTCATGCAGCCTCAGCCTTTGTGTATTATGGAGACTGTTTATATAAGTGTTGCTCATTTGCATTCCTGACTGCCCTTTCCCACATGTCCAGCCCATTGACACTTTTATTGTTCGGATTCTGTCTTGTTGAAACAAATACAAAGTGTTCCAAGACGTAAAACGGCAAAGCTGCTGGGTATGCTCTCCACTTAATGATAATCTATTTACGGCAGATTAACCACTAGTTCTCTCAAACTAACTGTTTCTCTTTGTTAAATATGACACTTTAGCGTAAATCCATTTGCCTGTGTAATAAATCTGACTTTTACTTTCTGAATTTTAGACTGTTTAGGTTGATGAGTTTTGTTAAATTCCTAATTAGATTACATTTTGGAAAATTGCACTTCATTTCATGTAAACACGATACTTAAATCAAAATAATGTGGTTAAACTCATAATCGCAGCAAGTATAATCACATTAAAACGTGATGTATGCAGATTCTAAATGCAATGTGTTAACACTTTTATTGCATCTATACTGCACTAGATTGAAGTTTGGATGTGTTTTGTCACTCACCTTAGGCGCAAATAAATTTGACATGAGGAAGTTTTCCCTGAAACTCACTTTCAGCAGTCTGCCTTCATCAAGAAACAGTGCAAAGTACTCAACAGCAGCTTATAACTGTTACATTTCATGGGAGAGTGTTTGTTATTTAAGGAAATTAATTAAAACATTGCCCAGTAATACGCCTACATGTATATACAGTGCAAAAAGTATGTGAACCTTTTGGAATTTTTATGGTTTTCTGAATAAATTTGGCCTAAAATTTGATCTGATCTTTGTCAAGGGTATTGACAAACATAATGGGCTCTATCTTACACCCGGCGCAATGCAGCGCAATGCGCGACGCAAGTGTCTTTTGCTAGTTTCCACCCTGCGCCACTATTTCCACTATTTTCACGTTTAGCGCCACGTTGTTGAAATATCAAATGCATTTGCGCCCATGGGCGTTCTGGTCTGAAAACGAGGTGTGCTCAGGCGCATTTGTTGGCGCGTTGCTATTTTGAGGCAACTAAAATAGACTACGCCATTGACCAACAAAAACCTGGTCTAAAGTCTAAAGTCAATGGCGCAATAGTGTTTTTTGTTATTTAAAGAGCGCATTAGTAATATGCGCCTAAACGGGACGACAACGCGGGTTTGCTTATCACATACATGAATGGCAGCAGCACAAAAACGCTTTTAAATATGAAAGATTAAAGAATTGAATGTAAAAGATTATTATTGAGTCTCTTGGACATAAATGAGGACAGATTATGAGACGTTAGAAGGCACAAAGAGCTGCTTCACCTGCAGCCTGGTAAGTAAATAAATGCTTTGCTTTAAACAAATGCATCTATTTTTAAACGTTTTTAAATGCTATCTTACGGATTTATTGTACATGATGACACTGTACCTGTGGATATGGTAAGATGAGAAACATTTTAAATAATGCTTTGTAAAAAATCCCGGCCATATGGCGCTGTTCTAGTGCTGAAACGCTTCGGCTCTCTGCGCGTTTGTAAATCCTTTATCTTTTGTTTGTATTTTTAGAATACAAACCTTTTCTTGCATATTTGCTAATCATTTTATGCGATTACATAGATTATGTAAGATAGCAATACATTTAGGACAGCAATTCAAAGCCTGATATTTGTACTTTTATGACTAAGAAAAAGAAAAAGGCTTTTAAAGGTTTTAATAATAAAAAATTCAATAAAAATCAAAACAACACTTTTTTAACATTATTCTTAAACTGGTGGCCTTCTTCCTCCGCTTAGTTCTTCAGTTTACAAGGTCCGTTATCTAAATAGGGATTATGCACAGCGACAGCACAACTGGCTTTTAAAGGGGATGATAGCTGAGTCTCTCATTGGTTTACTGCACGTTACGCCCAAAACACACCCATTACTCATTAGGAAAATATGTACAACCCTTTTCGACCCTGCGCTCGGCACACAAACCATTTTTCCCGTTGTTAAAATAGCAAAAGTGGCATCGGACACGCCCATTTAGACCGTGCGCCGTGCGCTTTAGACGATGCGCTAAGATCGTTAAAATAGGGCCCAATGTGTTTAAAAATGTCTTTATTGAGAACAACCAAAAAACCTCATAGTGCTTCTGGATGTACCCTTGAGTTAATGACCTCAAAAAAGCTAACTGGAGTCAGGTAAGATAATAAGTTCAGAGATGTGGACTACAACTTTGACTAATAAAAAACCTTCAAACTTTGAGTTTGCTCTGCACAAGAAAAACACGCTTATGTGAGACATGCCTTGCCATAAAGAGCTTTTAGAGGAGCTACGATCAATTGTTGCTTTACATAAAGCTGAAAAAGGTTACAAAGTTATTTTTAAAGACTTTAAAAAATTCAGCAGTTTAGGCAAACCATCTACAAATGGAGACACGTTGGGACAGTTGCTACTCTTTCAAGAAGTGGGCACCCAGTCAAAATGACACAAATAGCCTAACGAAAACTCACTAATGAGGTATAGAAACAACCCCGGATGACAACCAAAGATTTATATGCATCATTGGAACTTGCTAACATCTCTGTTCATTAGTCTACAATACGTAAAACACTGAACAAGCAGGGTATCCACGGCAGGACACCACGAAGGAAGCCACTGCTTACTGAAAAGAACATTGTGAAACAAACTCCCAACCTTTGCAAAAGAATACACTTTGACACTCCACAGCGATATTGGCAAAATATTTTGTGGACTGATGAAATTAAGATTGAGCTATTTGGAAAAAAAAATCACACAGCGCTTCACTTGGCGTAGAAAGGGCACAGCATATCATCATGAAAACATCGCAACTGTAAAGTATGGTGGAGGAAACATCATGATTTGGGTCTGCTCTGCTGCATCAGGGCCTGGCCAGCTTGCAATCATTGAGGGGAAGATGAATTCCCAAGTATATCAGACAATTCTTAAGGATAATGTGAGAATGTCTGTATGCCAGCTGAAACTGTGTAGAAGTGGGTGATGCAACAGGACAACGACCCAAAACACTGGAGCATGTCCACAACAGTTGGAGTGGCCAAGTCAGAGCCCAGACCTACAGTAAACCCAATAGAGATGCTATGGATTGATTTGAAGAGGGCCATAAACATGAGATGTCCAAAAAAATATGACAGAGCTAAAGCACTTCTTAGACACATTATGTTGTCAATATCCTAGACTTAGATGAAGATCAGATTACATTTTATGACAAATTTATTCAGGAAAAAATTCTTGCCACTGTATGTAAATTCACAATTTGTTCTGTGCATTGGGAAATGTAAATAATGATCACAATTATTAGTGAATAATACGAAAATAAAAAAACTACATTTAATCAATGTCGCTGAAATGATTGCAGAGAAATGAAGAGAAATCATTTTTTAATCCCAACCACGCAAACAAGATATGTCAAGGTCATAACTGGCATCTTAATTTGTTAAATATGATGTGACTTATTGCACTTCTCTGTAATGATCTGAGAGCAGCAAAAGTGTGTCATAAATATTACACAGTATTTGATTTATTAAATTGGTGTTCTTCTCAAAACAGGAAAAATTTGAAAATAAAAAAACGTGCACATAAGTGCTCACAGATGTGAGCTGCATTTCAGTGATAACCACACATATTCAAATATAAATCCTCCAGCTTTGAGCTACATCTGCTGCCCCTGCTGGTCAACACAGAAACTGCACAACAAAACCCTTAAAATACCAGCCGTTTAACACATCTTATGCTTCTCTATAAGTTTATCTTCTCTTTCTCACATAAAATGATTTCTATAACAAGCATCTCTCACAGTGAATCATTGTCTAATACCTGTGAATCATTTTGGTAAAGTGCTCCATCAGACAGGAGTAATGTGGAGTTAAATTAACTTTTCCGCCCCCTTAAAACGAATGCTGTAATACTGACATATTTAATGAATTTACACATCTCTTTGTATTTCACTTTCTTGAATAATAGCTTTGTTATTTCATGGCTACCATAAATGGTTTGGAGTTATAACAGTTATAAAGCATAGCTGTTCAGGTACAGTACGCAGACGCATACAGTGCACATGTGGCCCCCCACTGTTTGGATTCACACAGAGCTGAAGTTTCAATGCGGTCCTGTTTAATCTGCTGCAGGCTTACAAAGTCAGGTTCAGCACTGTACCTGCTGTCCATCACTGTCAGACAGGATATGCATGAGTTACTGTAGGCAGTGCACATTCATGCACCACTGGACGACCCCGCACACCGTACCGAACCACACCGCAAATCTTATTTTGGAGTACTGTATGACACGTAGTATTCTCCGTGTCCTGCCAAACACATGCAAATCATTTCCTGCATCTATAGAAGTGGAAAAACCTGCAAAATGATTTATGGTTGGAAGCGGTGATTATCACGTTTGCCTGCCATGTATCACATTCAGACCTGCATTTAAAAGACTTTTTAAAAATAGCTCATATGTACATATCTAGGTCGAGCACATAAGCTAGTCCTATCCCAGGTGGTGGATGCAACCTTTGCTCATTTCATAATGTATTGCATCGTTTGCATTGCATCTTTTTCCAGGGAAAATATTTTTCCCAATTTAAAATTCGTAGTGAGCCTCTAATGCAGATGGTGTTTTACTCAGTTGACATGGAAAAAACAATGAAAACAGCATTTAACCTCTTCAACCCTGAGGACCCTGTCCCGGGTCCAAAATTTCGTATTTTGACTTAATATAAAAGATTCTTTTAATCTTTAATGCTCCGTCATGGACCCCAGTAACACATATGAGATACTGTTTGAAAGCTTAGAGTCTCTACTTTCTGCAGATATGCATCACTTTGACATATCTTTTACTGTAAGAAAGTTATTTACACTTAATTTACACTATCACCCCCCCAATATTTTTTGATATCATATAATATTCACATATTTCATATTTTTAAAAAATGACAAACATGGGCAAGTCTTATATCAAATGAAAGCTCTCACTCTCAGGAATAAGGCATTATTTTTGTTCTAATATCAACACATATCCAACAATCATCGAATGAATAATAAGGTAAAAAATGGTCTTTTGTAAACATATGTGAAACTTGAGTGTGAACTGCCTCAGATAGCACATATAGCCACAAATGATACACCATCTTTTATTTTAGGTCCTACTCTAAACAATGAGTCCATTCACAGCATTTTCTTTGGTTGTTTGCATAATTAATCCCTAGCTTTTTATTATATGTGCAAAAAAAAAAAATTATATTTTTATGAAAAATGTATTTCCGCACCCTTCAGTAAAATAAGAATATCTTTTGAATGCGACATGCTAAAGAGTTCATTCTTTTTTTGGGTGTTTACTGTCTGCTGCTGCTAACAACCAGAACTGTCTGCAGTCTGCTAGAGCACCCAGAACCAGAGTTATACACTATCAAAGACAGTATTTACAACATAAAAAAGAACATTTGGTGTTTCATCATATGAAAAACAACATAAATAACAATATTTGTCACAAACAGCAGCTTTTTATGTAACTTCAAAGGGTTTTCTTTAAAATGATATAAAGAAATTGCATTTATTCCACTGTATGTGGTTATGGTAGCACTTCAAATGTTTTTTGGCAGAAATTGTACACCATAAGCGTATTATTCCTCCCATCAGTTGGAGTAAAATAACTTTTGCATATATTATGATAGAGAAAAAATTCCTTTTTCCTCTGTAAGCTGACAATTGCTGGAATCAAACAAAACTGTCTACAGGGACCTGAGATACCCAGGACCAGAGTTATATACTTTCAAATAAAAACTTTAGAAAAAAAACATAAAAAGCGCCTATTTATTTTTGTGTTTATTAGAGGCCTGACATCACATACAACCATGTTTAGCACTTTCAACAGTGTTTTATGTCATTTCAAAGGGTTTCCTGTAAAATGATACCAAACTTTTGTATGTAAACCTCTGCATGTGGGTATGGGAAGCTTTTGAAATTGGGTAGGCCAAATCCAGGCGAAAATCCTCAAAATAGCTTCAGTGTCAAGACTAGAAATGTACTTGTGAATAAATGCAGATGAAGCATTTACAACACATAGAATGTTAAGTTATTGTGTGTCATATTCTTGAGGCCATGTGAATAAAGCAAGCGTTGATTATGTTATTCTAAACTTAAGTAAGTTGCCAGAGAACCTTTGAAGTGTATGTCTATAGTGCTTATATAACACAGGATAGTGCGATTTAGATAAATAAAATTAGATAAACATATATTTGTGAAATCAACATCTTGTGTAAAGACCAAAAACCATACAGCAAAATATAAGCATTTCATAAAATCCTCCTTCACCTCTCCACATCTTTTATCTTTGTGGCCCACATCATGAATGAGATTATGAATGAAGCACATCAATTCATAATTGCAGTAACTATGTTTTATGACACGTGACTGTTAGGTAAGGTGTAATAGCTCTGTTTTCCTACCAAAGATAAACCTTTGGGCCACATTCTTTCAAAATTTGCTCATTAAGAATGTAGGGGTGCGCGGAGCAAAAACTAACGTGGGGTTATTTGTAACACAGACTGTTTACATTGTTGCACATTTTGTGTTTTTCTGGTATTTTTTTCACGCTGCCAAAATACGATCTCCCACAACATTATTGGAAAATGTATAACGTTTTTCCAGAGAGTTATTGATGAACGAGTGTTTTGGTGGCATGTAAGTAAATTTTTTCATCATATGTTTTTTCATATGTTTTATTTCTGTTTCTAAGTTGGGTGTGTACAGTAAGATATCAAATCCAATGCTATGTCATATTAATCAGTGTCTTGTTGACTAAAACATGGCATCGTTTTGAAATATGTCTGCAGCTCTTAGCAACCTTTTTGGTGGGCTTGAAAATATTTTGACCCAGCGAGGTTAATTGTAATGCTGTGTTACAACCAGGGCCGGAGTGGGACCACTTTTCAGCCCGGGAGTTTCAGGCCCAAGACCGGCCCACTTTTTCCATAGTGTTATTCCAAATTAGCACTTTTTTCAAATTGGATAAATAAAGCAAGAGTTCAGCTCTTACCATAGTTTTTATTAATATCATGGTTCAACAAATAAGGTAAAAGTTAAATAATATTTCACTTAAGAAGTTAACAAAAATATTCCTCTACACTCTAAAAAAGGCTGGGTTACTTTTTACCCATAATGGGTAAATATTGGACAGAACACATACTGGGTTAAAAATAACCCAATGTTAGGTTGTTGTTATGCAACCATGGATTATAATAACCCAACAGGTGGGTTAAAACAACCCAGCACTGGGTCAATTTTAACCCAGCAGCATGTTCTGTCCAATATATAAAATATATAAATAACCCAGCCCTTTTTAGAGTGTATTCCATAAGGAAAGGTTGATAAATGATTACAGTAGCATTGCTAATGCTATGAGGCCGATGATTAATGCAAATAGAAATATAAAAGTCCAAATTAAAAAAGAAAACAATTTGACAAAAATATTGAATACAATATTGGTTATATAGCATAACAAGTGATTTATAAGCTTTTTTAGGCTGGTCATTTTTGACTGGGAAAACAAAAGGTGTTATAGGGTTCTGAACACAACCTGAGGGTTAAATAACTTTAATTCATATTGTTTATTCATGGCCTCCTCATTTTCAGCGGGGGACTGCTCAAAAGCTGCTTCCATAATGCAAAGTCTATGAATCGCCATGTATACACAAAAGGGTAATATTTTAACAAAATAAAATTTGGCTTGTAAATAGTTTGACAACGGTATTAGCCGAATAATTACGTTGCTAATGCTAATCATTACTAGGCTTATTTCTCTTTAAGTTACCTGTTGTCACATTTGTTTGTCCTCTTGAAAATAAATCTGTAGGTTTGGCACATTTGGCAGCATCCTCCTCCAATGTATTTTTTCTTCAACCTGTTTTTTACGCCCTCCTCCTCTCAGACGCGTATTGTTACGGTAGGGCCGGCCCAGACTACCGGAGAAAAGTTTTCTTGGACGTGCTATGGACCGAACCAACTCTATGGGAGGGGAAAACTCCTTCACATGGTACAACCCATGCAGAGGCTGCGCGCTGCAGTGTCAATGCGAAACGTGTGAAGTTTCATTTGAAGATAGACTCACTAACGTGACAAAAAAAAAAACAAAAAAAAACTCGACCGGCCCAAAAGTGAAGCGGCCCACCGGGAATTCTCCCGGTTCCCTTTCAGTCGGTCACTACGACGTCACGTCGTGACCGACGAATTGGGAACTCGCTTAGAGAGACCAATCTGCTTCGAATACTACTAAAACGCCAATGAACTTGGCATTGAGATATTTGCATAATGCTGGCGCCGCCCCGCCAGGTGCGTATATAAGCAGCAGGTGCAAATGAGGAAATTAGCTTTTTATCGCTTCGAAAGCCGGCAGTATCTGCTACTGAGAAGCTACTCTACTCTGGTGGGATTCGATTGCTGAAGTTGGTTGGACTAGCAGTACCACAGCGGACGCTTCGCTTAATTCCACGACTCTACATCTTTATTTTGTTTTGAGTTTAGTGTGTGCGTTGCCTTCCTGTGCGCTCATCAACTAAGCATCTGAGTGAATTTCCCTAAAAGAGTGATACGAGAGAGCTTTGTGCCTTGTTAAAGGCAGCCACTCTCTCGTATATCCGGACATCAGCGTCCTTTTCAGGATGGCTTTTCGTCCGTGCGATCTTGGGTGCGGCAAATACATGGGTCCCAATGACGGTCACGAGCGTTGTCTTTCGTGTTTGGGCATCGAGCACGCAGAGGCAGCGTTCGCTGGGGGTAAGTGTTCTCACTGCGAGAACATGTCCCTTGTGGATTTGCGCAGACGGTTGTCTTTCCTCCGGGAAAAACGCAACCCTCGTCATGCGAGTGCTGAACGCCGCCACGGTGCGGCTGTGAAGCTCTCAAAAGACGACCTACGCATCACTGTGCTGAGCCGAGCGGGGGATTCGTCCTCAGGCTCTCAGCCTCCTCATCCACAGCCGGTTGATGTGCCGATGGAGACTTCAGCGTCGTGTTCTACGATGTCTCTAGAATCCATCGTGCCGCCCTCCGGGTCCACCGACGCCGCAGCATCCGAGGGTGGGCCTCCTCCCCCTGACGTGGACCCCGACGCCCTTCCTCCCTCTGGTCGGGTTGGGACGCCGGAGTTCGATCCAGAGATGGTGGCCGTGCTCGCTCGAGCGGCGGAGACCGTAGGGTTAGAGTGGGTTCCCCCCCCTCAGCCCGAACCGTCCCGCCTGGATGATTGGTTCTTTGGAGCTGCCCGGGTTTCACAACCCTCTCCACCGGTGCCTTTCTTCCCCGAGGTGCACGAGGAGCTGACTAGAACCTGGAAGTCGCCGTTTTCCACGAGATTACGGCCGTTTCAGCCCTCCCCCCTCACCTCCCTCACCAGCGGAGCCGCTAAGGGTTATACGGGGATCCCTCCCGTGGAGCGTGCTGTCGCGATGCAGCTGTGTCCGGCACACGCTCCCTCTTGGAAGGACCGCCCAACCCTCCCCTCTCGTGCCTGCAGACAGTCCTCCGGTTTAACGGGCGCTGCCCACCAGGCATGTGGAGAGGCGGCCTCAGCCCTGCACGCAATGGCGTTGCTGCAGGTTCACCAAGCCAAAGCCTTGAGGGATCTGCACGAGGGAGGACACGACTCGCCTGTCCTTTCGGAGCTCCGGGCTGCCACTGACCTGGCTCTTCGCGCTACGAAGGTGACAGCGCAGGCGATTGGTCGTGCCATGTCCACGATGGTGGTCCAGGAACGCCACTTATGGCTATGTCTGGCTGACATGTCGGAAGCGGACAAGAACAAGTTCTTGGACGCTCCAGTGTCACAGGCTGGCCTCTTCGGTGAGTCGGTGGAGTCTTTTGCCCAGCAGTTCTCCGCCGCCCAGAAGCAGACAGAGGCGATCGCACAGATCATGCCCCGGCGCAAGCGACCTGCATCTCGCCCTCCAGCGCCGGCGGGCCCGTCTGCTCCTCGCCGAGGGCGCCCTGCGGCGGCTGCCTCCGCCCCCCCCACTAGAACATCTTCCAGGCCACGGAGGGGGAACAGCCGTCGACAGCCCGCCCCGCCCGCCCCACCCGCTTCCCGTGGTAAACGGAAGACGAAGCGGCCCTGAGACAGGCGACCTGGATTGGGATGGGATCACTCTACGGGAGACGGTGATGGCATCGCTCCCTCCACCGGTAGAGGGCCGGGTGGAGAATCTTTGGTTTCCTTTTGTTTCTGTTCCGCCGGCTTTTCAGCCGGCACCCACAAGACCACAAAAAGAGTGCATTCCTATTCCTTCTCCAGGTCTTCAGAGGATCGAGAGAGATGTGAGCGGGCATTCACATGCTCTTCCTCCCTCTCCTCTATCGCCAGCGGGTGTTCTGAGGAGTTCCAGCTCTCCGCTGAGGAGACGGGACCACCAGCACCCTCCTCGGAGTCTGTGCTCTCCGCTGAGGAGACCAGACGACCGTCACCCTCAGTGGGCTCAGGTCAGTGTCACACACACACATACTGTAGATACTTATGCTGTCTCAGCAGACGTACCGGCAGTACCACCTGTCCCGCTCAGCCGCCCCACCGCGGGTACCCCGACAGTGCCGTTAATTCCCCTCGTACGGTCCCTGGGGGCGTGGCTTCAGCTTCCCAGCCCGTCTCGTTGGGTTTTACGCACTGTTCGCCTCGGTTACGAAATTCAATTCATCCGGCACACACCCAAATTCTCGGGCATTCGTTTCACCACGGTGAAAGCGTCCGATGCACACGTACTGCGTGCAGAGGTCGAAGTCCTGTTGGCGAAGGACGCGATCGAGCCGGTCCCTCCAACCGAGATGAGATCGGGCTTCTACAGCCCGTATTTTATAGTACCCAAAAAAGGCGGTGGGTTGCGACCGATCTTGGATTTGCGAGTTCTGAACAAATCTCTGCAGAAGAGGTCCTTCAGGATGATAACACCGAAGCAAATATTCAATTCAATTCGCCCCCAAGATTGGTTTGCGGCAATAGACCTGAAAGACGCGTACTTTCATGTGTCCATAATCCCTCGTCACAGACCGTTTCTCCGGTTTGCGTTCGAGGGACGGGCATACCAGTACAAAGTTTTACCGTTCGGGCTATCCCTCTCTCCCCGTGTGTTCACGAAAGTAGTGGAGGCGGCGTTAAAACCCCTCAGAGAGAGCGGCGTTCGCATATTGGCTTACCTCGACGATTGGCTTATAATAGCGCATTCTCGACGGACGCTGTGCGAGCACAGAGATTTAACGCTTCGGCATCTCGCCCGTTTGGGTCTTCGGGTCAACTGGGAAAAGAGCAAACTCTGCCCCACGCAGAGGATCTCTTTTCTCGGGATGGAACTGGACTCGATCGATTTATCGGCGCGTTTGACAGAAGAGCGCGTCCAGTCAATTCTGACTTGCCTCGGTTCATTCCGAGGGAAGAATGCGGTCCCGCTGAAACAATTTCAGAAGCTCCTGGGGCATATGGCTGCAGCAGCGGCCGTGACACCGCTCGGACTGCTCCATATGAGACCGCTTCAGCGTTGGCTTCACGATCGAGTCCCGAGGAGAGCGTGGCGCGCCGGCATCCATCGTGTAACCATTACACCTGCGTGTCGCCTAACATTCCCCCCGTGGTCGGACCCCGCGTTTCTCAGGTCCGGTGTGTCCATGAGACAGATCGCTCAGCATGCTGTTGTACACACAGATGCGTCCGACACGGGCTGGGGTGCCACGTACGACGAGCTTACAGCTTTAGGGGTGTGGACAGCACCCCAGTTGCACTGGCATATCAATTGCCGAGAGTTGTGGGCAGTATATCTGGGACTCGTACGCTTCGCTACGGAGCTGCGAGGGAAGGATGTACTAGTACGCACCGACAACACTGCGACCGTTGCGTATATCAACCGTCAAGGCGGTTTGCGCTCCCGTCACCTGTCGCATCTCGCTCGTCATCTCCTCCTTTGGAGTCAGAAGCATCTGAGGTCCCTTCGTGCCATTCACATTCCGGGCTCGCTCAATACAGCAGCGGACGCGCTTTCTCGAGCGGCGCGCCCCGGCGAATGGCGACTCCACCCCCAGACGGTCCAGCTAATTTGGAAGAAGTTCGGTCGTGCGCAGATAGATCTGTTTGCGTCGCCGGACGATACCCACTGTCGCCTATTTTATTCACTAACCGAGGGCAGCCTCGGCGTGGACGCATTGGCACACAGCTGGCCTCGGGGGATGCGCAAATACGCATTCCCCCCAGTGAGCTTAATCGCACAGACACTGTGCAAGGTCAGGCAGGACGAGGAGAACCTTTTACTGATCGCCCCATATTGGACGAGCAAGAATTGGTTTCCAGAGTTAATGCTCCTCGCGACAGCCCCTCCCTGGCGGATTCCCCTGAGGAAGGACCTTCTTTCTCAAGGAGGGGGCACATTATGGCACCCGCGCCCCGACCTGTGGGATCTCCATGTGTGGTCGTTGAGCGCGCGCAAGGTTTAAGTGATTTACCGCAAGCGGTATCTAACACAATCAACGCGGCACGAGCTCCGTCTACGAGACGGGCTTACGCGTTTAAATGGAACCTTTTCGTCACCTGGTGCTCTTCGCAACGCGAGGACCCCAGAGAATGCCCTATTAACACCGTGCTTTTATATCTTCAACATAGGTTAGACGGTAGGCTGTCACCCTCCACCATTAAAGTTGATATCGCTGCTATTTCTGCTCATCACTCACTTATTAACGGCAGAACAGTTGGCCAGCATGATTTGGTTGTTAGATTTCTAAGAGGCGCTCGTAGGCTAAACCCCTCGCGCCCTCCTTCTATTCCTCCCTGGGACCTGTCCATGGTGCTGAAAGCCCTGCAGGCCCCCCCGTTCGAGCCTTTGCAGTCTGTGAGTCTGAAGCTTTTATCAATGAAAGCTCTGACCCTGCTAGCATTGGCCTCAGTGAAGAGAGTAGGGGATTTACATGCATTCTCTGTTGACGACTCGTGCCTTCAGTTTGGTCCTGCTGCCTCAAGTGTAACATTGAGGCCCAGACCAGGTTACGTGCCCAAAGTTCCCACTACTCCTTTCAGAGATCAAGTGGTGAGCTTGCAAGCGCTGCCTCCGGAGGACGCAGACCCAACCATGGCTTTGTTGTGCCCCGTACGCGCACTGCGACTCTACGTGGATCGCACGCAAAGCCTCCGGACCTCAGACCAGCTCTTTGTTTGTTATGGTGGCCAGCAGAAAGGGAAAGCTGTCACTAAGCAGAGGATGTCTCATTGGATAGTTGATACTATCGCCCTGGCTTATAATCTTCAGGGTATTCCTTGCCCCTTTAATTTGAGAGCGCACTCCACACGGAGCGTTGCCTCATCTTGGGCTCTAGCTCGTGGTTCCTCGCTAACAGACATCTGTAGAGCTGCTGGTTGGGCGACACCTAATACGTTCATTAGATTTTACAGTGTTCGTATTGAGCCTGTATCCTCTCGTGTTCTTTCCTCACCAGGGGGAGCACGGAGAACAGTCTCACAGGTCGGCTTGCAGCCTCCATCTGATGCTTCATAACTGTATCAGTATGGAAGGCCTTCAGAACAAAAATGCGTAATGGTTTGAATTGTTCTTCCTCCGCTGCCTTGGCAGCCTTTGTTGCGGAGCATTGGCTGTCAGCCTTCACTAGCTGCATCCTCGCGAACCTACGTGTTGGCTCGGGCTCCACATTGTGTCCCACCGGGTTCCTTTGTGAGTATTTTCCGTGGGGTTAATCCTACTAGCCCACGTTTCCCTTAGCAGAGCACTGCTTTGCTTACACAGCCACGGCTGTCATTTTTTCCTCAACTACGGTTGACTTTCGCCCACCATTAACCCTTAAGACGGGTGGTGGCTTCCGCAGCGTTCCTATCCCGCTCAGGTAGGGCGCTTCCCAGTCGCTGGCACTTCTGTGGGGTTAAAGGAACATCTAGTGCCCGGCCTTCTGCCTTAAAACCTAATTCTCCTTATCCTTAAGTGGAACCGGAGGGCTTTACGCAGACACTGGAAGAGGTCAGCCCCTAGTGGCGTTTTGATAGGGATTCCCAATTCGTCGGTCACGACGTGACGTCGTAGTGACCGACTGAAAGGGAACGTCTCGGTTACGGATGTAACCCTCGTTCCCTGAAGGAGGGAACGGAGAAGTCACGTCCCGTCGCCACAGGTGCTGCCACCTGCTGTTACGGCCGGTCACACTTTCCGGCTTTCTCAGCGAAAAAGAAGCTAATTTCCTCATTTGCACCTGCTGCTTATATACGCACCTGGCGGGGCGGCGCCAGCATTATGCAAATATCTCAATGCCAAGTTCATTGGCGTTTTAGTAGTATTCGAAGCAGATTGGTCTCTCTAAGCGAGTTCCCAATTCGTCGGTCACGACGTGACGTCTCCGTTCCCTCCTTCAGGGAATGAGGGTTACATCCGTAACCGAGACGTTCTCCCGATTACCCACCCCGGGCCTGGTTACAACTAACCCCTCAGCACTTACGATTTAAAAACCGCTAGTGTTAGCGTAATTCTTGCCATTGTTTTAAATAGACTACACACTAATGATTGATGGCTGCCAACAAAATAAATGTGCCTGTCTTATCAAAAATCGTGTGTCAAATTTATTTTTGTTCATATCTTTAATATTGATTGAATAAGGTCACGTCAAAGATTAAAATCATAATGAGATGAATGGCTAAAATCAGACTCTGATGCTCATTATTTCAGAATTTGATTTTGAAACTGTAGTATGGTTATTACAGACTGGGTCATGTATACAAAAAAATTTTTTTGTCATAATTGTGCTGCTTTTTCTCACATATTTAGACATTTGTTGAACTATTGTTAGAAAAGGGCTGGATGAATGAATACAGTGTAGATACCTGTCTATTATAGACAGATATATAAACAATATCCACTTCAAGTATATAGACAAAATTGTATTGAAATATGTGCCTGCAAAATTGATTTTTAGCTAGTGTTACAACTAACCCCCTGCCTGTTACAATTAACCCCACCTATGGGGTAAGTTGTAGCGCTTGCACTTCTGTCACGTTTGGTGTAATTGTCCAAGAATGGTAAGTAATAGAAACAAACTTCAAATGGTCATTTGTAGCAGAGAAGTTTGTGTTGCTTGTGTAAAAATATAATTAATCAAACTCAAATATTTTTTTGAATGATTGAGCCAAAACCAAAAAGCGTTAGGTTGTGCCTCGCTCTCCCCTACTCTAATTTATCATTGTGTTGTATTTTCATATTTCTGGTGAAATATGGTAAAACGTTTCTGGTGTTTTATTGTGGTGTTATTTTTCAAACATGCTAAGTTCTCATCATTATACTTTATTTCTTTAAATGGATCAATATTTCTGAACTGCAGTTGGTTAATGGACAAGGGGATTAACTGTCTTTTTCAGTATCTTTCTTTTGCAAGATGAAGATGGAAAAAGATGAGTACTGTATGTCGTGGAGTAGTTAGACTATCTCCCCTGACTAAAACAGTAAAAGCCACACTCATAAGACCATGCCATTGTGCCATTTACTTTTATACGCTAAATATACTAAGCAGACAATAAATTAGCAGATTTTAACAACCACAGTTTGACACAGTTCTTATATTTTTCCACAGATGTACTAAAATTAGATATACTAGCCTTTGGTTTTATTGGTTAAATTACTGTTTAGTTCTTTCAGAGTATTTCATAATTTGAAAAGCACATGAATAATATATACAGCACTGCAGGAGGCTCATATCGGAGAACAAGTGAGAAGCTTTGCCTCATTTTATTTCATTAATAGCCTCTTACTTACGGGGCTTCTTCACTGGTTTAAATAGTGACATTAATATAATTATGCAACCAATAGAAATCTGTCCTAAATTATACAATTACCCACAGCTTAGAAATGCTGAACAAATGAAACTTAATTTGTGCTTGATGGTGCAAAACACACTGCCACCGTACTACTTTGTTGTGGATGGTAGCCAAGTTTACAGCAGTTGCGGTTTTAGCAGATTTTAATGTAATTAATACGTGGTTGCTTAACGTCCAAATTTAAATCTTTAGATTTTCTGATCCACAGTTTTGCTCAAATCCTGCCTTCAGTGTTAGACTGTAGGACCTTCAGCCCATTTTATTGATGGACAAGTGAAAATCATATCTGATTAGATCAAACAGTGGTAACACTTTACAACAAAGCTCGTAGTTGTTAACTCTGTTAAATCGGGACTAGACTCACCATCAACTGAATTTGCTCGGGAAAGCTACGGGAGGCAGGTGGACTTTGATATTTGAGGTATGTCCTGAGGACTTTTTCTTATCTTCAAACACACTATTATTTCAACTATAACCATTTTAATTGACCTTTGTTTAAATTTATATTATATTCAGTTTAATTATTTCTGTAATACTGTTATTCTTAGTAAATCTTAGCTATATCAGTTGCCCCACCCACTCATCGTCGTTCTTCTCACAGCGTCCATGTCCATTTAAGTAGCATTTTTCAAAATGATAGAGAGGTAGACTGGAGCTGAAACAGCGGGTGGTTTCATAACGGTTTAAAGAACATTAAGGTTTTTCAAATCAGAAGTAGTTAACATTAGTTACTGTAATAATTAACAAATACTGTAATAATGAATAATGTCATTATCAAATTAATTATCGCGAATAAATCACGTGTGATAATGAATGCGATATTGCTTAGCTTATCAGTGAACTACGACTTTGTGTAGTAAATGCTGCTCCATCTGAAAGCAGGCGATGCCGATTTTCTACTTATCACGAAACCGGCTGTACTGATGAGATGCGCATGACAATCCCATCCGATATTTCACCCAGCCCTATGAATAACTGGTATTAACTCAGAGGTTTTCAAAATGGGGTCTGGGGACCCCAATGGGCCTCCAAGAGGATCTGGGGGACCCCCAGAAAAATAGTACAATTAATTTACAACCGTTTCTTGCAACATACACTCCAGAATTTTTTATATTTGCTATGTATCGATCTAGTGTATTTACTTTATTTCAGTCCCATTTATCACACTCACAAAGTCCTTGTCATAATAAAGTTTGAAAACCCCTGTATAAGATAGCATTAAAAAGAGTAATGCTGTAAAAATATAATGTTCATTGTTGGTTGATTAAAATTTTTCATAATGCATTAACTTAACATTTAAAGTAGCACACCTCTCCTTAACAAACCACATGTTAAGCATGTTTTAAAACTATTTATTTCTATAGCACAAACATATGCATGCCAAAGTTTTGGGTTTTACAAAATTTCAAACTCTTTAGGAACAGTATAGCAACAGTAATGCACAAGCACCAAGTTAAACATAGAATAAGATAAAGGAGACAAAAATAGAAAATATCCAGACCAATAAATACGATGGCTTATCTAATATTGTGCATTGTTTAGTCTGGGATTTTCACTTTAGCGACTACAGAAATGTCTAGGAAGACAATTTAACTCCCACGCTTTTATTTTCTCATAAACACGTCTAGGTAAATTTTTAATTTTAGTAGTTGTGTAGGACTGTAAATTTAAAAGCCTAGAGCCAGCACTTGCTCTTCTCGAGTGCAATAGACTACAGAGAACTGCACTCATGACAGAGACTTATAAAAGATTTGATGTCAAGATTCATCAGTCTCTACGGGTGGAGGGACAGGCCAGAGAACACAATATTGTCCAGCTACCCTCCAGTTCATATAAAAACCAGGGGCATTAAATACTAAACTTACCCAAGGCTGCCCGCAAACTGACCTACAGTACAAATCATCCCCTTTATTCTATTCTGTGATTTTGTGTATGGGAATATAATAAACTCAAACTGTTGTTCTTGAAAAAGCAATTGCCGTGTTATCCACAAGTCTGTGAAATGTTTCTTTAGCAAGTCTGTAACTGTAAAGTGACAGACTAGCTATATTTAGCTGAATTAATTGCAGTAACAAGTACACAGTAATTTAATTACAAATCTTTTTATTTCTAGCTGTAAAAAAAGTATCTAGACTAGACTGAAAACATTCTTAAAGCTCATGAATACCGTTTTTTATCTTGTTTTCAAATTCTGCTACAGACACTTTGGATTTTCCCAAATTCCATGTAGAGAGATGGGAAAAAGGATAAAAATAAAAATAAACACAAGCCCCACAGAACGGCCCACTCCATTTCAACAGGCTCACTATTTCTCAACATCAAGACTTACAGTACCACACAAGTAGAGATATGCGCGCTCTGCCAGAACTCGATAAAAACATAATGTGATGGTGAACACTCTCTGTTGAGGCACTGTAATGTGAGTGTTGCTTGATGATAAACAAATTAATAAATAAATCTGCATAGTATGTAGGAACTTTTTGGGGTTCGGGCCACTTCAGAGTAACCATAATGACAGGCAGTATTACTGAAAACATTTTAAAACTGAAGGTGCCTTTATATTTTTCTATTTCCCCAGTCCTAAAACTAGAGAGCTATCAGATTTCAACGTTTACGTTTACAATGGAACAAAAACAGCATGTGAACCGTAAAAAGCCAAATGCACTCGGGCAGAAATATTTGTAAGTCTAACTGGAAAAAGAAGGCGCTAAATCCATCCAAAGCCATGTGAGTCTTTGTATTGATACAGGACTACTAAGAAGAGCTACAGATCGGAATTCCCTTAGAAGATTATTCCGGATAAGCCTGTGTGCTTTGGACTGTGCATTTGGCAGTACGTAGCTAGGCAGAAAAAGCGTTATATTGAAATGGACTTTTTACCCGGCTTGACTTTTTTCTCTTCTTACTCTGATCTGCAGTCTGAAACTGCCAGTGGGCATAGGTTTTGTATATTCAGCACTTGATTTGCTGGGCTAAGAGAAGCGGATAGGGACAGAAAAATGAACCGGGCTGCTGAATGGATCTGGCACTCGGTTTCGTTTGTGGTAGTGAGCTGTCACGACAGAACCGTCCTCTGGGAGGACCTGCAAAGAATGGGCATGCTTTATTTTCTCTCTATCTCCATCTCTCTCCATTTCTCTCTCTCTCTATAGATGAAGGGACAACATAAAAATGCAATAACTGGCTTTTCTTTAGGACCCACAGGTTTTTTTATTTCAGAAAGTGCTTATACAAATTGAGTGTGACTACCTGCCAGTCTTCTACAATTCAATAGCTGTTTTCTATAGTTATAGTTATTCACTGTTAACTCTGATGTGTGACACTGTAAGTACTTCTGAGAACTGCCAACCCTTACCTCGCATATATGCTACAGTAATAGTTTCACTGCATAAGGAACCAAGGCCGAATGTTTATTTAAATGAAGCTTAGCACATTCTATTTATCTCATTCATAATATTAATCCTTATGACGCATTTAGTTGTCTAGCTCAAGGAAGATTAATGTTTATGGCAAACCATATCCTTAAACTGTTTGCATCTGTTTTAGAAATGGAAAGGGCGTTTGTTGAATAATTTGGTTTGGTATTGTATTATGTTTTGTTTATAATGCTCTAACAAGAACTACAATATTGATTAATTTAAAATTCATTCACTATTATTAAAATATGTACTTTTTGAAAAATATCTTAGCATGGTCATTATTGAGAAAGTTTTAAAGGTCTTAAACTGCTTATGAAAAGGAAAAGCTGTAATATGAAGGCGTTTCAGGCATTTGTGTTTAACTTGAATCAGTTTCAAGGAAATAATTTGAACTCTGGACTTTTAAAATGTACTAGACACAACACAATGTTTATTTAAAATATGCAACAGTATGATGTGAACTAAATAAACCTCAATCCATTTCTTTAGTACAATGAATAACAAGATAGCTCAAGCATTGCACCATTGTTTATCATTTTCAAGTCTTCTGTTTAGTCTGAAATCTATCAGAACCAGTAAGCAGAAACTCTAGCACAACATCTGCAGCCGGCTGATTTTGGCCCACCTCTCGAGCCTCACATGAGGTCTATCTGTCACCTCAGTGTCCCTATGCTCTCCACCCGCCTCCTGGAGCATCTGGTCCCATCACCATGGGAAAGCAGGCATGAGTCCATGCTGCCTCCCGAGCCCTGCCACGGCCACTGCCACAGTATCAATTTATATCATATTAACTTTTCCCATGCAGCACCAGGTGCTCAATTAGGAGACAGGCCCAGGGCCAAAAGCAAGCTGAAGCCATTCAATAAATCACTCTCCATTAGGGGCCTGGTGGCCCCTGCAAGTGATGTTCAGTGCCATGTCTTCCCGGAGCCGAAGGGGCACTCTAAATCCAGCTCTCATACAAAAAAAAAATGCATCATTGAAATGTTGTGTGTACAACCCTCTAGAGAAGTTATCATAGCGGGACAAGTAAGAACAAAACTGTAATATTTATTATAATAGTGGTAGACATTTACAATAATTTAGCTAAATATATTTACAGGTAGCAAAAGCTGTGCTCTAGGTTAGGGGTTTTCAAATTGTGGGTCGCGCAATGTCGCTTTGGTGTTGTTGTGCATAACACAAAAAACAGTTGTCCAATTAATGACTAGCAGTTACAATGATTTTTATATAATATACCATAAATTGAGTGCCGAAGGGATGACATCTTTTTGTCAGCCAACCCGAGACACTGGTTCTCTCACAGTTTTCCCATAGACTTTTGGATTAAAAAATAAAAAATAAAAATAAGCTTGTTTTAAAAAAAAGTTAAATACACTTACATGTTTAGTCGAGGTATCAAGGTAATCCGCACATGAATACATATTGTATACATTTTTAAGGGTAAATGCATTACCAAAAATACAAAAAGCCGAATTTCCACTGAAAAATTCATAGAAGTTGTATTCATCTGTGAAGATTTACTTAAATGGATTTTTTGCGAGGGAACCTCGCTGTAAACTTACATTTCATTAATAAAATGTCAAGGAAAATAAAAACTACTCATTATAAAAGAGGTAAAATGTCTATTTTTATAATTTTTCCATTTAAAAATATGTTTGTGGTTTCCGGGATGGATTATACCTATTTGAGTGGGTTGCAAAATAAAAAGTTTGGGAACTACTGCTGTAGGTAACAAAAACATTAAATAGCACAGAACCAAAATTAAGGGTTTTTTAAACCCCTTGGCGCAGGAACGATGAGATTTACTCATGATACTACTGTTTACACAAGGTCAAGGTCCAGAAGCTATATATTTAAAGCAACATGGGGAAAACTATTAATTTTGGCCAAAAACACTTACATACTGGGCTATATAAACCAAAAGGTTAAAGAAATAGTGCCTTTATTCATGCGTGACCCACATATGCTCCCATAAAAGGCATCAAAAGTCTCATTGTCCCCTCTGACAAGGGTACAGGCTTTTTTTAGTCTCACACTGACAGCCTCAGACATGCTCTTTCCAGTATAACCTCCTAACACCATTAGTAATTAAAACCAGCACTGCTATAAGACATTGTGGTTTATATTTTATCATTTCACTGCACTCAACAAAAAGCCGGATTCAGTTCGTAATCGTACCTGACAATACGGGATTGTTCATTTGAAACTCTTTACAATTGACCTAATGGAAGTCAGCTGCTGCCGCTTCCTGTCGAAAACGATCTCAGTGTTGTTCCACTCAGACGTCTTCCAAGTAAAACAGGCTGACCTGTCAGGTCAGAAAAGATGGAGATAGAAGAATTTAGGTAGGTGGGGGGAAATGAGAGGAAGGGAGGGCTGTTCTGGTACAGAATGTTTGTTTTACTTTGGGAAATTTTTAGACTGTTATTCTACACTTTTAACTCTGCTGTGCAGACTAAATACATCGGAATGCGGGTGACATATTTTGGCATCTGAGACCAACAGCACAGATTCTGATTACAGATGTAAATGGCCATCAAATGGGGTGAGTGCAGGGGTAAAATTAAATACAATTTGTCTAAATGAAATGTGCCAAAATAGCCTGGTGATATTTAAAGAGGGTAAGTGAACTTCATCCACGGATCCAAACTATTAATTGCTGAGCTGCATTTTGTAAGGTTAGATATTATCTTTCTCAAACACAATGGTTATTACAGCAAGTCATTTTGATTTATAGAGTGCTGTTTACAATAAAATTAGTTCTGTCTTCAAAATATCAATAAGATGATACATCGTCATGAACTCCTGATGATGCGCACATCAATACAGCTCCGTATTGATTTTAATGCACTTTTAAAGATAGCATAAAAAATCGCAACTGATCTATAATCCATCTAGAAAGGACACATGTGACCCGTGACGTACGTAGACTGAAAAAGGGTAACGTGTTTACTGGACTTTCCACATCCATTGCGCGCGTCTGCACACCTTTCCTAAGCGCATACGCACAAAAAAGACTGCACATTGTGTCGTAAGCAATGTATAATAAACCTATAGCGCGCATTAATAATAAACGAACCATGAGCTGCATTATTAGCTGCATTATATCTTGAATACAGTGATGCATTTGGGAATAAACATGACAAAGAGCTGCAGGTGTAAAGTGTGTGTTTAGAAGCACTACTTCAAACTATTGCTGTCACATTATTAATCTGATTTCTACACTGAAAAAAGCTGTTACTCAATATTTTAAGGTAAGTGGTTGCAATCAATTTATTTAAGCTACATTTAAACAAACATTTTTTGTTTTGTTTTGCCTTTCTAATTTTTCTAATTTGTTACAATCAAAACATTTGAATTTCGCGAAGAAATAAAAAAGACAGATCTGTTGCATGGTCTTTACATGTCGAGGCGTCATAATTTTGTTACTACAGTTTACAATTTATGACCGCAGTTTTGCCTTTATTCCTATAGCTTGCCCTTTATCTCTATAACATAAAAGGTTATTTAATTACTGATGTTTATAGCTTGACCTTCATGCTGTAGTAACAAAAAAAAAAATTATGCATGATAAATTGGCAGATGCCAAACGAAACAACATTTTATATGAATGAAAATGGCTTACATTTTATGTCCCTGTGTAATTTACATATTAATGAAATGTACATCTTACAGAGTTAAGGCTATTAAGAGATAAGAGAAAAACATTAAACTCATAATTGGACCCATGAAATCACTGTCAATGGTGAGGACCAGTGTCACAAGCATGCACCTTTACTCGTGCATGTGGAAGAACTGGAAATGTAAATGAGACAAGAACGCTTTTGGTCTTTGTGACCCTGCCTTTGCCGTGAGTCTATCTTATCTCAAAGTGTCCTTTGCAACGGAACACTGATTTTCATATAAAATCACACACACACACAGCTGTCAGGTCTAGATTAATTTATGCTGATTAGCTCTGGGCCAGAAGGTACATCACCTATACATTCCTAACAGGGGCTTAGAAGCTTTAGCGTGACTCCTTTTAACCGCTGTGTGTCTCAATAAACAAATCTGAGTACTTGGAACGAGACAGATCTTTGGTAATTGTCCAAAGGACAGCTAATTTTTTTCTTTAACACCATAATCCTCCCACAGTATTTTTTTCTTAGTGGCATCTTTATTGTTGTGCTGTTGTCTCCACTAATGGTTTGGAAAAGCTTCAAGGAATCTCTCCATTTTTTGGTCAGTTCTCATTATGGCTTTGAAAATTATAAATGGAGGGAGGAAAAAGAAATGCAATTGTAAGTCACTTTTCTTTTGCTTTAATAAATTATTTTGCATAACATTGTCATGTGTTGTACAGTAGTAATGCAAGCTGCCATTCAACTGTACACTCTCAGAAAAAAAGGTACAAAAAGTTGTACCTTTTTGTCACTGAGACATTACCTTTTAAAAATGTCTGAATATGTACCACTATATACCACAAATGTACCAGCATCTACCTTAGAGGTTATCAATATGTACCTATAAGGTACAAAAGTGAACTTTTTGACAAGGTACCAACCAAGTAACTTTCATGTAAGAATCAAAATCCATGTAAACTCACAATACATTCAATAACTTGGTTTAATTAAAGTCAAAGTAACTCTTATCTATAAATGTACTATAAAGTGTTGACAGGAAGTGCAACTCTTCATCTGTCAACAATGAGGCTCCAATCTTCAACAATCCCCAACATTTTAAATTCACAAACAACAGTAAATCTAAACAAAACAGAACACTAATCACTAAAGTCTTTTCAAAGTCTTTCATGTAAAGAAATGCATAAAATAAAGTAAGCAATTTGAAATTCAACTCTCCTAAATTTAGGCTCATGTAAAACATGCTTGAAAACAAGAAATCTCTCTTCTGTCTTGTTTATGTAGTTCTAAAAATGCTTTACGTAACTTCTATTTAAAAATTGAAATAGGATGCACATAACTAAATTAAGTTGGATTGAATCACCTCATTGTTAGTGGCACTTGGCATAGTAAAATGTCACATGGTGTCAATAAAGGCAAAACGATCTCATAGATAATTAATAAACAATGCTAACAATGTCCTCCATAAAGTGCACAAGTACATAATTGTTGCCATCTCAAAAATGATGCTGTGTTACTTGACTCATTGAGGTGCTTAAGTTAATGGTCTGACATAACATTTCAACATGATTCTGTTTATGGAGTATAAAGTATGGAATAAGATATAAAGTCATGTGGTCCAGCATGCCATCTGGGCCATAAATGAAGGGGATCACACACCAGATATAGCTTGTGGCACTCATAGCTATCATTTCCCAACCCATATGGCCTCAGTTTTTCTGTAGAATGCAAATACGTGATGATGCTTGGGGCACGATTCTTTCATCTTGCTGGACAATAAGCTTTTCATACTCAGATTCATGGATTTGGATTCAATCAAAGAGAAACATGCTTGGGTCCATTTGTTCAGTAGCACAAACAGCTTGTTCAAAATATATAAAAAATAAAATAACAACTGTTTTTACGCCTGTTCTTGCCTTTTGTTTTATGTTGTGGATAGAGACATCGACCGGCCATGCCTGACTGAAGCTGTCGCTTCCGCTGTTTTTTTCCCTCTCTGGCTGGCCCCGTAGGAGTTGCTCACCCCTGCCACAATACATTGACCTGAGATCAGCCTTCACCGTATGGTCATTACCAAGGGATCAGTCTTGGGGGTCACCCTGACCTTTAGACATTATGGAGGCTAGAAACAGAGCAAAGGCACATGCCAACAGTCACTACATCACCGCACAGAACACACAAACCACGGGCACAAGTAAAAATATACGCCATACACAAACAAGAACATGTTGTGCTACAGATCAGCCAATGCTCAAGGCAGAATGTTGGGAACTCAGATACCCTCCGACTATTCAGAGATATTTCAAAAGAATCAGGCTGATAAATAATATTACCTGAGCATCTAAAAAAAGTATGACCCAGGTAATTTCCTGTCTGAGGTGAATTAATAATGTTTTCTCATTAGGCACCATTGAGAGGTGGATTGGATAGGTTCCATCTCCGGAATGGTTGAATTAATTAGATGTCACCCTAAAGAAGTAAATAAGACATGCCATCACTATAATGACTATAGAGAGCTGAGGAACGAGATGATGAATTAATTGAAAATCAATCAACGTAGTCCTTTTTTACTATCCATAACAAGCCAGGAACAGCATCAATAATAGAGGAGATTAGATGTCCCTGAGACATATATGAGATCCGTGCGTCTGGACCTGCTTGACCCCTCAAGCTTTGCAAAGGAGAGAGCAACAATACACAACTCAAACTGTTCAATGTCAAACAAAGCTCTCAATTCTTCGCTCACTACAAAGACAGTCATTGACAAGATAAATAAACCAAATGGTAACAAAATGTACTAAGGCAGACTTTATCAATATAATGCACTAAATAGAGAGGAGTGTTGGAGACAAGGTTACTAACAGAAAGGAAATACTAACATGCTCAAAATGTTGTGTGAAAACATTAATGTAATGAATTTAGCACATATAATGTATATTTAATCATCTAACCACAGATTTTCTGATTGTTTCTTTAAACTCATCACATCTTTCTATATAATGTTTATCGCACCTATTCAAAGCAAGTAGTAAAAGACAAGTATACAGCTACTTCATTTTGATTTTATGTTGTTTTGCCATACTGTAGTGTAAATATGGAATTCAGTCACTGAAGGTTAGCACAAAATATGGATTATGTGCTGTTTGAAAGGATATTTATTTACTTTCATCAGGTGTATACCTACGTTTGTATAATACTGTCAAATTTACTGCATTCATGAATGTTAATACTACATATTCAAATTAAATTTAAATAATGGACCTTATGGGTTCTTTCTGGAACACTGGGTACATTAAATACATGTTTGGAGAAGATTGTGTTTGGGTGAATTGTCCTTGTTTCGACAGGCGATCACTGCACCTTTGCCATCCTGCTGGTTGCCTGCCAGAACAGTTTGCTGAGCCAATACCCAACAGGCCAAAGCTCAAGCTGCTCTAAAATGGATACGCATCATTATTAAGGTCGCCCTCGAGTTTTAAATGCGCAAATACACCCAGAATTTTCTGCACAAGGCACAAAATGAATAAATTATTATAATAGCTGTTTTCAAATCATTTTTGTCTATTCTATGGCATGTCAGAAATAACTTTAAAGTAATAGTTCACTTTAAAAGGAAATTCTGACATAACCCAGCAAACATTGGTCGGACGGCAACGTCGTCTCCCTGGCCAAAAGAGGTCGCGGCAGGACGCCACAAATGGTGTACTATTGGTCCGAAATCAACGTCGTCTCCCCGTCCAAAATTAGTCGGTGCTGGACGGCACAAATGCACAACATGTCCTAAAATGCATTTATGTAGTCCTTGTGAAATATGCTATGCTGTGCGTACACCTTGGTTAATACTGCAATAATTAATTTAAGTGAACAAAGTATATTTTTAAGAGGTTATGAATAGACGTCCACTCACGTCTTTTACACGTCTAGACTAGACTCGTAGGAAAAAAAACATAATAATCTTTATAAAATACACGATTTGTATGCAAAGTAAATATATTAACTTTATCTTGTTTAAATAAATTATAATCACAAAGTGCCCAGTGTGATTGCAAAGCCACGCTGCATTTTAGTCATTATTTCAACCAGTTTTATTATTGAATGTATGCATATAAATGTAAAACAGATACATATCCGGTCACCATTTAGGTGTGAGTTGGATGGAATTTCAAAAACTGTGATATATTACAAAATCCCGCGATAGGACAGATTATCTCGCGAGATAGTGGTCACGTCACGCGTTCTTCCGGAAGTTCACATTCAAACACGAGGAGCGATTACGAGGGAGTTTTGTCTATATATTATGCAAAATCTACTGTTGGGTAAGTACATTGTGTATTATTTAATTAACGTGCTTAAGTTTTACTTGTTTGACACGAAGGCTCCGAAATTAACGTTGCCAGCATTTCCACTGAGTATGGCGAAAATTAGCTATAAGGCTAAAAGCTAACGTACTTTGAAGTTATAACGTTACATGGTATAAAGTATGTTTAAGGATACAGTCAAAGTTATTACTGTAACTAATTAATGTAGCCTCTTGAAAGTCTCTTTCAGAAGGTAAATTATCTGAAAAATAAAAGTTATTTGGCATTAATGGAATTACAATGATTTGATTGCCTAAACATTGCACATGCAAAATATTAAATACTGTTTTGCATTAAAAGTTCAGCATAAGTGTTTGTTTGATTAACTTCCTTTGCCTTTGTTTTGTACAAAGGAAAAGTAGAATCTCATCCAAATAAAAATAAACAAACTAAAGGCACTGTGTCCTACACAGACCCTCCAAAATATAACCACCCAAAACCCAAGTCAGGTAAATGCCTCAGTTTGAAAATACATCAACAAATTTGAGTTGTTATTGTGGAGTTAATATAATTAATTATCATTTCGTTTTATTTACAGTTGAAGATCAACACAAACCAAATAAAGATGTGCATTCTACAAACAATAACAAAAGGTATGGAAAACTGTAGATATGAATTTTTGTAGATATGGCTTAAACAGTCTACACATTTGTTAATGTTCTAATTTGTCATATGTCCTTTTTTGTGCTAAAGATCAAGTTTTGTGTCAAACACACTTAGATGAGGCGTGCCCGATCCCTGACTTTGTCTACCCTACATTAAGTTGTAAGTTTTTGAATTCTTTGCTTAATACTACGAAAAAGCGTGATTCTTTCAAAAAGGACTTTTATATATTTTGATATGAAACTCAAAAATGTATATAAATTGTTTTGGTGTATTTTGTTTACACAGGCACACTTCATGACAGTAAACATCGGTATCAAGCTGGTGTGATTGATCTATACTCTGGCCTAGAATAAGCTGTGACACTATGAGACGTACGTGCTACTGATACTTTTGTTATTTTTTTGGTGCATTCCCACACTATACAAACACGTTGCTTTGCTCCAAAGTGCATACACTTTTGCCTTTATAATGTCATTCTTATTTTTAGGTAAAAATTTATTCCATGAGTCAGGGTTTTGCCTGAATGTCAACATAATATCCAAAAACTTTGATATAAAAAGTGATTTATTTTAATATTTTACACTACTATGTATTTTTTAAAATACATTGTGCATGTGTATGTTTATTGTACTTAATGAAATTACATGCAAGGTGTTTGTTTCGCAGGGTCACATAATGAACAGGCATCTTACAGACAACCGAAAGAGGCATACGGTAGTATTGTGTTCTTGTGTATTGTCATACACCTAAAGAGGATTTTTTTTAATCATACAATTATGGTGTTATTCATTCATAGTATTCTCTACAATCCCAAATTCTGGATTGACGCCCCAGTACCAGAGGGCACCCCAATCCCAGAGAGCACGCCAATCCCAGAGAGCATCCATCTGAAAGCAGGTGATGAATTTACTACTAATCAAGGAACTGGCTTTACTGACGAGATGCGCATGATATCGCATGCGATTTATCGTGCAGCCCTAGATTTTACATTAGTGACAACTCATCTTAGAGGATAAACATGTACATTTCTCTGAATCTGAGTTAATAGTTACAAATACAGAGCTTATAATGTCTGTCATTGCTCAACCACAAAGACCTAAAAGTACAGACAGCTAATTTCATAACTAATGCAGTATTACACTGTGAAGTTATTTATATATACTGTTAAAATATTACACTACCATATAATTAACTCTATTTGTCCAGGTGAGGTAACACAACGAAAAAATAACAGGATGGAGACTACCTGATTCTTCACCTATGGCCTCAGCTTCAAATGCAAGAAGCAAGAAATGCTATATGACTGTGTATTTTGCATTATGAATGCATTATGAATACATCAAAGATGTTGATAACAAGTTGATCTGCGTAAATTGTGACATAAAGAATATGTATATATATTTCCAGCTATCTTTCTATAACATTATTTCAATTGTTTTCACATGTAGGTCCAGCAACTGTCTGAGTTGGTGGATATTCTGTCAGAGACTGCGTGAACAACGTTATGAACAGGTATGTATTTCTCTTGAATTGTGTAATCCTGCATAATATTTCAGGAATATATGTTGATTACCACCATTAACCCAGCTATTTATATTACTTCATTTCAGGATTAAATCTGTCACACATTACTTGTCAGAAGTTTTAATGTTCGTAGTGGTTCAAACAGTCAAACAAGAAATCAAAACATAATTTCAGTGTAAGCCATTACTTGTCATCAAAACTTATGGATGAGGATATAGTTTATAGCACTTGTTACATGATAGATGAGTAGTTGTGAAATGTTAAAACATAGTTTATGTTTCAACATTGCATGCAATTGCTATGTTGCACATTACTGTTAATTGTGATTTATTGACCATTTAGGTAATTTGTCTAAGGTGAAGTAATCAGACATTTCTTTCACAGAATGATGTCTAATTGTCTTATGGCCAAGTTCAATATGAGCGGTGGTGGACATCTGGAAAAGAAGGCTTTTAAAGGCACACCTTTGTATTATGTTATTCAAGGTAATTTGGGGAATATGTTGATCTAAAAAACTTGTTTTTGTATATTGATGTAATTTTCATTGCTATGATTTATGTATTTAGGGGACATCACAGCTCACCTGTCTTTATCAGAAATATCCTTTTCATTTTTTGACGATTACAAACCTAGTTCAGGGTCTTTCTCAAGGGCACCACAGTGGTTTTGTAGAGGGAGAGGACAAATGCTGTTTCCCCCACAACTGATCTAACACTTATTTAATGCAGAACATCTTTTATACTATATATTGTATTGTATTTTAATTGTATTTATTTTAAAAAGAAACATATTCTTCTCTTCCCTCAGATGCTGTGAAGAGGTGGAGCCCAAATGCCACAGACTCGGAAATAGATGCAGCTATGGCAGACCACCTCAAGCACGCTCCAGGAAGAGCTGGGGGTTGTGAAAACACTAAATAAGCCAAACAGCTGTAATGTGTTAAAGAGAGAGTACACCCAAAAATGAAAATTGTTATAATTTTCTTACCCACATGTTTCAAACCTGTATACATTTCTATTTTCTGCTGAACACAAAGATTGAAAAATGTTTGTAACCAAGCTAACTGTCAATAATTTTTTTTTACAACTGTAGTAATGGGTTGTGAGATCTGCTTTCTGCTTTCTATTCTTTCAAATATCTTTGTGTTCAGCAGAACATAGAAAAGTATACAGGTTTGAAACATAAGAGAGAGTAAATTGCTAAATAATCAATTTTGGGTGAACTATCCTTTTATATAGTAAAGTATTTTGAAATTGTTATTATAGTTAAACAGTTTAAAAAAATAAAAAGTGCCAAATCAGAACATGCTTCTTTTTATTGCTTATGTCCACAAATAATGTGTTCTTTAATGTGTTTGAAATACACGTGATTACAACGTTATAAAGACGTTCAGGTTTGACTGGACTAAATTTGTGTATTTTTAAAACCTTAATAATTGCCTATTACAATTGTACAAACTAGCCTGTTTTATATGCACGTTTTAAGTGAGTATAACGCCTACATTAAGCAGAGACTCATATTACCGTCCAGAAGACGACATTTTTAGACGTGCACGGACCGTGCAGAAAAGACGTGTGATTCACGGTCAGATGACGTCAAAGACGTCGGTTGGATTTTCATTTTGGAACTATTTTTCAACCATGACGGGACGTGACGAACGGACGTCTTTTCAACGGTCATCACACGTCCAAATGTTTGCTGGGAATTTACTCATCCTCTTGTTGTTCTAAACCTGTATGAATGAAAGATATTTTGAAAAATGATGGGAAACACAAAGCAGATAGTAACCAAAAACTTCCATAGTAGGAATAAAAAAAATATGATGGAATTTAATGGGTACCGCCAACTGTGTGCTTACCATCATTTCTCAAAAATATTTTCTTCATCATTTATCACAATACTTCCAAAATATTTTTTCCTACTATGGAAGTCAGTGGTCACTACCTGCTGTGTGTTTATCATCATTTCCCAAAATATCTTCTTTTGTGTTCGTCAGAAAAAAAGACATTTATACAGGTTTAGAACAACATGAGGATGAGTAAATGATGACAGAATTTTCATTTTAACTCTTTCAGCGCCATTGATGAGATATCTCGTCAATTAAGAGAAAATGCTTCCCCGCCAATGACGAGATTTTCCGTCTTTCCGCAATACCGCTATTATCCGCAACTTTTTAAACCCGGAAGTATTGCCCTATGGCAAGCGGCTGCATGTTCGTGTCTGTTTTAAAGATCCCTCTGAATGGGATCTCTATGAAAAGTCCGTCACAAAATGGAATTATCTCTGCTTTTTGCTCAAAATACGGTGTTTTTGCTGAAACCTACCCATATTCAAAAGCTGATTACAAAAGAACCACTGAAGGTAGGATGAAACGTTTTTTTTTTTTTTTTTGAAAGCAGAGGGTCTGTTCTTTCATTTGGTATATTGTATGTTTATATATTTAAAGAAGAACATTTTCTGGAAGGCATTAAACTTTGGTGAAAATCATAAAAAACGCTGGCGCTGGCTGGCAACTTTTTTTTAAAAATGCTGGCGGTGAAAGAGTTAAGATGAACTATCCCTTTAACACAAAGACACTGTGAGTCTTGAAAAAGAATAATATGTGTCGGAATTGTATTAAAGCTGTACAGAGCTGATGGTGGGCTCAAACCAAGAGTTCATTTTAATAAAAAGATCAATAGGTCTAACAAAACAAAACCTGAGGGGGGAAATAGGTTACATTTTGGAGCTAGGAAAACAGCATGAGGGAATAATCGAGACCATGAAAGAGTTGCTATTTGAGGAAGAACATAATAACATGAGACTGGGAATAAGAGTCTGCAATCATCAGTATAAACAATAACATTGAAGAGGCTGCACTCAGGGTTGATTAGACGATTCTACCTCTCATCAACCCCTGACACACTTCGGATAAGAAGCTCGTGCCGTGACCTCAACATCTCCATGTAAGCGCTGAAGTCATTTTAACCTCAGCAGACACTCAAGCAGGGCAAGCGGCCGTTCTGTTAAGTGCCCAGTCCTACACTGATCGCATTTAAGTGCTGCCTCTTCTGACCACCCCCACGCTACAGAAAAATGTGTTTGAATTAATAAAGGCATAATACTGTAACCGTAACGCTAACAAATACAACATTTTTAACATCGTAATGTCTTAACAGCTGCTCGCTGTTGGACCCATTCAAGAACCAGGACAAGACCATCCATCCATCCTCAGGGCAGGAGGGATGGAGTCTGTCCGCAGGAAGGAAACATGCTGGACAGATCACCAATCCATCACAGGAGATTTACAGACACATTCACACCTAAGGGTAACAGCTTATTTGTCAAATTGCTTAAATTCACCAAATCACTGACAATTTACCATAACTTCCTACAAATAAGGACTAATTTAATTAATTATGAGATTAGGAGCATCAAAGTTTGATTTCAAAAATTGATTTCAATATTTGAAATGGCCTTACGTAGTCGGTATTATCATATAGCAAGGTTAAATTTTAATATTTTTACAGAATTCTCAGACTGTCGTAGATTATATGTTATATAGATAATATTAATCATTTTAGAATCAGAGGTGTACCCTTCAGATCAGAAGGACTAGACAGTACCTATCCAAATATAAATTGTCTAGATTTATGTAAACATAATATCCAACTTGCTCCAAAGCTTCTGGCACACACAAGGCCTTAACATCCGAGATCTGATGGTGTAAATCAAACGCCTTATGAGTGATCAAAATTTAAGGGTCACTGAGTAAAACTACATTACTCCATGAAGAAAAAAAATTAAACTGTGAAACAAAGCCAAGTCCTGGCAGCACAATACCATCAGAGCCAAAAGCGAAAGGACTGGTGAGTTTCCAGCATGTGTCTGGCATGAGAAACTGTCCCGACAGGTTATCTGCTCTGAGGCAGAGATAATCAAGAAAGCAGAACTGTCTCTGGGAAGAAAGTGATTCTATTCCCAATCACCCAGACCTCTGCATGGGGAAATCTATGCCGATCTGTCACTCAGCCCAACTCTGTGGTCTTATTGACAGCTAACATGTCTCCCGGCAAATAGATTCAGCTGGGCCACGGCAAGCGGTGACATTTCTGGGTTAGCACGTTCTGCTGAAATTATAAGACGCGGAAGTTGAGAATAGAGAGCTTAGCGTGCCCTCATTATGTTCATCACAAGTATGAGTTATATTAGCCATGCAAATTGTAGCTATTTGTCTCTGTTTATTATTTTACATTGACCGGTCGCTTGAGTCACAGATACGAGCAGTAAGCTATTGAATTTTATATTCAGTACTCATTGTTTGCCAGTCGGATTTATCTTCCACTCCAGATCCACCCACTAAAGAAAGTGACTCATAAAAGCTGCTTGAGAGGTTAAATGCATGTAATAAAAGCTTATGACAGCTGTTGAAAGACACTCTTTTGCGACCTCTAAAATTTTAAGCATGATATTAGGCTTGCGAAAAAGCAAACAATGCGCTGTTATAAATAAATTCAGAATCCTGCAGGGATAAAAAAATGAAACATGTTAATCTGCGTTCAAAAGTAACTACCCAGACTAATCTCATGATTGACAGACCATGCAGTCTGGAAAGTGCACAGAAGCTTTGGGAGGTGTTACATCAACAATGTAGTCTCTCTGGGAGTGCTTGTGGGTTGTGGCAGTCTGTTTAAATTCCTGACAACATGACAGTTCACCATCATAGTCCTACAGTGTGCTTCCCAGGGACCAACGAACACTAAAGATTAATTATACGATTAGCAATGCCTCCACACATTTCTGTGAGGCCTTCAAGATCCAAACGCAGCACAAAAAGTATACTGTAATAGCTAAGTGTCAAGTTAAGAAAGTGTGCAATAAAGTTGTCGAATCGTGATTGAAGAGTTTTTTTTACCAAAGGAAACACGATGCCTGTTTATTTCTGACAAAATGGGTAATAGGTAGCGCTGTCTGTCACAGGTGTCAATGAGTGGAAAAAACATTGGGTACCTTTGATGATCTTTATGGCTTTTTACACTGTAAATAGTATTTAACCTTGGGTTATTCTAAACCCTGTGTTAACGGAATCCTGGGTTATCTGTTTCACACTGTTTATACTTAACCAGGGGTTAAGAGATATCACCTATTTATAATCTGACGATTAAAGGGACACTCCATTTTTTTTTAAATATGTACATTTTTAATCTCCCCAGTGTTAAACATTTGATTCTTACCGTTTTGGAACTGATTCAGCTGATCTCCGAGTCTGGCGCTAGCACTTTTAGCATACTGTAGCTTAGCACAATCCATTGAATAGGATTAGACCATTAGCATCGCACTAAAAAATAACCAAAGAGTTTCGATATTATTATTGTATTTATACTGTAACATGGCTGCAGCATATTACGCAGAGATATTACGCACTGCAGGGGACTATTTTCGGGCACTGCGTCATATCACTACGCCAGCTGCCGGCATGTTACATCAGCAAAGTCCTTGATTATTACGCCAGAATGAGAGTATAGTTCCTAGCCATATCTGCCTAGAAAATCGCAACTTGTAATTTTCCGTCGGTCTTAGTACACGATGTAACTACAGAAGAGTCAAGTTTTACATAGGAAAAATATCAAAACTCTTTGGTTATTTTTTAGTGCGATGCTAATGGTCTAATCAGATTGAATGGATTGTGCTAAGCTATGCTAAAAGTGGTACCGCCAGACCCAGAGATCAGCTGAATGGATTCCAAAATGGTAAAAATCAAATGTTTAAATTACAAGTGTGAAACGCTCCTTAACCCAGCGTTGAATACAGGATTTAGAACAAAGATAACCAGTGTGAAAAGCCTATTTGTAATACAGAGGGCCAGATGTGACAGAGGTCACAACGATTTTTTTTCACAGCTTTTGTGAAGTCACCATAAACATAAACTTTATCACTATAATACCATGCATTACAAAATAATATCATGTTTTTTAATCTTTAATATAATTTATTTTTCTTTATCCTGCTGTTTCCTGATTTAAAGCTGCTTCAGAAAACACAATCGAAATAAATTTGAATTTAATTCATCCATTGTCTAAAGCTTCAATCCAAAGTATTGTCCTCTGCAGGGTTGCAGGAAGGAAAAACACTCTGGACAGCTAAAAATACAAAAATCCTAAATTGCACATGGGAAGAATAAATGGGCCCATGAAACAAGTTACTAATAATCCACATTCCTGCTGAGAAAAGATAAGGAAAAGATTGATGAGGCAAAGTCAAAATGTTTAATTTTTGCTGTTCATTCAATGCACTAAAAATAATTGCACTACAATGTTACATTGAATACTAGAGCCTTACACTTATTATAGGAATAGTTCACAAAAATCTAAACATTCTCTTAGTTACTCATTCTCATGCCATTCCAGATGTATGACTTCCTTCAACACAAATCATTTTTGAGATCAGGCTGTTGCTCAAATACAGTGGCACATATACAATGTTGTGTATGAAAACCAATAACAAGGTATACAAGAACTAATGAGATTTGATGTTATCAATGTGCCGCCATATTTGAAATGACCGTTCTAACTAAATGGATACGCATAAAGATCACTAAATTAGGTAAAAAAAAGTGAATTGATTTCTATCACAGACATATTCTTTTACTTAAGACATCATATATTAAAACACTGGAGGCACTGGATTACTTTAATGATGGATATGTGAGCTTTTTAGAGTTTCGTCACGTTGACTGCATTTTAATATAAAATTATTTATTCTTGTTCAACTGAAGCAAAGCAGTCATATACGTCTGCTATAGTATGAGGGTGAGTACATTATGAGAGAATGCATATATTTGAATCAGAGTTACTGAGACCCATCATTCATCTCATAAAGCATCCATCATAATAGCTTAGGGATTTAAAGGATGACAGCAGCAGTAGCAAAATCGCATTATAGTGTATTTTCAAACATATACTATCCAATGATTACAGGATTTTGGCAGTGGTACAACAAATGTTGCATCATTAAAACAGCACACTGCCTTGTGACGATATCCCATTCATTAAATCACAGGGCATTCCCTGTAAGGGTTCCTGGCTGTGTTGATTACTATCTGCTTCTCCATTGCAACTATGTAATCTGACTCAAGCAATGAAGCATAAAGCATATAATGATTTGCGTAGATAGCTGCGGATTTGACGTGAACCGAAAAAGCCTGAGGGTGTAAAGCTCCCCGGTAATGAAGCTCTTTTCAGTAATGAATAACACAAAGAATAATGAATCTCAGCCTGCCTGAAATGAAAAACGTCTCCTATATCACTTGAACACAAACAAAACTTTACATACATGACATTTATTTAAGTTGCTTTACTAAGTGAAATATATGCTGCATGCTTGTAATTATTCTCCTTAGCGCCGCAGCAGTCAGTAGAGGAGGGTGTAGTAAACTTGGCTGCCGTCTACACCCACCGGTCTCAGTACGCTCATCATACGCACACTGATTGAGTCTCATTTCACATATTGTAAACAAACATTTATCCTAATGTCTCCAACAGTGCAACACGATTATTTTCAATAAAGACAGCTTTGCATGCCGTCAACCTTAAAACAATGACACTTTTCTCTGGATTTGCATGTCTATACAACATTTTTACTGTACTGTGCAAAAGTCTTAGGCCTCCACCAGCTTTGTTGTTTTAGTAAAGTTATAATTAGGGATGTGCCAAAGACGAATACGCTATTTGGAAAGGCACAGATAATGGCTTCAAAACTAATAACAAATTCCTCAGAATAACATAAATAATATTCGGGCACAATCACATGTTTGCTGGAACAGCACCACATTATAACCCCCTCAAAGCACTAACAATATGTGTGTGAAGTGAATGAGTGTAACCAATGCCGCTGCTAGCCATTTTGGTGCCCTAAGCATAATTCCTTTAAAATGCCCCCTGACCTTGATAATTTTTTTTTTTGCCAGTTTAACTTTTTATTACCAAACATATAAATTAATAGCAGAAAGTAAAATCTTCACAGCTTTAGTCAATAAACACTACACTACACATTTGAAAGTGCAAACTTTTATAGAATAGCAAAATAGAAAAAAATTACCAAACTTAAATAGAATAGCAAAATAAAAATAATCCAGACATGTTTTTCCCAAGTACAATGTCACTTTAAATAAATTACATTAAATAAACACCAATAAGTAAACAAGAATGCTCAATATTCTTAAATAAAACAAAGATTTAGTGTCACAGTAATGTTTGCTTCATATCATACATGGTGACATTTTATATTTTTATATATTTAACAGTCAGGAATTGTTAGCCTACCATGTGCACTGACTGCTACTGAGAAAGTATTAACCAGCATCACGTCAAAATAAAGCACAAAATAAACTACTGCTCAATATCTAAAGAAACGTAGTTAAGAAAGTAACAGCTGCCGTCAGTTATTTGTAAAATGCATATGCATAGGTAATGTTTTACAGTAAAATCTCAATTTAGCTTGCACTGAAGTTATAAATTATAACAATATAGTTTCCTAACATTAATGTCAGCACAGCAAGTTCAAGGCGCATTACGATTAGCAGCAGCTGCAGCACATGCGCATTTCCCTTATTTAGGAGTGAATGATAAAACATGATGGATTTACCTGCAATTGATGCACGGGCATCATCCCGCAGTTTATTCTTTTTTCCGATCATGACTCCTGCTGGCTTTTCGGGGCCATTTCCAATAGTTTACTGTCTGGCCGTTTCTCAATCCGAAGGCTGCAGCCTACGCGAGGTCGCTTATGCAGGCTGCATACGTCATCAAGCCTGGTTTATTTCAGTTAACTGAACATTACATTAGCAAGCCATAAGCATATTACAACAATTTACGATGAACTAAGAATAATAGTCAATTTTATAATTGTTAATATTACGAAATAGAAACGTTTTGATGACGTATGCAGCCTGGAAATGCGACCTCTGGAGGCTGCAGCCTTCAGATTGAGAAACGGTCCCTGTCAAACTTCGTCAGGCGCCCGCGCGATCAACCTGCACGGACCATCAAAGGCTGGGGGGCATACTTTCTATACTAGAGCAATTAAATGATCTCGTTCCCCCTTTTTTGTAACATATACATGGATAAAAAGTGCCAAATAATATTTCTACAGGCTAATAAAATTCTATCAGCATTAAAAAAAAATTTCATTAGGCTATTATTTTGGTGCCCTCTCAGGACCTGGTGCCCTACGCACAGCGCGTGATGCGCGTTATGGGAGCGGCGGGGCTGAGTGTAACCTATATAAATGAAATGACATGAATGACAATTTCTGTGCGTCTCTTATTTAGAAATTCACTTTTTTTTTTTATCTTTTTTTAACCCACTGTAAAAAAAGAATTGACCCATTTCAGGTTTTTATTATTTTATTTAATTACACAATACAAGAAAAGCAATGCTAACTATGGATGAGGTTATTAGAGGGTCCAAATAAAGTTCCAGTTCCATCCAAATATAAATACAAATAATTTTGCGATTGCAACAGATACATATACAAATACTGACTCCACTGCACACCCCTAGTAATAATGACCATATACATTTTAAGCCTCTTAAAGGTACAAACAGGAATATAGGACATACAGTACAAAAAATTACACAAAGCACGATCCATTTATTCATTTCTAGAAAATTACTTAATGAGCAAAAGTGGAGTATTTAGTGTGACTTCCCTTGACAAAGCAAATCTTAAAATCAATTTGGACTCTGAAGTCATCAGATTTAGAATTAAAAATGAAGGTTATCACTAAATACTTGCCACTTATAAAGCCTATAACAAATTATAAAAGCTTCTGTCCTATATTTTTTTTCAGATTGGGCAGAAATTTTCTTTGTATTTAGCTGTCTCTAAAAAAAGAGCAATAAAGGTTTAATTTCCTAAGGTCGACAAGAACAATGTCCTGCATGTCAAGTCTCATGAGAATTTTAAAGGTGGAAAAAAACCATTACAGTCTGTTTATTGCATCTGCAACCTATGAACGTTGCAAACACACAGTTTTAGCAGCAGGCATGCACTTAGCTATCAAGAGTATTTTTCTGTGATGAGGGCTGTAAATCATAAAATGGTTATCGAGAAAGGGCCATTGAGAACTATTACAAATCTGATTGTCATTCTAATTTACATACTGTAAAGAGGGTGATTTACATCTAAACAGTAATTAATGTATACAGAACCCAAACCCCTGAATGCAAGTTATAAATTGCATGAATCTGGATTCATTCATATTTGCTGAATAGAAAAGTCTGTATGTAAGCCTTCTCGCAGCATGTGGGACCACAACCCAACTGACGTCTATTATTATAGTTCACTCTATTATTTATGTTTCATTACCAAAGCATACTTTGAAAAACTGTGCTGATAATGATAAACTAGTTTTCTAGTGCACTTTCACTGGATTTTTGATGTGCTGCAAAAATAAGTTCTGCCCAAAAACTATACACTAGTGTTTCACTCAATACTGTTGTGATTTGTGATCTTTGCGTAACAAATCCTTCATACAGAAGACACTAGAGCATTGCATTAGCAACACAAAAGGTTATGGATTTTATGAGCACATACAGTACTAACATTTTGATAAAAAATATGTATAGCTTAAATGTATGTATAGCTTTGGATATAAGCACCTGGCAAAAGCATACAGTAAATGTAATAAAAATGTACTAGACTTTAGAGAGATTTTCCTCAGATGTTATTTTGCTCAACATTATACAGAGACATAGCTATTTATTTATTACATACAGTATTTATGATCAACCAATCAACTTTAGAGGCAAACCATCTATCATCCAAGTCTTTGTATAATTTACTTTATTTAAAATGTGTATGCAAAGGTTTCCAAAGGTTAAGCCACATATTTAGTTCTCTGTTTCTTTTATCACCCCTGGCTAACATACATTACACTGTAGCAGAAGTTAGTCATTTTATCATTGTTCCCCACAGTCTTCACACATGCTGGACCTTTGCCTATGAGGCAGCTTTCACATGCCACTGCTGGAGCACAACACCATTGTTGAGTCCAAGTCTCTTCAGCAGAAACCTGCTTCTGGCTAGGTGTCTTGCAACCCTGCTGTTTACAAGCTACAGCCCTGGGATGGACTGAGGCTTAAAAACACCCACCAACATGAACAATGGTAAATAATCTCTCACTATAGCAGCTATCACTAGAAAGAGAGAAACATACAATTTTAGAATGTTTGGATATGGATGTGCAACTCTGGCCAGGAATTTCACAGACAAAATGGGTTAAAAACCTCATTAAAGCTAAACATACTGAAACCATGGTCACTTTGAATAGTGTTGTTAAAATATCCGTTTTTGTGGCAGTCACTAGCCTCCCGAATTTAATCAAAATATCAAAAAATATCTATATTTAAAAAGTTGTGACTGTTTTGTGGCCGTATGTGTGTTTATATCATATAATAATTAAATGTGTTTGTTATTTGCCATAAATGCCTGAATAGTGTAATGCGTAATAAAATACAATTAATTCTGGTGGTATATATTGAAAAACTTATCCCAGTACATGTCATCATAGCAAAATTATACCCCAAAATATAATTTTTAACACTAATAAATTAATTTTCACCTGCTGCCAGTTGAGGCGCTAATTTAGTAAATGCATCTATTGGTCGTATTTGGTGAAATGGACAAATGACCAAAGCAATCGAATGGGTTGGAGAATAGGTTGAAAAATGTGTTCCAAAAACAATCAAAAGACTTACAAGTTTGGAAAAACAAGTGGGTAAGTGATTTATGATAAATAATTATGTGAACTACCTCTTTAACAAATCGTTCTAATGGTGATCACTTTTCCTCCTCAATATAACATACACTATTAACTAGTGTTGTAGTTCTCGAGATCGGTCTCGGTCTCAAGACCGGTCTCAAGACCACTTTTTAAAGGTCTTGGTCTCGTCTTGGAATCGACCACATTTTTACTCAGTCTCGTCTCGGTCTCGTCTCGGTCTCGGACAAAGAGGACTCGGAATTTTATTTCAAGACCGGTCAAGACCACAACTGATGGCACACTGCAAAAAAATATTTTCAAGAAAAAAAAATTCTTAGTATTTTTGTCTTGTTTTCAGTAAAAATATCTAAAAATTCTTAAATTAAGATGTTTTGTCTTGATGAACAAAATGACCCAAGAAAATAAGTCTAGTTTTTATAGCAAAAAGTGATTTTGTACATAAAACAAGCAAAAATCTGCCAATGGGGCAAGCTTATTTTTCTTGAATTTTTATTGAATGTAGTGTTTACGAAAAAGGTTCAAGATTTTTTTTGCTTAACCCATTGGCAGATTCTTTGCTAGTTTTATGCACAAAATCACTTAAATTTGATATTTTTGGTCTAAAAACTAGACTTATTTTCTTGGGTAGTTTTTCTCATCAAGAAAAAGCATCTTATTTTAAGAATTTTTTTATATTTTTACTGAAAACAAGACAAAAATACTAAGAAATGTTTTTCTTGAAAATCATTTTTTTGCAGTGCACATCAAAATTTTTTTTTTTATCATAAATTTTATGCAGTTTATTCAGGTTTGGCATATGATGTTGGCATTGTTTAAGCATTGTTTAAGTTTCTCCCAATGACAGTTTTTCTAATTTTATTACTAAAAACACCTGCATTGTGTTAAGTGGATGGCAAGCCATGGAAAGACAGTTCAGATTAAATGGTAAACTTGATTTCAGCTCTTTAGTGTTTGTTCACTTTTATTTGCTTTAAGACAAATATAAATTCCCACATATATGCACTGCCTTTGATTATTTTATCAACTTCTCTGATGGCACACACATGCACGCACGCACGCACGCACACGGACACACACAGACAAGAAGTGCCTAATCATATGCATATTCCACATTTTATCGTAAGTGTTTTAATGCAGTGACTTGCAATGGTCTTGGTCTTAACTTGGTCTCGGCCTGTCTTGGTCTTGACTCGGTCTCGGCCTGTCTTGGTCTTGGTCATGACTTGGTCTTAGGTGGTCTAGACACTACTATTAACACATACTGTATAATGTACACCCTTGCATTAAAAAAAGAGCTCAGATGCAAAAGCCACTAAAATTAATATAATACATTATATAAAAAAATTATATAATACAATTAGCCAAATGCTTTTATTACATATTATACATTCATTAAATAATTTTGCTTTACTTCCACTTAATCCCAGCCTCAGGCAATTCAGAAATACTTGTTTGTTGAAAGAATCCATTAAGAGTCTGATAAAAAAGTGCTCCTTTACAAGAAAACACACTTCGGACAGAAATTTGCATCTGAGCTCTTTACGTACGTTTACCTTTAAATCTGTGTATGTCTGCTATTAAAACTGGTATCAACAGTCAGCCAAGAAAAGTCCCATCTCTTCTTCTTTCAGAACAACACCACCCACCAGACCTTTTTTTTTGCTTTTTAGTGCTCAAATAAGTCAACTTTTAGTTAGAAAAAATCAAAATAACAAAGTTACATTCAATGACATCGACAAAGATGTCAAACTTTGAATTAGAAGTTTTAAATCAGTTTAACTGAATACAATAACAAGGTTGACAAGACTGTCCACAAGATACAACAAACTGAAGCCATACAATGACTTTATATGAACTCTGTGAAATGCAACGCACACAGTCAGGTCTCAATAAAAACTGAAACATTAGAGCATGAATCAATTGGTCAAATGAGCATTTAGAATAGCATTCCAAGCTGACGTAATGATGCAATCGGTCACAAGACATGTGGGAGCAGCTTCTTCAGGCGGTGTACACCAGATCTGAGATTTACAGCAGATAGTGATTTGCTTATATAAATTGATAATTTCACCTCAGTACACCTTAAATATTTGTACTTTTTTTAAAAGTGACTGTTTTGTATGCTGTATACTAATAAATAAATGGGTACGTTATTTGCTCAATATGCCTGAGTAGTGTAATATACATATAAATGAATCATGGTGGTTTAAATAGAAAATCATATCCCAATACATGCCATTATTGCAAAATTATACCCCAACATATAATGGTAAAAGTTGAGTTTTTTAAGATCTTGTTATCTTTTTGCATTGACAGCAGCATTAGAATATTAGCTACAGGCTATAAAAAGTTTAATGCATTTACTGTAAGGACGAGGATTTCGCTCTACAGCACGTGTCAGTGACTGGGCAAATTTAAATCTAAAATTAATATTTTCTTTTTTCTGCCCTTAAGGCTTGGCATCCATAATCAAGTCATCAATCATGCACTGTCTCAGATCCCCCATTTTTGCTCCCTCAAAGCCACTGCATGTCATTCTCAAAGGTTTTGTTCAATCAGGGGGCCTGACAGCTGAAAGAATAGAAAACACTTCTTACAAAAAGAACCCCTACTCAACTGCCAGCCATTTAAGGAATATTTGAGCTGTAAATTTAGCGGAGAAGCTGTCAAGATTTATGCAGTCGAGAATGCACCCACACTCCAGAGAGAAGGTTGAGAACCAGGATCCACAGAGAACACATACAAATTACGTACTTCTCTTATTTTGGATTACTTCTCCCTACGTAAATAAAACAAGCTTCTGCTTTTTTGGAGTGCACAGCTTATATTTAAGTGTTTCTATGTAATCCAGCACCAAAACTTCCTTTGAAGTTGAGGTAATGGAAGGGGGTTATTACTGGACATTGCAGACTCAGCAGTGTGGACAGAAACTTAATTCCACCATGTAATTAGGAAAAAACAGAAAAGAAAAAAACAGGAACCTTGAAGGCCTGAGAGATTCAAATGCCATTTCATTTTGCTAAATGTCAATATTCTTGTTAATCCGTCAATGTATTGATTTCTATTTAGTCTAGTCAGATGCTGTCATCTAATTCCTCTGGCATTAACGAAATCCATCAACTCTACCTCTCTTATTGAACAGATTATGTGCTTTTCATGAGAACCTACATTTATGTCCCTCACCCTTAAAGTTATAGTGCTGGGGAAAATAAAAGTGATTTTTTGCATAATATATAAGTGTGTGCTGTATGTAATTATTATGTATATATAAATACACACACATGTATGTATGTACATTTACATGTGTATATATATTTATTTCTACTTTTATATATTCTATCTCCAACGTGGTGCCCACACAGAGTCAAAGCACATTCTATTACTAGTCTCAATTGTAATATGTATTTATTACAAATTTTTATGTAAGCTTGGCTTGGTTTACGTATGCTAACATTTTAAATAATACTAAAACATATCAACAAGTAAAATAAAATAAAATCAACAAGTTCAACAAAAACGTTGTGAGTAGACTATATCAAAAAGTAGCCCTCCAGATTTTTTATCCATTGTGGTAGCACTTGCTCACAAAAAGGTTGGAGACCCCTGTTCTATACTATATATAAATAAATAAAAATGTATATATAAGTCAACATTTTCTGAAATGCACTAGTTATTAATAATTGTACGCCCTTTAATCCCAGGGAACAGTTTCCATGGGTATCCAGGGTATCTGTTGAAAGACAGGTTGTAAATCCTACACTAAGTAAGTCTGGCCAGTTCCTGAGAGGCTCCACACGTCATTGCAGACTACCTTGTTTAGCTAGATGAGATGGGGCGGTCGATCGATGGTAACAGGATGCAGGTCTCTCCGCTTTCAAACAGTGGGCTGGTTTTGTGGTCAGGTTCAATTGGGTAATCAATTGCCAATTTTGCTGGCCCTCATATAAGATGATCCAGAAAGCAGGTAATCAACATGCTTGAGTGATGAGGCAGCAGACCACCGCAACTGAAATCTTTCCTGTTTTCTTTTAGTGATTTTCTTTAGGCGTATAAACAAGAGGGTGGGAAGAGACTCACTTCTCATCTCTAAACTAATTCTATGGAGATGCAATGCACGTCATTGATTTCTCATGATTTAAAAGCAAGCCTTCCCAGAGATGGGCCAGGTTCCTGTGCTATTAAATTTCTGACTGAGCTATTTCAATTATTGCAAATATATTATGAGGGTGACCATTTTATTATGTAGGCCTACATTACGAGTTATAATCATTCACTCGTTCTCTGGTAATTTGAAGGGAACAATAACATCCCTGTGGCTCTGGTAGAGCATTGTGATAACAATGCAAAGGTCATGTACTGATCAAATGTTTACTTTGAATGCACTGTAAGTCGCTTTGGATAAAAGCAGCTGTGCATAAATGCAAATATAACAATAGCTAACTAAGTCCTTTCATTTTCTAGCAAAAAAAATAAATACAATGTTTTACACTACTACAATAACTTTTTAGAGAACTAATTTAATGACATTTGAAATATTTCTGCATGCTACACAGATTTAAGAAAGTTTTGAATTCATACCCAGTAAATAAAGTAAGAAAAATCTAAATAAACTAGGGAGTGGGATTTCAGCTGAAGTGATGTGCCACAACATCACTCTCACAGGAATGTACATGTACCTCAATTTGTGGTTTATTTTTAACGTATGCTACAGTGACTTAAAAATAAGCTATAGTTATGCTTACAGGAACAAAAGCATATTTTTCTGAATTAAAGATGAGGAAAATGTTTCATAACTAATGGATCCATCCATTAAGCTTAGAAAATGTTAAAACATGGTTCTATAATTATAATTTTTTTAAATGCATGTTAGGGGTATAAAGGTCTTTTTTAGCAAAACAATTGCCATTTTCCAAATTAAAAATAGGCACTTTTAAACCAAAACATCTCGTCTAGCACCAGCCGTGTGATGCGCCAGCGCCACCTTATGTATTGCATAAGCATGTCAAAAGGTCACGCATGACGTATGCATACTACCGCCCCAGTGTTAACAAGTGTGGAGAAAGAGGATCGTTCCGATGTTGTGGAATGATACTAATGTATTTGTGTCAGTTTAAAATGGTCCACAAATGTGTGCTTCACGTGACGTGTGACCTTTTACCGTGCTTACGCAATACGTAAGGTCACGCTAGCGTGTCACATGGCTAGTGCAAGTTGAGTTGTTGTGGTTTAAAGGTGAAAAAATGAAAGTTTTGCTAAATAAGACCCTTAATGCCTTGTTTGGGATCGTTTAAAGCCCTGAAGCTGCGTTGAAACTGCAATTTTAAACTGCACTGGAACTGCAAACTGTTGAGGTCCAGAAAAGTTAATTAAACTGAGAAAAATCCTGGAATGTGTTCCTCGACTAAACAAATAGAGACATAAACAACTGGGGTGAGTAAATTATCAGGATTAAAATTTTATGAAAGTGGAATATTCCTTTAAATCTGTTGTATGTCTTTGTGTGGACAAAAATAATACAGTTTTGGTATGACTGATTAAAGGTAGGGTAACACATTTTGAAAAATGCTAACGGTAGCCGCCTAGCAATGAAATCCCGATCCCACCCTCAAGTCAAATCGCTCTCCAAAGTCACGCCTCTTTCCAAACACATGAACACGCACAGATCAGACGGTCACGTCTCATGTCTCATTCACCAGTGTTAAAACTTTACAGTACAAAGTGAATAACACTTCCAAAATAACCAACATAAACAACTGGTTTACATCATAATTAGTTTAAGCACACGTTCGGTTGTGTAGACGTAGTAACTATATCGTTATGCCAATCCGTAAACGAACACAAATTTCATAAGCAACACAACGTTTCATCAAAGTATAATATCTGAATCCTTCTCAATACAAACATATCGCGTACCTACCTTACCAAAATAAACAGTGCAACGACCCTTTCAGACCCTTTGCCTCCTGTAGCTGTTTGCATCTCGTGGTAAAGCAGTAAAGTTACAGATGTTAATTTGAGTTTTTGCTCTTGCTGATCCAGGCAGTTTCTGCTGTTGTTGTTGTTATAAAAGATGCATTTAGTTTTGTTGCTCCTGTGTAGGTTGTCAATTCAGCAGAAAAGTTTGGTGTTCTCGCTGTTTACAAACAGAGCGCACGTGAACGCGCCGATGACGTATGGTATCTGCGTGGACTCGCTGCGCGGTGGGAATTCAAATTACGCTTACGTATGAGGGACATAAAAGGAAACGTCCGTTCGGACCGAAATCTATGATTTGTTGAACATTTTTTGGTCCTACGCCTTTCACAGATGACATAAATTTTTACAAATACATTTAAACAACTTAACACAGTGATTGCTATCAGGATGCGAGGAGACTTTTAACCAGCATAACTAAAAATGTTTCAGGATCAAATCTGTTACCCTACCTTTAAGAACAGGTGTTAACAAAACTTTGTTCTCTGTTGAAAAACGGTCTGATGTCAGAATCCAGAGAACGGGTAGGAGTGATATGTCTAGATGTCAGGTCTAGATGCACCATCCATTCCAAATTATAGCACCTATTTTCGGCCAAATGTAAGTGTGAAAACATGTGAGAAGGTTTGAAGGAAGGTTAGGTGAAGTTGCAGATGCTGTAAAATAAAAAGAAATCCATCTTTGATGCGCACCCACTTTCCGCTTCTGTGTCCTTGAAAGGTGCGAGACAAGAGCACTTTCTTTATTTTACAGAACTGTGCTTTAATATGGCAGGGGGTTGTTTAAGGGATTTTCTTTTAATTGTTATTTTAAATTCTCATGTATGTTAGTTTTTTATGATGTCTCTTATTTTTACAGATTATTTTCTCTTAGATTGTTTTCTCATTTCTATGTAAAGCACTTTGAATTACCTCTGTGTATGACGTGTGCAATACATATAAACTTGCCTTACCTTGCCTATCATTAATTCTCTACTGCCTTTTCACGTTACCAAAAATTCATTCTAGATCCTAAGAGAATCCATAAATTTCTATTTGACAAACTAATGATCCAGCCGTGGCAGGATCTACTTTTAGATGCTCACCGGGAATGTTAACGTTTTATAAACAATTTCTTCCTGACTACATTTCTCATAGTCTCGTTAGTTTATTTACAAGGCTTTTGATACTCTCCTTCTCTCACTCTTTCGATTTTTCATTATTGCCAGTCTGTAATTCCCGAAGGCCAATGATCTAAGAAGTCTCAGGCAGTGTATTCAAACCGAGTCAGTTTAACCAACTGATACAACTTTATTCTACTCAACACAGAGTACCAGTGAGGATTATATGAAACAGTAGAAGTGAAAGGTGTCAAATACATTTATCTACTATATAACCTTACTGCAGAAATACCATTGGTATAAATTGCCAAACAGGTTACCGGTTTGAGTAAAGATGCACCTATGGGAACTGCTTTAATCTCTCATCCTAATATACTGTGCATGCGTGCCATGTTATAATTTAAACACATTTTATGCCAACGAAGCAAAGACACAAGCCATAACCTTAATCCTCAACTGATCCCTAACCCTAAAGCAATGCTTACACAATGTCACATTTTGAGAGAAACCTTTCTGACAACATTTGGCACTGATAGAAACCACTCAAAGCATAACAGCATAAAAGCCATACATCTTAAAAGCCTCATATAATAATCATTATTAATAAAAATTTGTTACATTTATATAGCACTTTTCTGCAGCACTCAGAGTGCTTTATGAAATGGGAATTATTCTCAACCACCACCTATGTGCAGCATCCACCTGGATGATGCGACGGCAGCCATATTGTGCCAGAACGCCCACCAAACACCAGCTTATTAGTGGAGAGGAGACAATTATCACCAATTAGTATATGATGGGCAAGTTTGGCCAGGATGCCAGGGCACACCACAACTCTTTCTCGAAAGACATCCTGGGATTTTTAGCGACCACAGAGAGTCAGGAACCCAGTTTAACGTCTTATCCAAAGGACAGTGTTTTTTGACAGTATAGTGTCCCCATCATCTCTCTGATGAAGCCAATATGGAAGTGATTTAAACTACAATTCACCGACTGGCCGCTAGAGGCAGGATCCAAAAGGGAGTCAATTCCCATAGACCTCCATGTTAAAATGGCGCAACTTTACAGAAGAAAATAATGTGTTTACAGCCTGGTACAAAAATTGTTATTGGTCTGTATAGCTAATTTTGAAAGACAACTGTGAGGGGGGTGAATTTTTTTGTAACTCATCCGTTTAAATGATATTAAGCCTTAGAGTTCTGCATAATTAAGGGCGTGGCCACTTGAGTGACGGTTGAACAGCCACTGCTGTCACTGAAGTCGACCTAGGCGAACGTGGTTTCAGCAACCAGTCACCTCAGCTTCACCCACATCCCGCCACTTTACCCATGTTCAGATATCCACAAAATGGCGACGGAAGACACCGCCTACTTTAAGCTTCAAAAACGATCTTCAGAAACCTATGGGTGACGTCTCGGACACTACGTCCATCTTTTTTACAGTCTACAGTTAGGACCCAAAAAGACCACAGGGTGAGCATCCCCTGCTGGTTCTATTAACACCTCTAGCAGCAGCAACCTAGCTGTCCCAGGAGGTCTCCCATTCAAGTATTGACCAGGCTCAACCCTACTTAGCTTCAGTGGCCAACCAGTCTTGTGTTATAGGGTGATATGTCTGCTGGTAGACACACATACACGCAAACACCTACTGTACTGTACTGTAAGTCTGGTTTGTAACCATGCCATGTGGTGACTTATGTAGCTGAAACTAGGATGCATATGGAATGATAATTGAGAGAAAAAGTATCAAAGAAAAAAACTCTAGCTTTAGAAAAGCCACACAGCTCAGAAGATAGAAATCTGTAAAGACTGTAAGCCACAACTCATAATCTGTTTCCCAGTTGCTCAGGAAGGCAAGAAAAAAGGAATCTAAGAGCAAAAGGCATAAGGAGTATTAGCATAAAGTCATACTGTAATTCTTTCTCTTAAAACTACTGTACATCAGACAATCAAACTCACCAATCAGCAGACAAATATTTAGCTTATTTCAATGAATCGACCTATTAATAAAAAAAAATAAGAAAAAATACAACCTGAGCCTGTTGCTCATAAACAATAGCCTATAGGCCTATGCCTATGCATATACTTTCCCTTAAGGTTACTGTGCAAGGATATCATCCACAGTCCCAGGTTTAAGTTACTTTCTCCATTCTTGAAATACATATTCAGCTGTGGAAAAGTCTTTCTCACTTGCAACACTCGATGCTGGGATGGAGAGAATTTTCCACACAATCATTGCCAGGTTGGGAAATGTTTTCGCATACTCCTTCCACCACAACAAAACATCGAAAAGGTGCCCCTTGGGCGGCTTGAACTCGAGGTATGCAGAGACCTCGTCCTCGGGCAGCACAGTGTCATCGCTGTAGTGGAGTCCTTTACATCTGACAAACAATCAACTGTTGAAACCAAACAAACTCTCTTTGCAGCTGGGGCCACCGACATATTTCACTAAATTATTAATTTGCCCATTAACAATAATTGTTAATTATTAAAGACAAGCAATGTTGGAGGAAGTACCAAATCTCTGTCCTTAAGTACAAATAACCAGAGACATATTTATTTTAGACATATGTGACCAGTCACGGAAAGTAGGGACACAAGTCGGATCTGGGCATTTTGAGTTATTCACAGATTCTGAAAGTGCAGTTTCTAAGCTTTCCAACGATGTGTAACACATGGAAATCTGATAAGATTTGGAGAAGTTGTGGCCATTTGAATATAGGAACTCAGAAATACTCAAACCGAGAAAATCGAGACGAAAGGGACTCTTCTTTTCAGCTGGGGGAGACAATAGGGCTCATTTACATCTCATTTAGCTAAGCCATGCCCCCTGTAAAACCCTTTTTGAGATGTTCTAGCATCATATGTAGTATTTTATGACCAAATGACAACCCGCAAAAATAAACATGACTCTTTTACCTTTGTGGGGATCAGAAGTCGAATCCAGTCTGTTTCAGATTATCCAATGACCATATTTGTCCACAAATGCGTATAATCCGTGAAATATAGATTGTTTACATCAGATTTCGCATGAATGTCTGGTAATACAATATAATATATAATCTGAAGACTATTTAAATCGTAACATGTAAGGGTATATGAGCTTACACTCCGTTAAACACATGAACCCGCCTTCAAAGTTTGTATTTAAAATAGGGAAGTAGTATAATAGATCATCCAAACAGCGCCGTCAAAAACGTGACATCCTTTAGAGAGGTTACCAATGGCTCGCTCGTTCCTCCATCAGCCAATGACTTCATGGAAAATATTGATAGACAAAACATGTAGCCAATTATATGAAGAATACAACGATATCTGTGTAACTTCTGTGTGTTTGGACTCATGCTGCGCTGCAAGAACTGACATACAGATGACGTCAAAGTACCGCGAGAGCGAGTCGAAATTAAACTACTCCGTAAGATTTCTTGAAGATCTCTCGCGGTACTTTGACGTCTTCCGACTGCGGCGCCGCATAAAGTCAGTGACGCGGCTGACGTACGATGCGGCTGACTGTTATTTGTTCCGCCCCAGCTTCTTTTATTTTTCTTTTGTTTTGTGCGCCCGAGCTTTACAGTCTGGGGAGACGCAGGCTATAAGTTTGAAAAAAAAAAAAAAAAACTTAGCAAACATATCTGAGGAACAGGGCAGCGCGTCACTACAGTCACGTGACTTCACGCTCGAGCCGGAAGAGAAGACAATGCTGAATAAAGTCGTAATTCTGCTATTTTTGGACCAAACTGTATTTTCGATGCATCAACACAATCTTACTGACCCACTGATGTCACATGGACTACTTTGATGATGTTTTTATTAACTTTCTGGACATGGAAACCATACATAGATTTTCAATGAAGGGGAAAGCTCTCGGACTAAATCTAACGATAAAACATCTTAAACTGTGTTCCGAAGATGAACGGAGGTCTTCCGAGTTTAGAACGACATAAGGGTGAGTCATTACTTACATTATTTTCATTTTTGGGCGAACTATCCTTATTTAGTAGTCACGCTGTTCCCTTTGGGGGCGGAGGCGAAAACACAAGCTTATACAGTATGTAAATATACACACAGACAATGACGCCCCCCGCTGCACGCTAGAATCTCCGGAAAAACAAGCCTATTTTAACCGCAAAATGTACGCTTTTAAATATACAAAAACTGCTATCTCAAACATGGAGAGGCTTCTTCGTGATCTCAACTAACAGATTCTGCAATAAAACGAAAATCACAAATTTCGAAAAAAAAACTTTGTTTCTCATTTTCTCGAAACTTGTGCTGCCGACTTGAGTCCCTGGTTTCCGTGACGGGTCACATATTTAGTTTGGTAATAAGTACCACAATGAAAACCCTACTTAAGTTTAAAAGTACCTGATTTTAATGTACTTTAAGTATTATACTTGCATTACAATTTTTTCTCTTAATGTCTATATTCTAATAATTATGGCTGTAAAACCAAAATCGTGACACGCATCTATTTGAAGTTAACATTATAGCCTAAATAGAAATAGAAATCACAAAGCCTTTCTGTCATGGGCTTGCCAGACCTTTTGTACTAGATAGGTCTGAGTACATTTGGCAAGACCATGACAGTACTATGTTCTGTGTGAGGATACGTGGAGTCATATTGTGTGTGTGGCTTCCACGTGTTCCCAGTGTCTTGTCGCTGTCATGGTCTTGCCAGACCTTTGGGTAAGATTCAGGTCTGATTTCAGAGGGCAAGATCATGGCCGCATTGTGTTTTGTGTGGGGACATGTGTTTTCACATTATGTATTTGTGTCACGTGTTCCCAGTGTCTTGTCACTTTTACCCTACTCCCTTATGTACTCGTGTCTTGCGTAATTAATTATGTTCACCTGTTCCCCATTTGTGTGTGTCTTTATTATGCCCTCTCGTTCTCTGTCGTGTGCTCGTTCGTTCGTCCAGATTCAGTGTGTTTTGTTCCCGTCATCCGGGCTGCCTGAATCGTGTTCTCTAAGTCTTGTGTTAAGTTTGGTTCCAGTGTTGGTTTCCCAGTTCCGTGTCAACATCATCATTTGTTATCTGTTTTACCCCCACGTGGGTTTTTGTGTTGGTTTAAATAAATCTTCAAGTTTATTTTACAGTATCTGCGTTTGGGTTCTCTTTGTGTTTAACCGTACCATGACACTTTCTTTAAAGTTAATTTCGTTTCATATTAATTGTATCTTAATTTTAATCAAAATTTCATCTAACAATTGCCTGGATATAATTAATAAGAAGTAAATATAGCAGACAATAAATAAACACCGAGGCGCCGCGGCGAATAAACTAAAACTCATCATATAAGGTAGCCTACTTCACTCACAGACCTGAGAAATATATATATATATATATATTCAAATATCTAAACAGAGCAATTCAAAACGAATGAAAACAGACATAAGCACTTTGCTTATGTTATCTGAATAAAATGTGCATTTCTTTCAGGCGCATTTACTACTGCGGAGATCGCAAGTCAGCATTGTCAACTTCATCTTTGCAGCCACCGACACAGAAAACACTTGTTTATTAATAAACAATTAACATGGATCCTTGCTATATTTTACATAATCACTACTTTTTTGCCGGTTCTTTGTGACAGCTTTTAGGTGCTTTATTGGCAGCATAACCCTTACATGTTACACCACCGCATCAGCACAGAAAACATAGATATTTTTTCAATTCCTGTTTTGGCAGATCAGGAAATGTTTTTTTTTCTCGCTTTTTTCAAATAAGTATTTTTACTTTGTTACTGTTAGATTGTATTTTTGATCAAGGGCTATGAAAGACGCATACACAAAGTTCTGTTCTAATCATAGTCAAAGATTTATTGATAAAGTCTTACAATATATAGAGGTAAAAGAGGAAGCATTAGTCACCTGAGACAGGTAATGATATTTATGCAGGTGTCTGATATAAATCATACTCATCCTTCTGTAGATATAACTCTTGACTAATGTCACATTGTTTTTGCAAGATAGACAATTTATAAATGCACAAGGAAGTCTCGGAAACTAAGGAAGTAACTCTTAAGATAAGAGAAGTCAAAAGGTTAGCCAGGTCGACATGATCTGATCAACATCGCTCATAACCAGAAGTTCATTTGAGGACTTCTAAATAAAGAAGTGCAGCAGATGTCGAAGCTCGCTTTATGCAAAAGTGAAGTTAAATAATTTTGTTATTTGCAAGCTAGGACATACGAAAGTTATTATTGCTTAATCATATAGAGAAATCAGAAAATGAGGAATATGTACGATTAAAAACAACTGCATTTACTGGAAGCCTAATTAATTCTCACAGTTACCACCACTGAAGACAAGTAGCATGTAGCATGTATTAGTTTGTGATTGAATACTCCTGCAACACTCGCTCCATCTAGGCTAAAAGAAGCATCAACAAAAGTTGCAATGTCGCAGTGGTGGTGACGTAATAGGTCAAATTTCATATTGTTGTTGTTTATTTGTAATTGTAATTTAGACATACAAATATTGCACATATTTTTCATTCGCGCTCCTGTCCCTCTGCAAGGAGTGTGTGAATTTTGTGAATTTTGATGTCACAATTCACCCATTTTAGCCACTTTTATCCAGGTACCCACGGGTTATGCAACACAATGCATGACTCTGAATCAATATATTATAAAGACACAGTTTGACCAGGAAGCAATGTTTATTTTTAGCTTTAAAAACGTGGCCTTGTTGTTTTTGATTTGGACAATTCCAAATTTGTATCAAATAGAAACATATTCAAATTAAATGCCTTGAAAAAAAAAAATGTTTCTACATGGGTCACAGGTTATGAGCAGACATACAGTATATGGTACAATAGGCTCTACATTGAGCTTATGGTGACACCAATTGGTTTGAGGTAGAGACCCCAAATTTGCTTTTTAAAAAAACACAGCCCTTTATGGTGAAAGTAAAAACACTGTGGAAACACTGGAAAGGTACATAACTGGTAGTTTTACCTACATTGTTTTAAATTTATATCAGCACCAGCTAAATTCATCCAATAATTTGATGAACTGTGGAAATCCACAACGATTGGGAGGCAAAGTGCTGTTTGTCCTCGAGCCTCTTTAGCATTTTAAGGAAAATTATTACTAAAAGGTACCCTGACTATAAAGACTTGTTTGCTTTACTACTTCATTTGCCTTCAACAACTAAAATTCAATGATAGAAACACATTTAAGGGCACTTATTTCATTGCTAAAACTTTATTTTATGTATTTGGTATAATACAATGTGTTTGCGTAGTGTAAGGTTAAAAAAACATAGTATTTTCCACATACCAATATTTTTTGTAGCTTTATATGTTGCTGTCTTCCTGAAACGCACCGATTTTGTACAAAACTCATTGATCTGAAAAGCGCTGTGTCCCTGATTGGCCAGCTAATCTGTAAATTGTGATTGGCCTGAATACCTCTGATGTCAGCCAGAAATGTGATGCCCCTTACCATCTTTGAAAGATTTGCTCAAATGCATTGCTAACAGGAGTTAAGTTACAGTCTGAGTCCGAAGCATGAGAAATTATGATAATGTCGGTCTTGTCCACGTCAACAGGCCCAGGAAGTAAACTGTTGCCTACAATCTGTGTGTTTGTTGTAGTCCAAGAAAAGAGATTTACATTGTAGATGATAACTCGAGTCATTGTTTACTTTGGGGTTTCTACCTTTTGCATATCGTTAACATGTAATACACACTTACACACCAAAGAAAATGTTAAATCATGAATCGGATGATAGTTGCTCTTTAAATATTTACATAACCTCAAAAAACCCAACATGTAATTAACTCATTTGAACCTATGGAGATTATGTTTTGCTCTTTGAAATCGATGATACGTAATGGTTGTTGTGAAATATATTGTAAATAATACACTGTGAAACATTTTTGTAGAAATTACATTATTACTGGGCATTACTAGCAACTAGCTGTCAGTAACTTGCTGTAAATTTTACATTTATGTTATTTACTGGCAACAGTTTGTTCAAAGTTAAATTAACATGAATCATTTTTAGTCTTTATCTTCTACAGTAAGTTACTGTCAACCAGCTGCTTAATTACAGTGTTTGGTATCTTCTATAGTTTTTCATGTACGAATTGTTTATTTCCCACTCACACCAACTTACCTCTAAGATCTCCTTTATTTTGATCTTCTTTCATTAGTATAATTTTCTGCAGGCTATTATTTTTTATTTATGTTACTCTCTGTGAAAGGGATGAAGAAAGACCTGATGCTGTATTTTTAATGAAATGCGGACCAAATACCACCACCTGCTGTCTGTGTGTGTTTATAACTCTCATCTTCTGCCACATCTTCTAATTATCAATTTAAAATCTACTGAATGATGACTTGCTTATCATGTTTACCTCACAGCATTAATAGAACAGGATTTATTGCAACCTTTTGACGTCATGTATAGTGATGAAAAACAAAATGGCATCCTCAGATAATTATGTGAGGAACCTTTATTAAAACTATATGACATTCGTAATGTTTTTATTCTCACATCCATATTGCCAATCCCAGTGTTAATCTATTAAACCACAAATGTGTTTATAACCAGGGTACCTTTTAAGCATAAGTTAGAACCTTGATGGAGTCACATAAGTCCCAGTACGTAAAATACGCCTCAGCACTTTCATTGTGTAGAATAACTTGCTGCGGCATAAATGGCCACAGGGATTTAGGACCTGGCATATGAATAACCTAAAATAGATAGATTCTCTTTTTAGCATCATGATTTAAATGCACACTTTCAGTGACGTATTCGGTCTCCTGCTTGAAAACTGCAAACTCTTAAGTGAAATATCTAAAAGTAGAATTAAGTGATTTGCCTTCGTTTATGCCTTCCTATTTTCCGTGAGCTGCTTTTGAATGTGCCAATTGATGGGCCCTGTTTAATGCAGCGACCGCCGAGTACTGCTGGCTATCCCTCTCCACCTGTTAAACCTTCGAAGCAATGTTCATTTTTAATGGAGAATTGATCTGTTTAAATCAGAGGCAGATAGGGTCCCCTTTTTCAGATAATCCGATAAAGAAAGCTTGCCGTTTTCTGGCCCATTTACAACAGTGGCCCACTGGAATAGGGTGAGCCCTGTTCTCTGCATCTCACTGCACCGTAATCGAACTAGCGCAAGGCAGAAAAGGGAAAGAGAGGGTGGAGAGAGAGAGAGAGAGAAAGAGAGAGAGAAAGAGAGAGAGAGAGATCTAGGGTGGGGAAGGTGGAGTGGGTAATCGACAAATCTATCCTCATGCTTAGCTTGGCTGGCTCTCTCATTTGGTTCAAAGTGGGTGCAGATGGATTTTAGATGGAATGGCCTCTTGGAGTGGTAGTCTGTGACACACGTCAACAGCATGACCGGTCAGAGCTTTTTGGAAACTCAAAACTTCTGCCAAAATTATCATGCTTATAACAATTAACAATCTCTAGTTGCCTGGAAACGCTGAAGTAATAAGCGACTATTATAAAATTAAGTGGACATTTGGAGAAATGCATTACGTGCAAAAAACACTGATTACAGATTTATTGTCATTGGTTTGCAGTGCTGTCCAGCATGCTTCATCTGGACTGTGTGGGCTGCTCACTAAATTGCTCTCTGCATAGATGAGCGTAATTGTTCTTAAGCACCTTACATGCATTACACTGCCATTTCCCACCAAACGAATGGAAAATTGACCTCTTTACATCACCTCTAACTATCAACTGCAATCTTAGACGTACCACAAAGCCTGATGATAAAGCAAGCGCTGTGGATATGATGAAGACCTTACACCCACTACGGCACAGCTGTTACACAAACTTTCACTTTTCATTTACTTTCTGTGTCTCTATATTTAAACTCTGCCTTTGCATTTATCTCACACCTTTCTGATATATTGAAATGTTATCAGACACGCTTACATAAACAGACTCTGAAAATGGCAATTTGGGGTAATTTTGCATTTCTGTAACATATCCGAAAGAGAGTAGACAACAAACATGCATTTTTCAAACAAAGGTCAGGAATACATAAGTCACTGTGAATATTTCAGCCTTGTCAACCAGGGCATCTTAAACTATCAGTTTTGCATGTGGTAAAGGAAAAGAACAAAGGGCTATGGAGGGAAAGGTCAATGAGGACTTGAGGAGTGCGTCATAATAGATCTAATGAAGATGTAATGCAGATGAGCATAATGGTCCATGTGCCTTGAATAAAAATGATGAGTGGCAACAATTCACGTGTCGGACAATCATCTCTGTGTATCGACATCTTACGCTGCGAGGACAGCTTTCCACTTTGAATATTGAATCACATTCTGTTTTCCCTCTCGATGAGAGAAAGGTCATCGCATGCTTTGAGTGGCGTGTCTAAAATTTCATAGGTGCAAAAGCTGCATAGCAAAATGGGATATTATCTGATCAAAAAAAAAAAAAACATTAATTCACAGCAGCAGGTATCCTTAAATGCGATATGGACATATGTACATTACAATAAAGTGATTCTGGAAACTAACTAAAATTATTATGATTGATCCATCATGATGATCTACTGTATCATTGTGATACTGAATGACTTTATGGCAGCTGCCTGACATACAGTCGAGGTCGGAGGATAAAAATATATCAACATCTGTCAGTATATTTCCTTTTGCAACACTTTTTTTTGCTCCATCCTCAGTATCAAATGAAATACAAGCACGATCTCATTCCCATGAATAATTTACATGCTTAAACAGAGTGCATACACTTCCCTCACTATTTGCTTTGTTTTCCTCCCATAGGCTAAAATGACCTCTATTACGAAAGGGTACGTGCCACACACATCCCCTCCTCCAACTTTGCTCCCACCCATGATCAGCTGAAGAGTGCATTTGATTCCTTCATCTACCGGACTTATTAGAATAATACAAAAATAAATATGCCAAAGCTGTGCGGCTGGTACTCCAGGAAAATCTATTCGTTCCCCGCTGCCACTTGACCACCAGCATGGCAACACGGCCTCTGCAATGAAGAGAGAGAGAGAGAGAGAGAGAGAGAGAGAGAGAGAGAGAGAGAGAGAGAGAGAGAGAGAGAGAATGGCAGCCCACACAAATTTATACAAAGAGGACGAAATCCTCTCACTGTGCCAACCGCCTTGCGGCAAAATGAAGAAGCCTGTTTATGTCACCGTGGTGACAGGCAGATGCGTTTCTGGCTGTAATGCCATGGTATACAACTGCCACGATGCACCCATTGGAGGTATATGCAAGCAATCCTGGAACCATCTGAAACGGCTCATCTGACAAGAGGCATGACACCTGCCAGTCAGACTGTTGCGTGACATGACCCGGTGCTGTCCATCTGTGCGGCTTGGTAAAACAAACAGCTTGCAGAACAATAATAACATCCTGTGTTGATGTATTTCAGTTATGACAGCGATCACCTGGATTTTTCCACAAACTGTAGCAATTTTTAGATACAGACCTGATGTAAACATATTGCTTCGCAGTTAACTGTAAATGGCATGTCAGATTATAATAAGGTGTTTAGATCTTGTACATTTGAGTACTGGCAAATTGCAACAAACATGCTAATTGAAGGAATGTGTTAACAGACATTTACCACAACTCTTCCCAGAATGTTGCACTACAGTCGCTACATATGTGACCCGTGCTGGCAAAATGTTTAAAAATAAGTTATTTATATTTTGACATTATGTATTAAAAAACTTCAAAATGATGTATGATTTGTTGGAAAATGACAGAGCTACACCTAATAGAGTTGGCAAAATCAATTTTGAGAAAAATTGGGTTAAAGATTTTTTAAGGTTCAAAAGCAACTGCATCCGTACCTTAAAATCACTGATAAAACTAATAGATTTAACACACACAATGTCAAAACCAATTTTTCCCAACAGTTAACCAAACATCCACTTAAACTGATATAAATCTCATATAACTGATTATATCTGCGTGAATTCTTGTCAAAATAGATATTTTCAAAACTGTAATTCTCTATATATGTCTATATATTGTGGTCGCGCCCCGCGCATCTGTATGCATGCTTTGGATCTGTCAGTCAGCGCAAGGAAGATTGTTTTAATGTCTTATCGCGCTTAATTACTCTTTAAACATCAATCAGGTCCGAAATGTATCTCTCTTAATAACTATTTTAACATCCTGCACTCTTTTTTGTAATTCCTGAATGTTTTAAAACTGAAACCAAAATGTCAAACGAACGTCTGTGAATGGAGATTAATCTTTGTAATGTATAGACGGTTTCAGCAGTAACAATATAAACAAGAGGCTTTCGTGGAAAACGTGTAACTTCCGGTAAACTTCACTAAGAATAAATAACAACAAAGTTCTTTTAAAGTAGTTTATTTATATAACAAGCAAAATAAACAACACGTACATTACCTAGGAAACCAAAACATTTGTTATTTTCGACGAGGTATTTGTTTAAAAGTTCAATTCAGTCACTAGTCAGACCATTTAACAAACAGAAACCGGAAGTAAAGTTCCGACCAGGTGCTTAGTTGCGTCACAGCACATGCATCTGATGAAACCGTCTATACTGTAGGTTAAGCATTTACTGTATCATTTAGATGGTACAGCTCTCAGAAAACGTACAAATACATTTTAGATGTTTAATGACTATTTAGAGCATTGGGATCATTAGATGAGGGCTTTATGTACTTATTTTTATAAAAACCTTAATTGTTGTGAACAGGAAGTCTCGACCGTCTTTCCTTCCATGTTGTGACCTGTTTCCAAGTGAAATAGAATATTGCGCATTTAAAATAGTGGGTGTGGCTCGTATATTCCACTGTGCTTTGATTGGATATAGAAAAGCTTTTTATTCAGAAATGGAACTTGTAGCAGACTCACAGTTGGAGGGGGTGGAGTTAATGGATGTTCCAGCCCAAGCCGTCTAAATTACATCATCAGAGAATGTTCGATCACCACAAGATCAAATGAATTAAAACAAAAAAAAAACTTAAATTGTATATAATAACCACTGAAACATTACATAAAAATAAGAATTGTCAGATTTGTTTTCATTGGAACTTTAAGTGTAGTTAAGAGCCAAAAAACCCGGCATTGGATAATGTTTTTGCTGTTTTGTCTACCTGTTGCTTATGATAAATATTATGTTTGAGTAAGTTCTGCAAACTTGCAACTGCTCTTACAGCTAACATTTTCTCCACATGACTTCTCGTCATTTTGGAGAGTAGTTCAAAAGAAAAAAGTGCCTCTGAGGTACACACGCATCTATGTTGGTTCGTGCCAGAGCGACTGCTTCAAGTATTACCTTATACACAGTAGCTGTTTATTTAAATTATAAAAGGTAAATGTTTTCATTTTGCAAGAGAAAAATCCTAACATATTTCTCTAGGGATTATTCAGTAGTCTCGTAAGAACCAATGGCCTACGCACACGCTCTGGAGTGATAAATCTTATCGACAATACCAAATCGCTTTTAATTGGTTCCCTTTTTAAACGTATTTAATCTATTTTATATAACACACATATTGTACTGAATGTTTAAAATCAATTCTTTTAGGACTGCCATCAAATATGACTTGACCTCTGAACTAAGTAAAATTTAAAGGACTTACCATCTATTACCCAGAGGCCCAATATAAATCACATCTTCCCTCTTTAACTTGCTTCAGAGGTAGTAAATCCTTCGAGATTTAAAATGCCTTTAGAATATTTATAGACTTAACGTGTACAGTGGCTTTCCCCGTATTACAGCTCTAAAAGGTCGTTCTCTAACCAGATACAGGATTACCGTATGGACCAGACATATCTAACAGAGTTGCAGACAAGACAATGCTTGATAATAAACTATATACTGGTGGCAGGTCTATTTTTATGAGGGTTTTATCACTTCCCTGTGGCTTTTAGCCTCTCTGGATCACAGTCTGTTCTGTGTTTTCATATTTTTATGTAAGGCTTTATTCCTTTTCTCATGGTGGCTTTATAATATACGGCTACTGTATTGTGGCACCTGGTGAGCAGGGTCGGTAGTTCTTATTGGAGGTAAAATATAATATCAAACTCTGCAGGACTGCCGGCATTGATGGAGTTTAAAAGGTCTTGTAGAAAGACTTTCCTGGGTTCTTTATGTGTGTGGCAACTGCTGAATGAAATAATTTCGCTCCATATCTCAGCCTATAGATCCAATTGAATACACAATCTGAGCCGTTTACTGTATTTATATGCACTTTTTTAGTCAAGCACAAGGAATGTGTGTGCAGCAAACTGTTAGAAATGCTTAGAGAATGCAAAAAAGGTATGTCAGTTGTCACCAGCACTAAAACAAGATACATTTAAATTCTTCCTTTTCCATAATTTATTACACAATGCAGAGTGGTGATGCAAGAATATAAGGTTTTTAATGTGTTGTGCAGACAAGACTTCACAACGAAATTGCGCAGGAAGGATATGTTGGAGGTTGTGTGTGTGTGTGTGTAAGTTTGTATGCATGAGCGAGCTATGAACGTACCAGTTGTGTTTACATTCATTTACAAAATGGCCGGGCGACAAGAGATGAGCGCATAAATCGACATGGTTTTTCCTCAGCTCTAATTGCAAGCCGATGGCACTTTATTTTTACAATGGAAATAGGTCCGATGCCCGTGTGACAGCTGCGGAGGTCACAGAGCCCTCGAATGAAAGCTGCCTGTCTGTTCTTCACATGCACCTCTTCATCACGTTACTGCATCTCTATAACACCAGCAATCGACGTGCCTAAACGCAATTTTGCTGTGCGCTCTAGGGTGCCTGCGTTCCGCACGTCATCTCAGGTATCCTGTGATGAAGTGCCGAAATTAGCTAACTGATCAATACCATTACTCCTGATAGATTGCTGAAGATCACGCCCTTCAACACAAGAGCTCTTCAATGTGTCTGGTTTGACCAAACCTGTAAAAGGCTACCACACTTTCCCCTCAACTAATCAACTGATTTCCACCCAAGGGTTTGCCTGTCCATCAAATCATTGGTGTGTTATGAAATGGCTTTAAAAAAGCAGTTTAGCAGAGAATTTAAAAGCATGTAAGTGCATTCACGCTGTTCTAAAAGCCTCATTTTAATGTATATTCGTTTTTTTATACTGTAGTGTAATTTCTTTTCTGTTGACACAGACATAAGGTAGTGCGCTATGGCACGAGGAACACAATTTGCACCATAATATTATTCCATTACATATTCATTCAAGCTCACGTAAGTGAGTGTGAAGGAGTCGCAATGACAGAGAATATATCATGACGCACGACCACGTATTAAAGACTGCACTACAGTGTGTGACAATGTCAAGGAAAAGAGGCCCGCACCAGTATTTTAACAGTGATCAAAAGACAGTGTAATGAAAAGTAAGAAAAAAAGAGAGAGAATAAGGCAGAGCTGAGTGCTTGATGCCCAGAAGGGAAATGCAATGAAATGTAAGATTACTGAAAGCCTTCTCAAATGATGAAGAACGGGGCCTTTTAGCCATCTGGCAAAAAAGCACTGGCCATCAGATTAATTAGCTTACAACTTTAACTAGCATATTTTAAAAGTCATTTAAAGTCCTAATGAATAGAATCACTATCCTCAAGATAACGAAATAAACAGGATAATCATTTTATTCCAGAGTAGTCTGGACAAGGTAATTTGCTAATGATTTTGATTTGGCCCCAATGCACTGTATAAAGGTTTACCTGCTCTGTACTAGATCAATGTATAGCCCTTTTAGGACCTTGCTCTGGGAGATGTCCTGCTGTGTGCTGGTACTGATTAGATTCTCTTAGATTATACATCATTGTGCTGTGCTGGTATCAAGCATTCAGCCAAGCCTGAGAGAGAAAATCATATTTCTAGTCTGATAGGAAATAATGAATAGTTCACAAAAACTGGAACAATTAGCTGCAAAATCTAAGAAAAAAACGTGCAGTCTATCACTGCTGAGCAAAGATATGTGACGCAATCTTTGAAAACCCAGCTAAAGTCATGTTTTGTTTTTTTGTGATTTACTGTTTTCTACTTTAGGGGTGTGCAGGGTTAGTTGTAACACGGACCGTTTAAATTGTTGCACAGGGTTAAGCGATTTGTTTTTCTGGTATTGTTTTCATGCTGCCAAAAGACAATCTCCCGCAAATTATTGGAAATGTATAATGTTTTTCCAGAGAGTTATTGATGAACGAGTATTTTGGTGGCATGTAAGTAAATTGTTTCATTATATGTTTTTTTTGTTTGTTTCTAAGTTAGGTGTGTAAGATACCAAATCCAGTGCTATGTCATATTAATCAGTGTCTTGTTGACTAAAACATAGCATTGTTTTAAAAATATGTCTGCAGCTCTTAGCAAATTTTTTGGTAGGCTTGAAAATATTTTCACCCATTGGGGTTAGTTGTAACGTGTGTTAGAACTAACCCCTCAGCACTTATGATATGAAAATGTTAGTGTAATTCTTGCCATTTTTTTTAAATAGGCTACACACTAATGATTGCTGACCGCCAACAAAATAAATGTGCCTGTCTTATCAAATATTGTGTGTCAAATTTTTTTTGTTCATGACTTTAATATTGATTGAATAAGGTCACATCAAAGATTAAAATCATAATGAAATTAATGGCTAAAATCAGACTTTGATTTTCATTATCTCAGACCCCTTCTGCTGGTTGTGCGTGTTGTGGCTTCACAAATGCTTTGCTGCATACCTCGATTGTAACAAGTGGTTATTTCATTCAAAGTTGCTCTTCTATCAGCTTGAATCAGTCGGCCCATTCTCCTCTGACCTCTAGCATCAAGGCATTTTTCGCCCACAGGACTGCCGCATACTGGTTGTTTTTCCCTTTTCACACCATTCTTTGTAAACCCTAGAAATGGTTGTGCATGAAAATCCCAGTAACTGAGCAGATTGTGAAATACCCAGACCGGCCTGTCTGGCACACCAACAACCATGACACGCTCAAAATTGCTTAAATCACATTTCTTTCCCATTCTGACATTCAGTTTGGAGTTCAGGAGATTGTCTGGACCAGGGCCACACCCCTAAATGCATTGAAGCAACTGCCATGTGATTGGTTGATTATATAATTGCATTAATAAGAAATTGAACAGGTGTTCCTAATAATCATTTAGGTGAGTGTAAATAAACAATATCCACTTCAGGTATGTAGATAAAATAGTGTTGGAATATTTTCCTGCAAATGTAGCAAGTGTTAGCACTAACCACTGCCTGTTGCAATTAACCCCACCTATGGGGTAAGTTGTATCGTTTGCACTTCTGTCATGTTTGGTGTAATTGTCTAAGAATGGTAAGTACTAAAAACAAACTTCAAATGTTCATTTATAGCAGAGATGTGTGTGTTGCTTGTGTATAAATATAAATAATCAAACTCAAATGTTTTTTAATGAATGAGCCAAAACCCAAAAGGTTGTGCCCGCTCCCCCCTTCATAAAAGCATCCTTCATAATGTAAAGAATGTAATATCTTAAATATTTACTGAGTAAAGCCATGTCAAAGATTGAAATGTGAAATCAGTGATTTAAACCAAACTTTAGTTAGATTATGACACTTTAGCCTGGATTTTACAGACAGGGTCACAATCCAGTGGCAATTTGTACCCATTTTACATGGTGGCTAATTCAGATTAATTCGTACGACCACATTTGTACATTTTTGTACGATTTGCTTTCGCCCCTGTGACGTTGGGTTTAGCGGTGGGGTTTCTTTGGGTATTGTTTTTTATAATAATCATACATTTTTGTATGATTCACTTCATATGAATTCATAGAATAATCCAACGAATTCATGTGGGATCAGGCTGTTTATTCCAAAAACAATTACTATAAACTGGCTTATGTTGGACACAGCGCTGTCATGTGATAGTGAAGTAACACTTATTATTCTCAGTTCATTATCTCTTTTTCAGAAGTGCTGCTCACAGCAAAGTTTGTTTCTATTGAGACTTAAAAAAAAACCGCTCCCAATTGATCAGTGTGGACAGAACATTTGCTGAGAGTCTCTCTGGGACAATATAAGGTAACACAATGCTAAATGTGCCCATTTCCATTTGAGGATAAATAGATCATTTCTTGAGACATTTTAAATCAAATTTTATGCAATGCCCCTAGTCTCACAATTAAACATGATTGCTTTTCAGGTAAAAATGTTTGTGCTAATATAACATTTAGGAGGAAACCTATAAAGTATCAAGTTTTTCTATGAGACTTGATATGGTTTCACAAATGACACGTGGCTCGGTTTGTAGCAGAGATATTAGCATTTAAATGCAGTGTTTGAAGTATTTGTACTGGCACCTGGTCTCACTATGTACTGAGTCAATCAATCTTTGTTTGTTATCATGCCCTTCACGATGAATTGCCCGAGAGCACCTTTAAGTTAAAAAGTGAAGAAAAGAAAATGAGAGACTGGTGCTCAGAAAACAAAAAAGTACTGCTCCAAAAACAACCCCCACTGTGAGACTCACCTTGCAAAAATATGTTTTTGCACACACTGTGGCTTTAACATAATTGATTCGGATTCGAGAGAATTATTCAGTTTCCATTTTAAGTTTCCAGTTTCCACATGCTACAAAAGATCTCATGCTGATCTGTTTATGAGAGATAAAACATGAATAATACATTCATTTTGAATATATGCAATATCTCATATCATTGTTCGTAGTTGAAACCTCTGGGTGTTGTCAGACTTGCTGTCAAACAGGATTTATAGTAGTATAAATGTTTAAACTCACACTTTTAACTATTAATCTTACCAATCAGAATCATTAATTTCCATCCTTCAGCAATACACTCTCTATTGGGCCTCTATGGGTTATGCGCACTGATAATAGGTGAACAGATGTTTCCATTATAGTTGTTACTCTATTGTGTTTTTTTTCACATGGCAATAAACACTATCAATATGACTCAGCTTTGTGGTTGGGTGCATGTCTTGCTGTAAAATAGACTGATGGTAATAGTATCAATATGGCAACCTTGCAAAAAAAAAAAACGTGCCTGGGTGTCACGTCACCCTGTCATGTAACCACTAGACATGTGCAGTATGAGGATCTATTTGCATGTGTCAATCATAGTCAGCTTTAAATCTGTCAATACAATGAAAGCTATCTGTAGATTCATGATCTCCCTTCATGTGATACAGACCCTGTAGAGACAAATATGAGCTAAAGTGACAGCAATTTAGCTGCCTGTGTGTAAGGAGTCCATAAAGGCATAATTTTCCTTGTAATAAGGCATACAGAAGATGCTACATTGAGCACTTTGCTTTTTTCTGCATTGGGACTGTCTTTAAATTGTTTAAATTGTTTAAACTATTTAAATTGTTTAAATGAGACATTTTCTGACATTAAGTTAAAAACACTAAAATTATGACAGATTCACATATATTGCATATTAAATTATTTTTTATTAGGGATGTGTGTATATATATATATATAGTTGTACATAGCACACACACATACATTATGCAAAAACGTGCTTATTTGTATGCAATTAATCATAATATATGTACCTTATTCCTAAGCTAATTAATATTCATTACCAGTGTCTACACCTTTGAAGGATTTATCAACTGAAATCCTGTCAAGATGTGTTTGAGTTGCATGGCCTTGAAGTTTGTTCTTCTGTTTATCCTTTGTAAAGCAATATATAAAGTCTAACTACTTATTTATATATAAAACGCTTTATTAAAATCAAAAGACAAAAACAAACATACCAGAAAATAAACATAATAAAGCCACACCATAACAAACGAAGCCCGCGAGTCAATAAACAGAAAACAGACCAGGCCAGATAGATGGTACGAATCAGCATGTGTGCGATCCACCAATCCAGCAGATTGAGTTCGAGTGGAAAAATAAAGCATCCAAACAAGCAATCCCTGCTGGGGCAATGAAGCAAACCACAACAAGCCACAGCTCCCACGTCGCGAGGACAAACTACAGGACCTCGACCGGTGAGAAAGAATAAACATGATAGCTGCAGCTAAAACCTCTACATTAAATACCTCTACATTAAGGACTGAAAGTAAAATAAGTAAAAACAGGTTATGGTTAAAGTAATTAATGTATTTTTTAAATGGAACATAATTACAAACGAGCTTTAAATCATAATTTATCTGCGAGACAGAAAAAGATTAAAACAAGTTTTTTCACACACATCCACACATGTGATATATTAGGAACGTGATGAAAAAGAAAATGAAGGAATAAGTTGTACGCTGCTCATAGAGAAATTAATGAATTATATTGAGGTTTTAACATGAGAAGCACATACTGTTCATTAAAAGTTTATTTTGTTTTACAGTCATCTTCAAAGGGATTTCACACATTTTTGACTCCATCAAAATAATTAACAACAAGGGCACATGGATTAGTACAGAAGAGGCTTTTCACGATGACACAGTGGGGGATACGCAGATAAATTCTTCATTTGCTTCTGCCTCTCATCGTTACAAATATTAGGTACAATGAAAATACAAAGTTGTACATCAACAATCTAAGTAAATCAATAGTACATCTAAGTACATCCTGTTTTTGCCATATGACCTTTTAATGTATTTTGATTCATTAAAATGTTTAAAAAATTATCCATGGTTACATATAGTACCCTTTTTTTAAATGCATTTAATAAAGCTTCAACTTTAAAGCTTTCACTATGTCACCAGTAACTTAAATGAGTGATGTTCTATTAAACTTTGTCATTTTAATTAAGTCTTAAATCCTTTTTAATAGGAGAATTGTTTAAATAGTACAATTTGGCTCTGAAAGATAAAGGCCAGAAGAGTCCAATAATCCAGAGTGCAGAATGAGATAATTCTGATAAGACTGCTCTGTCTAATATGCAATGAAGTTGCCGAAGCTCAAATAATGGGACCGAAATCAAATCTCAACTTTGACCTCATCTCATTGGCTAAAGCTTCATTGGTTCTTTATTCACTGCCTGCTCCTTAGCTACTTAGTCTGTAATGTCTCTTAACTTCAATATCAACACATCATGCCTCCTTTAATAGTCATTGGTGACAATGTCCCAAGTTTTAACAAACTAAGAATTCCCTCTTTCTTTCTGTAGTATTTTCTAGAATTAAGACTCACTGGCATGCGAGACATGACTTCAGCCCCGCAGTGCACATGGGACCCCAACTTTGTTATGAGCTTATTATATTATTCCAACATTTGCCCATTTAGAGTTATTTTGCTTTGCATAGAAGCCACATCAAATATATGGTAAATACACATTTTAAAAAAAATGTATTTACACAGAAACAAATGCCTGAATGCCTGCAAAGTGTAAAGAAATTCAAGTAGCAGACTATGCAGGGTCAACTGCTTTTTATGCAAACATATTTTTACAAGCTCTATTTATAATTGTGAAATTGCTTTTCCATCATTAATGTCATGTGTACAGAATGATTAAAAATTAAAATCTCCTGTAGGCTAATAACCTTCCGCCAGTCGGCTACACCGCTCCAAATTAACTTTTTAAAACATAGAAATTCAAGAAAGAAAAACACAAAATATTTCAACACAAAGTTATTGATATTTTTTTTATTGTATAATACTATACAGTTAACCAACCCAACTAATATCCCTTACTCCTATCAAGAGATTCCATTTCACATTTTAAGATGTGTGCTATGCCACTGTGTACTCATGTCCCACTAAACCATCACAAACTTAGGTCAGACTTACAAATGACCTTCAGGTTTCAGCCATCTCATTTTGTAATGTATCCCTGGTACAAAATGTACTCAGTTGTACAGACCTCTGAAAAGATATTTTGGTTTTGGCGTTAAAAGTCTGGTCATTTTATTTCAGTGTTTATCTGCTCAAAAACCTGATGGACAGTACAAAGCTACAAATAATCATTACACTCTAAAAAATGGTGCTAAATAGGCTCACTTGCTTGTAACCATGGGGGAAACAGCTTAAGTGCATGGCTATAGCACCACTTATGGTTCTACATAGCACCATATGGCTTTATAGGCACTTAAATTGGCTCCCCTATAATTACAAGCCAATGAACCACTTTTAGTGCTATTTCGCACCATTTTTTATAGGGTATCTTTCACCCTTATAAAACTGATATTTCCTTTATGGTCTATTTCCCCATCAAGTCTGTTATATTATCCTACACTCTATATCAGCCATTTTGTATGTAACGCACATGCTACAGGCAACCAACGACTTAAAACATGGTCAACCGACAACGGTGAGGACAACTGGGGAATATTACTATCTAGGTTACACAATCACCTTGCAATGAGGGTAGCATGTCACATGTGTATTATAAAGAGCATTTTGATCATGTTAAACCTCTATTTGGATGCTATAGTAGATACAGAAACCGAGCTCAGTCCTGCTTCTGCGCACAGGTCTATGTTTTCATGCCTGTAATGGCGAGGCCATTGTACTGTCATTTATCCAACTTACCACAGCGTCAAAGCCTGGCGCCCTCACTGCAGTCTAGAGGCTCCATCATTGGGTAAACAGTGTTCCACATGAGTGTGGCCTCATCAATAAATTCTTAATGAAATTTTCAGACTGCTTCTGCCTCTGCAGCAGGTCCTCCCTATAATGAGCTGTGTGAAACCCAAAGGGAGGTGAAGATGGGACGGGAGAGAGGCACAATAAGTGAAAGATAAAGAGTGAAATAGTGTTAGAGAAAGATAGAGAGACATGAGAGGAAAATAAATGCGTGGTAAACAATGTGCATGATCTGTAAAGTGTGTTTAAGCTTACATAAAAAGATGGTGTTTGTCACCAATTTGGATGAATTAAAGGTTGAAGCGAACTTGAGAGAATTGCTGCAAATATGACTTCTTTAAAAAAGTCAAAGATTTGATCTCATGAAAGATTATGCAGCGTGAAAGTGCAAATCAAATACGAAATACTCAAATGCAGACAAGTGGGCTAAGTTCCACCAGCATATTTATGCAGAGAGGCTTAGTGTTACATAACTTTGATTAAATAACTGCAAAACTGAACAACGTTTGGATGCATTTATGACAGAAATCCGCTGTGCCAGAAGATGGGGCTTCAATTCAGTCCAAGTCATTCCCAATAAAAATGCATAGCTTTGAGTGAAAACCTTGTGAAATTGAGTTTCTCTCTCGCTTTAGTGGGTTTGATTTTCAAATGCAGAGATACAGTATGTATTACATATAGCTAATCATGCCAGCAATCATACAGAAATGCAAAAATTAAAAATTTATACAACATATTTATAGCCTCTTTCTATCACTCTAATGTATATCTTTAAGGGCAACTAATATGCCCATTTTTACAAGATGCAAAATACGTTTTAGGTGTGCTCAGAATATGTCTGTGACGTTTCAGCTCAAAATACCCTACAGATCACTTATTATAACATGTCCCAAATGCCACTTTTTGGGTGGGAGCAAAAACATGCTTGTTTTTTGTCTGTACCTTTAAAAGCAAATGAGCTAATACAACTTACTCCCTTACCAAAAGAGACATTTTCAGATAATACTATCTCACTATTGAAATTTGACAGACAGCATACAACTCACAGAGGGCGGAAACTAGTAATGCAGGACTGTCAGTAAGGGGCTGTGGGCGGGGCTTTTTCAGTGTGATGTCACATTAACAAAAGAATCAAAATGGAATGTCTAATGAGATAATGGGGATTAAAAAAGGAATGAGTGATTTTTTTCATTGTATGGTGCTTGTGTTCACAAACTGCCAACAAACATTTATGTCTAAAAACATTGCAAAAGTGGATTTTGCATAACAGGTGCCCTTTCAGGACGATGTGGGGCTCAGCCATTTCTGTTCAGTCAGGGATTTAAATAGCACAGATAAACAGTGGCCATGACTATTCCAGTAAAATCCCATCTTTTGTTACTACACACTACATAGAAGCAAATTATTAGCTTGAACAAAGCTCGGGTGTTGTCATTGTGCTTTTTCAAGTTACTTCCGCATGCTATAAATAATCACATCACTGGCGTGATTGCTATTGTGATATATACAGCACTTCTTCAGTACTCATCAAACAAGTCCACAACAAGCCCCCTACAGTTGTGATGACAGAAACAGCAGTCTGCTTCAACAGCGGACCCCTACCGCTTGCTATGTTACAGTTGCTATGTTGTTTTGTTATGTTTGCTTAGACATCAGCAGTACTGTACATAATATATGGTGGGTTTTGGTTGCTTTGGGGTAAACCCATTGTGGATTTATGATGACTTTATTCAATAGCAATCGCAAGTCATTTAGCAGGCTCCTTCACATACAAAGTAACTTGCTGTTCACTTATAACCGGAAGCAGAACATGATCAGCTTTAAACAAATTAGTTGACCAACTTGCTAAGCAGCAAGTTGTTGTTGGTTAAGATCAAAAACAAACAATGTGGTCACGCTGTCTAATTTCGCCTCCTTTCCATTAAACACGACAAGTGATGGCTGATAATCCGGAAGTCATTCATTTGCTATGCAGAGTTGAACGATGGCTGTGTGGGGTTGCAATGCTACATTGTCAGATCCGATACGAGCTTTGGATGCATTTTTTTTTTACTTGCGGGACTAGGCCACATGTGACCTGTTGACTGGAAGTGATGTATTTCAGTGTATTCCAGTCAAGCATTGTGTGCGAGGTGAAATCATTATTCCTATATTTTGTTTTTCACCTTTTTTTCTTATATGTTATCTCAAAAAATATAAGAGGTTCGCAAAGAATAAATATTCGCAGAATGAGCTTGGAAAGAATTGAGCTTTTTTCCCATTGGCACAGATTTACAGAAACTGAAAGTTCAAAATGCCTGCCTTTGGGGGCGAATTCCGACAGTCATGTCTGAATGTTGTGTACAAGTAAAAGGCAGCATAAGGAATTGGAGCAGTTTGGGCTACAAACCAGCAGTCAATGCATAAAAAACAAAAAAGACACACCAACTGACACATTTTTAAAATGCAGTTCATTTTAAAAAGCAACAACCCCTATAACATGACTTAAAGGGATAGTTCACCCAAAAATTATATTAAACCTATGATTTACTCACCCCCAAGCCGTCTGAGATGCATATGTCCATCATTTTTCAGACAAACACATTTTCAGCTATTTTAGAAAATTTCTTAGATCTTTCAGTTGTTCACATGTAAGGTTACGGGGTCAACCTCCTTCAAGTCCAAAATATAAGCAATTATCTTTCCCTAGAAAGAAATCCAAACGGCTCCAGGATGATAAACACACACTGTAAAAAAAATCCGTAGAAATTACAATGTTATTGCAGCTGGGTTGCCGGTAATTTACCGTAGATTAACATTTATGTAATTTACTGGCAAGAATTTGTTCAAAGTTCAATCAATTTTAAATATTAACAAGTATTTATCTTTACAGAATAAAACTATACAATAACAGCCTCATGCAAAGCATTCTGGGAACCAGAAGTCATCATCAACCTTTTTCTGTTTTTTGCTTCAGATTTTGTTTCCCAGAATGTTTTGCTTGATGCTGTTTTTTTAGTTTTACTCTGTAAAGATAAAGACTTGTATATGTTTAATGTTCATTTAACTTTGAACAAAATGTTGCCAGTTAAAAACATAAATTTAAATCTACGGTAAATTACCGGCAACCCAGCTGCAATTTCTACGGAATTTTTTTACAGTGCAGGCCTTCTGAGGGTAATCTGTGCGGTGTTGTTTGTAGAAATTCCCATATTTAAAACTTTATAAACTACATTATTTAGCTTCCGGTAATGGCGCCATCTGAGTTGAATCCGCATCCACATTTTTTTTTTTTTTTGAAGGTGGAAGACCATGTAACTTCAAATTTGAAAAAAAATTGTAACCAAACGATCAGAAGCACTATTGCCTTCAATAAAATAATTTTTCCTACTTTGTGTTCATCAGAACAAAGAAATTTAAACAGGTTAAGTAATCTCAGGATTTTCATTTTTGGGTAAACTATCAGTTTAATATTGTAAAAAATGCTCTTGCTTTAAGAATTGCATAGTTCTTATGCGAGATGGAAAATTAATTGGAAGCTCTAATACTGAGCATTTTTTACCATGACAAATACAGCATGGCACTGATAGATCTAGTGTTCCCATAACAGCAGGTTAGAGTGGGATACAGGATGCAATTAAAGTACCTTAAACCGTTTGCCCCTTCCCAAAGACATCATCAGATCTGTTTACAACCTTCCACAGTTTGGGTTCAAATCATTAAACTCAACTTCGCTTTTAGGTCACAGCCCTTTGGCTCTTACCTTGCAGTCATGAATCAAAATCCGTCACACACTCAGCCATGATCTCCCAGGCATGAATTTCAATATTTTGCCATAAATTGGAATATTAATAATTTACTGGCTGCAGAGAGAATCACTAATTAGAGGTTTCATATGCTTGTCTGGCCAATGTGCAAAACAAACATCCTTTTGTTCTCTTTAATAGAGGAGCTCGTAATAGCTTGCGGTGGAAAAAAGATAAAAGAAAAAAGATCATAGCATTGTCTTATTTTCTGTACGAATCAGCATTACTATCAGTTCAGGTTCATATTTTTCCATCTAATTTGAAATGTTTTATACATCAAAACGTCTAGATAAACTGGTGTTAGGTTTTATAATTGCAATGCTGTATATCTGAAATCAAGTACTATGTGGTCTGTAATTAAAAGAAAACCTATTTCTAAATACTTGTTATTTTGCTTTACTCACACAGTGACCGTGCATGTTTATTTCTCTGATTTCTATAGTGCTTTCATATAAAGGGGTAGAGAAAGGAGTCATGAATTGATTAAAAGCGGCTGGTAATTACCTTGTCTGACCTGCTAATCAATATATTGACCATCAAAACATTCTGCTTGAGTTCTGTGGATTTGACACTGTCCTGTGGCACAGTATGCATATTCCCACTGGGCAAAGGTCATTTGAGAAACAATCAATTTTTTACCACAGTGGTTTGCAACTCATTATTGACTAAGCCTTCTAAAATGAACAGGTAAAAGATTTGTGAATGCATTTATTACTGTGATTAATTGTCAACGTGGTCTCATAAAGACCAAGCAGGAATGTATACACACTGACATCCATCGAGTGAGGACTGATGGGCGTACTTTAACACAAGGTTAGCCATGACAGTTAATTACATTAGCTTCCTCAACAGCTGTCAACAAGCCAAAATAAAAGACCCAATGTACAAGGAAATGAGCTTGCGAGTAAATGTTGGCATAGGATAGACGAGAGCAATCTGGTAAACTTTGCCGTGTCAAGTCTGATTCTGTAAAATGACATTAATGGTTCTGAATACCACATGATGTTATGTAAATGCAATTAAACAATATTTCAAATAATCTATTGTGTATGATATATGTGTTATAATGATATTAACAGGAATAGTTCACCCAAATATGATAATTCTTCAATAATTTTTGGCATCTTCAGTTTATCGAAAATGTATTATTTAATATTAAAATGTTGGTAGATTATCTTCTCAAATTGGGGGGTTAAACAGGTGGAAGCTCCAAAAAGTTATTCAAATTCTTCCACTGGGTTAAATCATATTATCTGAAGCAAAACAATGAATTTGTGAGGAAAAACAATGAATATTTTAAGCTTATTTACTGACTGATACATCTCGTATCCATGGAAACATACATATCAGCATGGTAAGTTTAAATATGACAGCACGTCAATAATGTCAAAACTCATTTGTTCTTGTGTGTCTTGTGACGAGTTGATACATGCATGTTTCGTACATCAGGATGGCAGAAAGATGAGTAAAGGAATTGTTCACATAAAAATAAAAATTCTCTCATTATTTGTAGCCATAATTCTCGTCTCCATCTAGGTGACTATATTACTGCATGTTATATAATATATTGTTATTTCTAACCCTTAATTATTAGTCCAGCATATAATATAATATAATACAATACAATATAATATCATATAATATGTGCAAGTAAAGTGTCTACAGTATGCAAGGTTTTCCAGAGTATTGATGTGAAAACTGCTTTCAAGAGTAGTTGGCAGCAAAGGAATATAGATTGCATGCATTTTGATTCTGACCTGCTCATTGAAGCATAGGCACCTGTGCAGAAACCCATCATCTTTTGAAAGGCAATCAAATAAATGTCAATCTATGTCTTTGAATTCTTGAACTCTCACACACAGACCCACACATATGTATCATTTTCCAGTCTAACGGTCTTGCTTATTTGATGACCTTCCAGTAAAAACAACAAGTACTGCAAGTCCATGAATTATCAATAAAGTAAAATCTCAAAAAATGTAAGGCCTTTGATACTGAACTTTTTTTTAGGAATATAGAGTATAATTTAGAGTATGCACAAAGAGAATGATCTTTACTATATGTATGGGATGAAAAACTTCTTAATGTAGCAATGAGTTTTAGAAAAATGTATTCACATTTCTTTTGTGGTGTAGGAGATCATGTAATTGAATGTGTCTGAACAGGCTGTATACCTTGGACTTTAGTAACAACTCCGAATTGTGTCATCTTTATAAGTTCTCTGATGATTCTGTGGTTGCAGGATGTATTCAGGGTGGTGACACATCAGAGTATCAGAAAGTAGTGGACAACTTTGTTAACTTGTGTGAGCTAAACCACCTACAGCTCAATGTCAGGAAAACAAAGGAATTTGTAGTGGACTTTAGGAAATCTAGGATACCTGTCACTCCTTTGTTTGTCGATGGTGAGGAAGTGAGGATTGTTGCGGAGTACAGATACATGGGAGTTCAGATAGACAACAAATTGGACTGGACTTCAAATTCAACAGCACTCTTCAAGAAAAGTCAGACCAGGTTGTATTTTCTGACGAGGCTTGAGTCTTTTAAAGGTGCAGTGTGTAACTTTTAGAAGCATCTAATGACAGAAATGCAATATAATCTACATAACAATATTATCAGCGGTGTATAAACACTGTTATGTGTTTATTACCTTAGAATGAGCCGTTTTTATCTACATACACTGCGGGTCCCCTTACATGGAAGTCGCCATTTTGTGCAGCCATGTTTCTACAGTAGCCCTAAATGGAGTGCATTTTGTCACTACTGTATTTTGTCATAGACAACAACATGTTTGTCCTATGGCGACTACCGTAGCTTCTTTATGCATTTCGGTGAACAGTGGACTGAGCGGTTGGTTGCTATTCACAATCTCACTGCTAGATGCCGCTAAATTTAACATTTAACGTTTTTTTTTTCAACTGTTTTATGAGTTTGTGGTGTCTATTGTCATTTTTTATTCTGTGGTCTGTTGGGGAATTAGTATGAACGTGGTGGACAGAAATGAACTGGACAAATTAATTAAGAGGGTTGGCTTTGTACTTTGTTTGGAGCTGGACCCTGTTCATGTTGTGACTGAGAGAAGAATACTGTCAAAACTTAATTAAATTCTGGACAATACTTTTCACCCACTACATACTTTAGGGTCCTGGCTGGCCAGAGGAGTACATTTAGACTGATCACTGCTATGTGTTTCACTAAGCATTTCATAAGATCCTTTATACCTGTGGCCATTAGGCTGTATAACTCCTATTTATAAGTGCTGGGACAATTCTTTATTGCATTAAACCTTTTTATATTGGTATAGTTTATTACATTTTTAAATCATTGATCGGTATATATTTTTTTCTTTCATTTCTTTGCTTTAATTGTAAAACAACAGCAATTTCCCCCTGGGATTAATAAAGTTCTTTGAATTGAATTAAATTAAACAAAAAGACCGTCTGCTCTCCGCCTACTGACCTAATGTGTAATGTACCAAGCACATTTTTCCTCCTGACGTCTATAGCGCGAACCCAGTGTTTGCCATGGTCTTTAGACTGTATCATTGATAAAACTTGTGCAGCTGCCCTCCACCTCTTTCATTTTTGTTTCATTTTACGGGTGTGTGAAAGTTGCACAAGTTATGTCATCAATTGCTCTGAAATATTTAAGTAAGCCTATACATGTACAAAACTTTGTGCCACATGTTTAATAAAAACACAATCAGTGGTATTCTATAATATTAGTGCACACTCGACCATAGACCATTCCCTAGAAGTAATGGTTACACTTTATTTTGATAGTCCACTTTAGACATTTTACTAACTATAAATAACTTTGCAACTACATGTCAACTAACTTTAAGTAATTTGCAACTATACGTCAACTAACTGTCATTAGATTATTAGTAAACTGTAAGGGTTGGGGTTAGGGAAAAGGTTTGGGTTAGTGGAATAAGTTGACATGCACCTGCAAAGATACTTATAGAAAGTTGAATGTCTGTTGAGATATCATCGCAATAAAGTGTTAGTAGATATTAAGCAGACAGTTTACTAATTCTCTAAAGATTAGTTGTTGATAAATTGTTGCTAAGTTACTTATAATTAGTAAAATGTCTAAAGTGGACTATCAAAATAAAGTGTTACCGAAGTAATCTGGACAGAAGTAGTTGAAAGTGGACAAAATATCTGATTTATCAAAAGACATCTTATTAACTGGTATAAACAGGGGGTTGGATGTAAGAAAAAACTAGTAGGTGTCTCAAATGTGTCCCCTTGATAGTTTTCATGAATGTATTGAACTGAACCAACTGTACTCTGCCAAGATATCCAAGAAAGGACTTAAAGGGGCTATGGCATGAAAATCTGACTTTTTCCATGTATTTGCTTTTTCCATGTTCCCAGTGCTTCTATCAACCTAGAAAATGTGAAAAAGATCAACCCGGTAACTTAGTTTTGGTAAACCATTCACTGCAAGCACTTGAAAAATTAGGTCATTGAAGTTTGTCTCTCCTTATGATGTCACAAGGAGCTCTTATTATAATAATACTGCCCCTTAATCTGAACTATCCAACCATGGCACAGCCATTTAGTGCAGAGAGAAAGAGAGAGAGAGAGAAAGAGAGAGAGAGAGAGAGAGAGAGAAAGAATAATTGACAGCACAATTGAGTTTCAATTGCAACAAACCACCATCATTGCGATCAGTGTTTGAATTGTAACAGCTCATTTGCATTTTAATAGACACACCCAAAACGCTACATTTTTGCTCACCCCTACAAAGTGTCGATTTTAACATGTTATAATAAATTATCTTTATGGCATTTTAAGCTAAAATTTCACATGTGTACTCTGGGGACACCAAATATTTATTTTACATGTTAAAAAGTCTTGTGACATGGTCCCTTTAAAGAGAAACATCTGACACCATAATGAAGCTTAAATATGACTGTGAAATAATTTACTGTGAAATATAGTTAAATATGACTAAATATAGTTAAATATGACTGTGAAATATAGTTAGCCTGCCCGGAACCGAGCTGACTAAAACCACATTACTGTGTGACACCTGCTTTTTATGTGAACCGCCCCTACGCCAATAAGATTTTGTTTCTCTCTCCCTGTCTCGTCCTCGATCACGAGGACAATAAGACAAACAGATCCAGATCCAGTTCCGGTAAATGTGAAAGTCGGCACACCTCTGATCTACTGGCTGTTCTTCAACGTGACGTCCAGCTGATGCCTGACCAAAGACCACCGGCAGAACCCGCTTAATCTCTGCTTAATCTCCTTCCGTTTCAATGTGTATATATATATATATATCTCCCAAGGGTTTTTCCTCCTAGGACTTTTTTTTACTTCCCCGGCTTAAATTCCGGGGTTTTTTTCTCCTAGGGGGTTGTTCAACCCGGGGAGGCAGCCTTTTTGGGCTTAACTTCTATACGTTACATTAGTAATACGTTTGCTTATAATGTTGATTTATAGCCGCAGAAAATTTTGCTGCTTGTGCTATCGTGTATTATGTTATGCTATCTGTCGATTTTCTGTGCTTTTCACTACATCTATTATGTAAAGCTGCTTTGATACAATTACCAAATTGTGAAAAGCGCTATATAAATAAAATTGAATTGAAATTGAATTGAATACTGTAACAGTTTAGTATGCTAATATGCCTTAAATATTTAAGTTATAGAAAATAAGATGGGTTCATAGTTCAAAGTGTTCAAACCAGTTCAGAATAGAGCATAAGATGTCATTTTGCATTACACTGGCTGCTATCTCTTAGTTTTTTAAAACATTAAACAAGAAACAACAACACTTACCTATTTTAGGATTTATGTTTTGGTATAACTATCTTACAAGTCACTAAGGACTATTAATAATCAGATTCTGCCATACCTAAGGACTCCATTAAGTGAACGAAGCTATGAAAGAGCAACTTCTGAGCAATAAAATCTCTCAGTTTGTAGAGCGTGAGCAAGACATTTTCTCCTAAATCACAGACCCACTATCAGCAGCAGCTTTAATCAAGACAATAGATTTAGAGATTTATGTAGACAGGTGGCAATAAACATGGCAGGTCATGTCAATTAGGTGTTCTAGGATTACCTGAATGAGTTAATTGAAGAGTAGTTGGAAAATTGTCTCATTTTACAACTAATTGTTGTAACGCTCTATTCCTTCAATTATTATAAGAGTGTGGTTAAGGCCTTAATTGCTAATAAAGAGACTGCAAGTTCAATCACAGTTATGGGATGATGCTGTATTCAAAATTGTTTCTAAGAGAACCATTTAACCACCAGTTAATAGACCACTTCAGCTATGAGAGTAAAATGGGACAAAATAAAAGAGTTAGAGCTGCCATGAATGAGGATAAGGGAACATTTAGATTTTTTTGAAAATTTTGTGATTGTGGAAATATCACATAGAGATTATTTTGACAACTGCTGATAAAAATGTGATAAATATTCTTCTCATATTGCTGTTTGTTAGATCATTGGCAGTTGTAGTAATTTTGCACCACAGTCACATAGTGTGACTGATCCTATGATGGACACCAAATGCTGCTTTAGCCGGGAGGATTGGGACTAAAGTATGGCTTTGTTGATATTGCACAGTGTGCCATTGCTTTTTCCTAACATCTCACTGGGATTATAGCATCTGACAGACTACAATCATAAAGGACCATAAAAATCATATAGCGTGCAACTCATATTTAAAAACAAACACAAGACATACTCTAAGTTAAATGGTTCCAGTTCATAAAACCATTGGACTACAGATGTATTTGCGGACTCGTTTCACAATAAAAAAGATGGAGAGATAAAAGTGGGATTGGCATATGCAGACAAACCCTAAAATAACCCTTCATTTCTCAATTTTTCATAGCTCCATCTCTACTAAAAATAAAAGACCTGAAAATAAGATGTGTTACTCAGCTCAGTGTCTCATGTGATATTAACCTGTTTATACAGGAGAAAAGATTAGCACATTTTGCTAATGTAGTGACAACACATTTAAATATATTATAATGCAACCTGCTTTTCAGTAAACATCTGTGTTCATTTCCCAAAATTACTAAATTAAGAAAATCCTTGTTTAAAATTGTAGGTAAGTTACAGTTTAAGGTTTTTGTATCTTAAGACAATTGCTCTTCATGTGCAAACATACTAAATGAAAAAAAGGCAACACTATTTCTCTCATGCTCAGCAGGGGAAAATTATCTACATAACAATTTAATACCCTAGGAATTGAAGAATACACAGTGGCAAATATATCATTTAAAGAGGGACCTAAACCATTCTGCAATAGATCAATTAAGCAAAGCAATGGCACAATGCTTGGCAAAAAAAGCATTGTTGTCCAGGGTCTAAGACTTTATTCCTGTCATTAGGAAGACTATTTTAGAAACAATCTCAGGAAATTACCTTAGAGGCAGTGCTCCAGGGCCACCTCCTGTAAGATTTCCCTTATTGTGACAGAAAGATATTCCCCAACCAACTCATTCTGTAGACTAACATGACAGACAGTGCAAGTAACAAAAGCAAGTGTTCATGTTTGCATTACATCGCTCACATCACATCAATGATGATGTGGCTACAAACAATAAAAATGACAAATTGTATGCTAATTTGTCTACTAAGGTGATTGCTTATGTGGACATGTATCCACCATGATAATACAGCCTTCTGCCAGTGTAAGGGATCAGTGAAACCCTTTCCCGGCAAATGAGCCAGAGAGTTGCTGACCAAAGGTTTTAACCGATTACAACTGTCACTGGCTGCCTTCTCCATTTTCTTCGCCCCTCCAGGACTGGAATATCTGTGTGGTGTCATACCAAATTCATCTCTTTCCAATTGTAGTTATGAAAGCGAGGGTGAACACAAACAATTTATGACAGCAACCTGAGTACAATTTTAACGATTTTATGGCATAGGAAAAAAACAGTTTGACTTTTTAAGCTCCACTTGTGCTGCTGTACACAGTCATGCATCTTGATTTTCCCACCATGGCAAAATGCCTAGTGGGGTGGTCTTTATCCGGCTTTTGCCAGGAAGAAATCAATTTAACTTTGGGTAAAAACGCTGCTTTTTAGTGGTTTAGTGTGCAGGCATCTGCTAAGATAGAAGCAATGGCACAGAAGCAAAATTGCTGTGCTTTTCACGTCTGGAAGAAAGAATGATCTATTAAATTGCTTTCTCAAAAATAAAATGAAATCGAATGTTTGTCAAAGTTCAACCTTTCCAATCTCTCCCTACAAAATGACAGATATTGATGAAGTATCAGTTCAGTGCCTCAAGATCAAAGCGGGGTTATGTGCTCTTTAGTACTTAACATGACAGGGAATACAACCTGATCTTTAAAGATGGGCGGAGCGTGGACCATCCCAATCAATTCACATCCATGTGCTGCCATTCAAATTAGCAAAGGTGCTCCCTCTGCCCTCTTGCATAAAACAGGTTATATCGCATGAGACTGAGCTCACTGACAGATCTGAAGATTCAACATACAGTAGTAGATACATCATACTTTCTAGTCTTGCTTATTTAGAGATGTATAGAGAGAAAAATATTTGCATACGCCAGTCCTGCAATGAACCTCCATATGGTGGGGGAAAATATATCACAATGCATATGATGTTTGTTCAGTATAGTTAGCCATATTGTTCATTTTCTTGTAAGCCTGAAAATGTTTGTTTTTGAGAAAAACGACAGATACCGAATTGGGTTTAACACATTTAGCCATGCATAATATATGCATTGCCTGTTTGTATAACCATTCTCCAACAGCATATGTCTTCATTATTTTGCAGGCCCATTTGCTTATGTAAAATGATTCCCGTAACCTACTGATCCAAAATGTTTGTTATTCTCCATTCTGTAACTCACTACTCTATCAACTGAACACGCACTAGCCTCCAGCCCCTCTGTTTTACATTATGCTTGGCCTAACGCAAGGTAAATAACCATCTTTCTACATTGTCTGCATCCCCTCTGGGAGAGGGCCCCTGATCCAAGCCTGATTTCCATTTATACTACATGTTACTCCGGGGTAGATTTTCTCGGTATTACTAGAGATTGTTGCAAATGCCAGAGAAAAACTGCGATAGACACATTTTGCGGCGGCAGTGCATGGAGGCAGGCTGCTCAACAACTGGAACGCATGCAGAAGACTGCCAGTGTGTGTGTGTGTGTATCGGTTTTAAGACGTATATTTGTGTTTTGAGGGCGAGTGGGTGTGTTTGTCACAATATGTATGTGCGCATGTATGTATACATGTCATATAGTGGCTGTCAGTGGGCGCAGGGAATATAATGGTCTCCCAGTGGGACAGAATCAATTATTTCAACACTGCTTTTTAATACCTGCTGACATGCGAGGGAGAAATGCATTGTGCCAAGGCATTTACATTAGGAGTGAAACCTCTTCTGACAGAAAGACACAAATATTTTCGCAGTGGTTTTCCAGAAGAGGAGAGAGGGAAATACCTTACCTAGCTGGCAGGCATCATTGAGAAAGGAGTTTGAAAAACAAGTGAATAAAGGGAGGGAGAGAGGGAGGCTGACAATCTAATTCTAACCTGCCCCATCCACCTGCGTTAAAGCTGAGATTTGGGTGGAAATGTCTGTCTGGGTCCATTGCTGCCAGCATGTGCCTTAAAGCAAAAAGACCCAACAGGCTGAGTTGTGCTCTCAGTGGCCATTACATCTTAAGGGTATCAAATTTCACTAGCAAACACATCCTTCCAGCATCTGGATAGGCAATCTAGATAATACTGGTGCCTCGTGAATATGTTAGCATTTAGCCTAGCCCCATTAATTTCATGGCTCCAAACAGGGATGAATCTAGAAGCCACCAAACACTTCCATGTTTTCCCTATTTAAAGACTGTTACATGAGTAGTTACACAAGTAAGTATGGTAGCACAAAATAAAACCTTTGTTTGGATCCATAGGAATGAATGGGGCTAGGCTAAATGCTAACACATTGAAGAAGCGCTGTACAAAGATTAAAAGTTGCACGCTTTCAAAAAAAGATATTTATTAATTCATATAAGTTAAGGTTAGAACATAGTAAAAAATTGAAAAATTGTGGTGTTTTTCTTTAATGTACAGTAACGTACCCCAAAAGGTACAACATTGTATTATGCTATGTATACATGTAAAGGTACAAAATAGTACCTTGGGTACCACTCTTTTTTCTGACAGTCTGTGTGGAAAAAGGACAAAAGGATTCCTAACTCGCACAAACCGAAAATAACAACCATCATGTATTACGTCCATCATTGTCAGTTTTCTAATTAATGCTCAAACATATTAGTTTCTACATTGCTAAGAATTATAATCTTCTTTAACGTTATCATTGTCTAAAGGAAAAAAGAGACTTATGCCACAGAGAATACAAATAAGACTCAGGTAAACAAACCGGCCTGCTGTGCATGCTAATGCTGTGGCACAGACAAAAGCACTTGTCAGAATGTCCTTCCATTGGGTATCCTTTGAAAACAGATTACTCTTATCGCTCACGTCACTTCAGCCACATCTTATCCCTGTGATTTGTAACTCATTTAGACTGGCAGTCAGTGCCAAATTAAAACATGGCTTCCAAACATAAAATCCGTCAGACTAATGCAATACAGTTGATTCGTTCCAACGCAATTGCGTGCATTATTTTGGATCTGCACAGCATGGCGTAAACTATAATTTTCGATGATGGGACAACATAGGCATTTTCAAGCCTGTTAATTGTCTCTTTCTAAAGAGTGCATTAGAACACTGCATCCTTATTCTTTAAAATACCCCTTAGCAGTCATAAAGGAGAAATTGAGCTGCATTCGCAGTTCATTCAAAGACGGTAAGCATTTACTGATTACTACCTACCGGTTAAGAATTTAGACTGCAGATATGAAATGATTGCACTGAGATGACCTGCAGAGACCGGGCTTTGCCAATCTGTGTTTAGCCATCATCATAAAAAATGAAGATACCAACCAGCCATGCACAGGAAACAGGCCTTTTACTATTTAATGCCATGTAAAGCCTATTCATTAAACATGTGCAGGGATAAAGCTCCATCACTTTCATGTATTCTGGGATCAAAATAATTCCCCACTGTAGAACTCATGGAAGAGAGGGTACACAATATTTCTGCATCCATCCCATGCTAATCTTGTTTTATGAGCTGCCTGCTATCCATCAAAAGGGTACATGCATGCACATGAGTTCACGGTAGGTTGCATTTCTATTAAAATTTTGAACTGAATGCATTTTATTGGTCTTTTATCTATACACATAGTTTAGAGATCACAAAGCTTCAACTTTGTTATGCAAGGAATGGCAAAACCCTTGTGTATATGATTGCATTCCTGCTCTTCAGCATATACAGTAGTGGCAAAAAAAAAATGATGTCAAGGGGGAATTTGTACAATATTTGCTTTTAATGGCTCCTCGGGTTAGATTAAACCATCAAAATATGAGGTGTATGGTGCAAAACCTAAGCTTTTAAAGCTTTTATTGGACACAATAGTTTGGCAAAAAGGCAAACCATAGCACATTAGGGAGTCTGTGTTTTATTTGAATATTCAAAAATGCGTAGAAAAGAACACTCAATTCAAAACGATTGGCCCATTTGCTTTGTAAAGAATCGACTCAAAAGACTCATTTATTTGCAATACTTTGTAAGGAATCGACTCAAACGAGTCAATAATTCGCAAATGTCCCAGAAACACAAGACAGCAATTTAAAAATAAAATACACATTTCGTAATTAATTAAAATGCATGAACGAAGGAACGCCACCCAGTGTAACGAAGTAAAAGTAAGATTTCTTTTTTTTCCATTTTGGAAGGCCAAAATCGTGACGTGAGAAGGGCATATGGGCAGTTGCCCGGGCAACCTGAGCAACCCCTCTGTGCATGTCCCTGGTTACTAATATTTGTTGATCCTTTTTTCTGGTAATTTTGTAGTGATTGTCCTGGGCTTTGCACATGCGTTCTGTAATTTTTTGCCATTGCCCCTTAAATTATTCTCAAAGCTGAGCTTTAGTTTTTACCACAGACACACCAACGCAACTACAATGCATCATTTATAAAATATTTGAATAAAGAGCGAAAATAATACATGTTTAAAACTGGACATCTATTTACCAGATAAGTTTAAATGCACTTTATGTGTTAAACAGATTTTTAGGTTATTTGATATAGTATTTAAAATTATAATTCTGAAAATAGTTTGAAAGTGAAAAACAATATAAAACATTTAAGAATATGTTTTAAAAATATAATAACAATTATAAAAAAACATTAGTTGTATTTATTAAAAATTATTCAGCCTAATGTTTTTTTTATTTCTTAGGGCATTCATACATTCATGCAAAAAACAAATATGAATTTCTTACTTAATATTTTTTGTCTTGTTTTCAGTAAAAATATCTAAAAGTTCTTAAATTAAGATGCTTTTCATGATGAGCAATATGACCTAAGAAAATAAGTCTAGTTTTTAGACAAAAAAATTAAATTTAAGTGAATTTTACTTAAAACAAGCAATGGGTGAGAGAAAAAATCTTGAAATAAGTTTTATTTTTTCTTAAACACTTAGTTCAAGCAAAATTTTCTCACCCCATTGGCAGATATTTTTGCTAGTTTCAAGCTCAAATTCACTTAAATTGTATATTTTTTTGTCAAAAAACTTATTTTCTAATGTCATTTTGCTCATTAAGAAAATACATGTTAATTTTAGAGTTTTTAGATATTTCTACTGAAAACAAGACAAAAATTCTAAGTCAGGAATTCATTTTTTGCAGTGTAGCAGTTGCACCCTTCATTTTCTGGTTTCACCCCCTGACTTCTGTGATAAATTTACATTTAACTGATTTTTAATTGGATGCTGGTATAAGTTTTTTTATTTTGTAAAAATTTGTAATAAACTTTTTTATTAAAATAGCACTTTTTCATTAGTGGTACCACCTCACATAGAAAGTGTACCAGACTGCCCATTAAAATAAAGTGGCTTTTTAGTATTAAAGAGAAATCCAAAAACTTTTAATTCAGCCATAAAGACCACCTGGGGATAATTATTATGGCAACTTGAATGCATTGTCAAATGTATACATCTGATGGACCCTACGATGACAAAGAGTTTGTTTCGAGCTAGTTCCGTAAAATGCAGAGCTCGGTATATTTATGACTTCAAGCGAAGCTGAAAAGGATGAGCGCAAAACAATGTATGGCACTGACAGATCAGCACTGCTGTCTTGTTAGTCACAAACGAAACTCATTTTACAGCATACACATTGAATTTCCCTCATTCAAGCCATTTTGCTGATGTTAACATATATAAGCTCTTTCTATAAGGGCTTGTGCTTCTTTCATCACAAATCAACTTGTGACCTTTAGAAAAGTAGTGCTTATCGATTTACATAAACCTCTTTTCATTTATTCCCTTTAGCATATTTTAATAAAATACCACTATGCATCTTATTTGCATGAAGAAAGGGAAGGAATGAAAGAGGAGGTGAGAACATTGTTCTGCATCACACAAACCAATCTGACGGTTCTCATGTACTTATGTCATCACGGCTCAGCACAGACCAAGTCCTGATGCCTCCTATTAAAATCTAAAACCTCCTTAAAACTTCTTATGCCCATGTAAATGTTATGAGTAGCCAATGAATCATGGATTCTGATAAAAAGGTCCTTTCAACTAATGGTAGACAACATAAAACTAAAGCTACATGATTTTTCTCTGGATGCCAGGCACTGCATATTTATCTGCAACACAAAATGATAATTTCCTCTATATTCATTATGCACACCAACTATTCGATCTGGGTCTTAGTCAGCATGCAGACCTGAATGCCAATTTTTACACTCTATAATTAGGGTGAAAAATATTTAAAGACACTCATTCACAAGTTTTTGCTTATGTAAGACGGTTATGTTGTTGAGTTGTCAAACATCATGTAATGCTGCCAACTGAAGTGGTATCAGAGCACTGAACCAGATACTGTGAGATTTGGGTTAAGTGTTGGTAAGGGACAAATGCTTCCAAGCTTCGCATGACCTCTGTCTCATCTTCAGAAGGGTTTCTGAAGTCAGTGAAATTTACACATGTAAAGGGGAGACCTCAAGGGTCTGTACACTTGTCTCAGTAATAGACTAAAAAGTACTCAATCCAGATCTCTCACACACTTTGCTCTTCTATTGCCTTTTAGGGATTTTATTGAAAATCACCAGGCATGGCGAAAAAATTGATTCCCTCCCAAAGCGCAGGCGTTTCCTTTTCTAAGTGTGAATCGTTTCCGAAATTCTCAGTGGTATTGAGAAGTAACATTAGCATTTCAGCATTATCATTTGTCTTTTCACCGAATGCTCACATATTTTATGAAGTATTCTACACAAATACCACCATACCCTAATGCATAGTTGTTTTCTTTTTATGTGCAATCCATAACTTTTATTTGGTTAAAAATGAACAAAAATCTTTTATTGTGCAAGAACATAAAAATCTGTCTCTAAAACTGTCTTTCAACCTTACTCTGATTTGCAACGGTAAGCTTATACAATGATTTATAATTTGAGCCGTCACATACAATTTCACAGGTAATGTCCGTTTCATTTCATTTTACTTCAATCCACCTAAAGAAAATAACTCATGTTTCTAACAAAGGAAGTGATAGTGAGGCAAAAGTTACAGATTGCAGATTTAAACAGATCTTGCAGAGCCTTTAAAAGCAGTTACTTGAGTAAATATAAGTATAAACAAACACAAAGATGTGATTTGAATCACAGAGATGCTTAGAAAGCTAAATGGAGCTGTTTGATTACAATTAATGTGAGAATGTTATTAAGACTGAAGAATCTCCACTAACAGAAAGGTCAGCTAGAAGTCACAACCCAGAATAACAGATAATGATTTTGCCAGATGTGAGCAGCCTGCCGCTCAAGAAGAGATTGTTTCCATGAAAACTGTCCAAAAGTGTAACTTGAGGATTAGTGTGAGAAATAGATGTGACTGTCTATATGACTGATGTAAATGTCAGTTACAAAAAATTACAGGAAGTTATATATCTAAGCTAACTTTATGTTTTTATGTTAGCCTATAATTCTTATTTAATAGCTGTTATTAACAGCTGTCTCGGGTGATCAGGTCTCCAGTGTATGGTGCTGGTTGAGTTGGCATGTACTGTATATCACACAGATGTATCCAACAACACACCTTGGGAATTTCACTCTAGGAAATAGACGCTTAGCTTTTATTCAACCCAGTCCTTGAAGGCAGGTCCACCACCTCACACAATCGGCTAACCTACAGTACAAAGAGTAATGAGGAGCAGGTAAAAAAATACAATATATCCATCCTATCCATAATGGGTCAACACTTATTTTAGATCTGTACTCTAGATGTTGGTCGAAGTTAATGTAACTACATACTATCGATCATAGTTACATAATTGCAGCTGCAATGACACTGTAATTACAAGAACTAGTTCACTGTAGAAACATTCACAAACAGACCTTGAATTTAGCAACAAAGACTCTACATAAGTAATACCAAGATTGCCATGAGTGAAGGGTGCCACATGTCAACAAAACAAACAATGACATACTTGTTTATATGGGACAGCTGAAAGAGAGACCAAAATGTTTTGAAATCCAATTACAGTGAACCACATTCAGGTATGGTCAGAAATGTACTGTATATGACAGCATCAAAATTGAACCATACACATAATTGTTCAAGAGTTTTAAACTTCAAAACAACCAGCTAACTGAATTTAACAGTGGTAGGCGCCAGGGCCCGCAAGGCCTTCTCTGGTGGCATCAAGACTATCAGAATTAAACCTCATTCACACAGCACTTTGGTCCCAGAAAATATCCGTAAAATTGGCAGAGAGGCTTCTGTGTGAACGCAAATGCGTCCCGTAAATGTTCTTGGATTGCTTCAGTAAAGCGGTGTTAGTAACATTTCTGTAACATACACAGCAATTTGTCTGTACAAGATGCAGAAACAATGGTGCAAGAGGAGTGCCGTAGTGAGGATGTGTGTGTCATCGCAACCAGAATTCACACGGGGCATCAGCGTTAACACTTGACACAGGCCAATCACAATGGCCGCAACACATACTCCTCTCTACTGTCTTGCATAATGGTTAGCTCTGCTAGTTATTTGCATAAGGTGATCTAATTGGTTGAAGCATACATTGGTGCAAGAAAAGTCTTCTGCCACAAGCAATGCCAGTGACATGACGGATCCACAATTCAGTTCGGCAACGCATGACGTCACCCATTCAAAGTAAATGAGCGATAATGCTAACACCCTATGTAAATGTACTGTTATGGTTCAGCTCTTTGACATGCATTTAAATGCAGATCAACATTCATGTCAAGCAATGTTGACAAACTAGATTGAAGCAGAGATCAGGGAGCTTGTCACTATTCACGCTGAAGATGAGATCATTCACAAGCATGACAGAACAGGGCATCATGCGTTCCTTGGGATCTTGTCATAAACTAAAACGCACAAGTGTGGTTTCTAGAGAGAGAAATCACAGATAATTAGCAAACTTCGGACGCTGTCGTAAAAATTTGTCACGTGTTTTTACAGGATTTTTAAGGTATGTGTGTAAATGCACACACAGATTCTGGAAAATCATTGGCAGTGTGAATGAACCACAAATCAAAACGATCCCAGACACATGTTCAGTGTATTTTCCGTAATCTCTGTGAGATAAGGACTTTAGTGGCATACATTTTAATATATTTTTCCATGAATGTGTATTAAATTATTTCCAGTGGTTTATTTTCTCTATTTCGTACATTTTCTTTTGGTTGCACTGCTTCCATGGTATTATTATGTTGGAGCTTTTATAAATTCAAATTTTAGCCATCATGTGTTGCTAGATTTAAGAAAATCTGCCTTGAGGGCTATACAATCGACAGTGCTGTTGCCTGTAACTTAAAATTAATGGGAAGGAGGCTGTTGCAGGCCAAATTTCGAGTTGGCAACATCATTGCTATCTAGCAGGCGTACAATAATGTCAACATGTTCATGTCCTTGGATGTTTGATAGTGTAACTGCACAAATTCAGTAGTACATAGTTTACAGTCTTTGTAACTTGTTTCTGCAACACATTTCTAACATTTATAATGGGTTTAGAAACAGTTCTCTGGATACAGATGGAAAATACAAATATATGTACACAAAAAAAAAATATTTTCAGAACAAAAATGGCTTCTTTTGGCAAAAGTCAGTATTTAGTGTAGTGTGACCTCCCTAGGCGCTGAACACATATTGAACTCTTTTGAGGAGACTGAAGTCCTAAAGTCATTAGATTAATATTAAAAAGTAGGCTTTCATTTTATTTACTGTGGGTTTTAGAGAGCCTGCAGGTTCCTGATATTGCTCAAGTGTAAGGAGTGCTCACACTAAATACTTGACACTTCAGCTTTTAATTTCAATTTGTTTTTAATACAGCATACAAATTTTCTGCATTGTCTAGTTGTATTCTAATACGAGACCAATAAGAAATTATATAAGGTCATTATACCATTGCAAAAATAACAAATGTAATAGTGCCATGGTGGCCTAAGACTTTTGCACAAACTGTATATCATAAGATTCCCCCTCGGTAATCCAAATGTGATATGATTCTTCTTTAAGTTGCTAAAGATTTGCTATTCATCTATTTAGTATTTAACTAACTACTAACTAGAGCAGGAATGTGAGTATGCAAAAAAATCTACATGTTTAGATTGCATATAAAGTTCAAAGTCTAAATTAAATCCTTAGAAATATTTCTAATGAAAGGTTTGTTTAGCGCTCTCTACTGGCTTACCGTAATGATGTTATGAGCTGATCGAGGAAATTGTAAGCTTTTACATAAAAACCAAACTTGAATGGGAAATTTCTGAATTTCTGGCCAATTTCTTCACAAATTTGCTGCATCCACAAAGTTTTGATATATTTACAGTTGGAAATGTACTAAATATCTTCATGGAACATATTTGATGATTTTTGGCATAAAAGGAAAATTAATAATTTTGACCCATGCAATATATTTTTGACTTTTCTACAAATATGCCTGTGTGACTTACGACTGGTTTCGTGGTCCAGGGTCACATATTATACATTTAGTTATCCCAGTGCAACTGTAATGCAAATTTTTCATCTGTCTTTTGACTCAATGTCCAACACATAATGTATGGTTTCAACATCCCCTGCTGAATGATCTGTTAGCAATATGCTCCAAAGTGCAACACCTCCCTAGTTGTTTCTCTGCCAGCAGAACACACTGTGACAAAAGGCTGTTTTTGTATTTTCTCTTTTCTTTCTCCTACATGGCAGCACTCCAAAGAGAGCTCCCCTCTCATCCCCTTATGTCTGTGCACCGTTTAGACACGTCGCTCACATGTTCTTTCATCTCCCTTTCAGTTTTTCCTCTGGATTACTGGCGCGGCCAGCTGCGTCGAATCAAAGTGCTCAGCGGGCGCATGCTCTGAACATCATTAATGTCTCTTGCAGATACTATATGGCACTCATTGGGCTCATCATCTGTGATGCACGAGCGATGCCAATGGACAGCAGATGAAAGTGAGAGCAGAATGCAAGGAGAGCCAGCAGTGCTTAATCTTCTCCGCAAAACCAACACTCCCTCTTTACACTGCCACCCCTTTCAATTTCTTTGCACACTGCACATGTCTTTTAGCGCAGACGTGTGATGTCCTTGTATTGTTTTTCAAAGACGACCCCATTGTAGACTCAAAAACGGCAGATAGGGTCATTTCTACAGCAAGAGGCAGTCATAGCAATGGGTAGATCATGCGTTTGATGGGCTTTCCCCACTTGAAATACATGTTCTCGGCCCACAAGCAATAACTCATCGACCCCAGCAGGACTGCTTGTTAAGATATGTTTTTCTATTGCTCTGGGAACGACTAGCATTGCGAAAGGATGGAGGCTAATTGATGTGAATGTGTAGTGGCAGTGTGCAGAGCGCACAACGGCACAAACAAGCAGGTATGACAGGTAATTTGACGGGTTCTGTGTTTTAACTTCCCTTAACTCTGCAGACACTTTCAACAAACCACATGAAACAAGAGCGCTGCTGTGAAACAGGATCTCAAAGCCCCGACTTTGCGTATTTCTCGCATTACCCAAACGTGTTTGCTCTCAGAACATCATAGACTCTGACAACTGACGGGACAAAAAACAGGCTGTGGGTGGATGAAATGCCCCTGGAGTCTTTGGAGAGAGTTAAGTCATGCAGTCTAAATGTATAACACGTACTGAGTATATTGATATTCCTCTAGCTCATTCTGCCAACCTGAAAAGATAATAAATAGAAGAACTACAGATGTGTACAGATACTTTGATACAGATGTTGTTTCTAGGACAGTTAAGCAAGCTATGGTTGAATGCAACTCTCTATTCACCTGCCCTGGCTGATAAAGTTAAGGTGAAAGGGGCCTGGTATGATATATGTAAGGGTGCACTCACACTATCCAAACCAAACCGTGCTCGGGCGCGTTTGACCCCCAAAGCCTGGTTTGTTTGACTAGTGTGATCGCTCTGTTCCGCGCCCGGGCGGATTGGTTAATTGTGCTGCGGCCGGGTTGCAGAGGTGGGCCAGAACGCGGTTCACTTGGGCTCAGGCGCGGAAGGCTGTGGTGTGAGCGCAATCGTGTCTGAGCGCGATTCAAAAGGTGAAAACGTCAATTGCGCGACCACTCACCTTCATCTGCCTCCATAAAAACCTTTTGATGCGCGCAGCGGGGTTACGTGAATGTCCGAGCTGCACACGTGACAGTTCAACTAAGCAATATGATGACATGTGAGAGGGCTATCTGTAATTGCGCACCAAACGACTCCGAATAAAAAACACAGACTTATCATTACGGTGGGTCACAGTGTTAAGAGAGAGCTTTACTTCCTGCTTTTTTCAAAACAATCGCATCTTAATGACGAAACCGCGCCCGGCCTCGGATCGATAAAAAGTACAGTGTGAGAGCGTGCACCTGGGGGAGTAGGGAGGTGTGAAAATTGCGCTGGGGCATGGTTTGGTTTGGTTTGGATAATGTGAGTGCGCCCTATGACTACTTATGCGAAATCTGGATCATGCATACCTAGCAATGCCGACACACCCAACTCACTGCTCAGTCAAGGATAACCAGGCTTGGAGGGCAAACCATAGTGAGAAAAGGGGAAGGAGGGACAGTAGAGGACAACAAGAGACGAAGTGAGCCAGGCTCACCTGGTACTGGCTGTTTCTTTGCCAGCTAAACAGCTTGGCTTGCTCCCTGCCATCTGAGTCCAGTGAGCTATGACGCAGATGCTGGCCAAACCATTCTGTCTCTAATGACCTGCATTGTAGGCAAAGAGCCTGGGCTCTCTCTATCACTTTCACACCAGAATCCTAGCCCGCTATCAGCTAACCCCCTCTTCCTAGAATGAAGCAATCTGCTAGGCTATTACTGTACATCACCCAGGATATTTTCCTTTTCCCTTTTTATCAGTGCACCGGCTTAAAATTAACAAAGGAAAATAAAGCATTTCCTATACATGCTAACAAGCTGTCTAATGATCTATGTTCTGCTTTTATCTATGTGATGCAATAATCAATGCTTTGGGTTTGGCTATACACGTTCTTGTTTCCGTTTTCATTTGACTATTTCCTTAATAGATACATATAAAACAAATTGTGGTAGATTGTAGGGTTGTGCCAATAGACGATTGTATCGTGTATCGACGATCATCAAACATATTGCTAATAGCGATAATAGCAGGCTATAGTTATTATTATCATCATCATAGTTCACATTAACATGCGCATTACATGCTTTTCCTCGCATAAGAGGGTTTGTGGGTTTTACTTTGCGAGATAAAGTTTTTAATGCGCACGGATTCCTTCTCGCACGCACATGGGGCCCTATTTTAACGATCTAAGTGCACTGTCTAAAGCGCACAGCGCAATGTCTAAATGGGCGTGTCCGATGCCACTTTTGCTAATTTAACAACGGGAAAAATGGTTTGTGCGCCGAGCGCATGGTTGAAAAGGGTGGGTCCTATTTTGAGTAATGGGAGTATTTTGGGCGTAACGTGCAATGAACCAAAAAAGTCTCAGCTCTCATCCCCTTTAAAAGCAAGTTGAGCTGGCGCTATGTCTAATCCCTATTAAGATGACAGACTTTGTAAACTGAAAAACTACACTGAGGAAGAAGACCACCAGTTTAAGATTAATGTTAAATAATTGTGTTGTTTTTCACTTGTATTGAAATTGTTATTTTTTTATAAAACCCTTTAAAACCTGTTTTCTTTTAGGCATGGAAGTAAAAATAGAAGGCTTTTGATTGCTTTAAATGTATGGCTATCCAATATCATAAAAAAATACAAGTATGTAAGAAAAGGTTTGTACTCTAAAAATACTTTATTTGTAACAAACAGGAGATAAAGACTTTGCAAACGGCTCTCCGCACGTTTCAGCACTTGGACAGCGTCAGTTTTTTTAAGCATTACTTAAAAATGTTTCTCATCTCACCATATCCACAGGTACAGAGTCATCATATACAATAAATCCACGAGGTAGCATTTAAGAAAAAAAAAAACATTTAAACACAGATGCATTTGTTTAAAGCAAAGCATTTATTTACTTACTAGGCTGCAGGTGAAGCAGCTCTTTGTGCCTTATAACGTCTAATAATTAGTCCTCATTTATGTCCAAGAGACTCAATAATAATCTTTTACATTCAATCCTTTAATCTTTCATATTTAAAAACGTTTTTGTGCTGCTGCGCATTTATGTATGTGATAAGCAAACCCGCGTTGTCGTCCCGTTTATAGGCGCATATTACTAATGCGCTCTTTAAATAACAAAAAACATATTGCGTCATTGACTTTAGACTTTAGACCAGGTTTTTGTTTGTCAATGGCGTAGTCTATTTTAGTTGCCTCAAAATAGCAACGCGCCAACAATGTGCCTGAACACACCTCGTTTTCAGACCAGAACGCCCATGGGCGCAAAAGGGGGCGCAAATGCATTTGCTATTTAAACAACGTGGCGCTAAACATGAAAATTATCATTGCGCAGGGTGGAAACTAGCAAAAGACACTTGGGTCGCGCTGCATTGCGCCGGGTGTAAGATAGAGCACATGGACTCAATGCGCGCATCTTGGACTCTTGCTCGGACCTGAATGCGCATGGCATGGACTCCTTTTAGCACCTGGACTTGTAATAAGCGTGACATGGATTCCTTCTAGCACCTTAAATTGTAATACGCACAGCTTTGGCATTTCCTTGCACTAGAGAGGTTGATAGGCACACAAAGGGTTAAAACTTAAAACCAGCGAGTTTATTGTTCCCCCTCCTTGGCACGCAAGAAATTTTAGAGCCCCTGGACTTAATGACGCAGATGGACTAATGGCATCAGTTTTAAAAAGGTTGCGGTCATGACAGTGTTGCCCTTGCTTCTTTTTTGTCCACCAATCAAGTGATTTTAAAATTTGAGTGAGTTTAAAAATGGACGATAGGACGATCTCGAAATGGGGCATATCGCCCAAAACTAGTATATCTTAGGCCATCTTACGTCCCACAAGCACCTGCTGTGGAGGTCTGATTTTAAGACCAGAATAGTGTTAAGTTAGTCCAGTTGACTATTTTTTGTCTTTGTCGTGTGTTTCTCCTTTCCCATTTTTTTTTTTTAATTGTCATCCCACTCCTCTATAGACGAGTGGATGGTATGCCAGTCCCTTATAAACTGTCATACTGCAATTAGTCATTCATTTATACTGTATGGTAGCAAGATAAGCAGAGAAACTACAGAGAAAGGCTTGTTTACGTCATAATGGAGGTTACTCCCATAAGACACATAAAGAGCAATCAGGAGTAGGAAAATGTGGATATCCTTCTTGGCTGTTTATTCCAATTAAAGCATTTCCTGTCACCATTTAACATTATTATTATTTTAACTTTTCACTCAAATGCTGAAACGCTAACACAGCACAAAGGGTTTCTGTAACTGAAGATAGCTTGTGATGCAATTAGGGACAGTCTCATTCCTGCTGTTTAAAGTCGCCTTGGTTTCATACAATATTACTAACATGTAACCAATCACATCAACACAGTTGATCCCGTGGATCAGTAGTTTGAGTCATAGATATTATGTACGGATACGGCATAATCCACAATTGCAGCACATCGGCTTCAGCTCTGCTTCTGTGATGCTCTCAATGCTGCTCACACATGCACTGTGAAGGCTCTTACCTGTTAACATCCGCACTTAAAGATTAGTGCTGCAAACACACAGTTCACATATGCATTGTGTGAAACTGAACTTAGCAGTTACAGTATGTGTCTGAAACTGCCAAATGTAGCATCTATTTAAATATATATATATCTGTGGTCCGAGGTGGGACGAAAGAGTGGAGGTGGGAACTAACTTGCATATTCATTCACATTAGGTGACAGGTAAAACTTTTATATACTGTATGCTATTTTAATGCTCAAAGATGATAAAATTATTGACTACAGGGAGCACTTTTAAAAACATTTCAATGCCATGTATGATATCCCACTTTTCCGTTTTTATCCCAGGTGACACATTGTGATCTCAGTCTAATAAGTGCAAGCTGCAGAGGTGTGTTGGGATTTGGTGAGCATAAACCAACATATGGTCCAGCGTGTAGTGTTATGGGCACCGTTGTACGCCTGATTGCTCTTGTAAGCAGCTTTGTCTGTGGCACTCAGGTAAGAGAAAAAATTGAGGCTGTCATAAAGCATGGCCCTCCAACAGATGATGCTTGACTCTTTGGGTGCTCCAGAATTTTGCCAGAGCAGATCTGGACTGACACCATGTCTGGCACAGCTTTTCGCTGTTATTTACTGAATAGGTGATTAACACATTCTCTATAGATTACCTTGGCAGTATTACAAAGCACTGATTGATGTGACTGGACTGAATTACGGGCAGGACAATTTATTACTTTACTGCTTTTGGAACCAAAGCAGTACGCTTTATTATAGCAAGCCATGTGGAAATACAACGTTATATTTGATATGCTAAAGTTGCTTGGTATATTTGTTTAATTTTGCTGAACGTGTTTTAAATGGCAGATACAAAGGGGGATTTTAAAGTAATCTCTTTTTGTATTTTGGAAGAAAAGAAAACATTACGCAAACTATTATGAACTGCTATGGCAAGTGATTATGAACGAATGAGCAAGTGACTTAAAGCTTGCATAAGGTGAATTTCATGGACCAGAACTCCAACATTTGTGTATGATTATGAGCTAGCAGGAATTAGTTTTTATCACATATCATATATTTAATTATTGTTATTTTGTACAACATTAAGTTGTTTCCAAATTGCGTTTTGGTCTATGAAAGTTTCTATTTCCAAATGAATAAATATAAAATAAATAACATAAAAATAAAAAATAAAACTTTTGTATTTTTAGTTTCTAATAAAGGGGAAACAACAGGTTATATAGTACACAATTAATTAAATCGTAATCACTGACTCTTAATTGCATGTCAGATCATTAATAGCCAACCATTAGAATGAATCAATGTGTAGTAATTACAAAAGCAGATAATGATAAAGAGCCATTTCAAAGAGTCAAGTGTCACAAGAAAGTGTCAATAACTCAATTTTGATTATAATCAGTAAGAACTGTAAATCAGTTACAATATAAAAATTTCAAAATGCTAATAGGACACATTATACTTACTGGATAATAAATCATAGCCTGTAATCAGGAATCTATATCAGCTATAAAGCACTATAGTTTCTTATTGAGAGTATTAAAAAGTATTAAAAAACAGATATAAGACAAGAAAATAACAAGATCATGTTTCCCCGAAAATGAGCAATGCTCCCACCCACACATATCAGAATGTCCTCAACTAAATCAAAGGGAAGCCTGATGCTTTCTATCGGGTTTACTCATCCCCTGTGTGTTATGGGTCACGCCACCACGCATACTCCACCCCGGCTTGTTTGTTCACCTTTGATATCCCTTTACTATAGCAGGCCCGTATTCACCTATGCCACCTCATCCAGCTGTGATGGGAGTCTCAGCCGCTCGACCCAAAGCTCCGCTGCCCCTCCACAGTCCAGCTGAGATCAGATGATCACTGCAAAACAACTTTGACAGACAACACGCCCCTCACCCTCCTACAAAACTTAATATGTGGCGAGTGTGGTTGTCTTTTAAAGAAAAAAATTAAAGCTCTACTACTTAAAAAAAAAAAGAGTTCTACTCTCTAACAAAGAACCAATTTAGTTACTAGCGCACACATCACACTGTCAGAAGAGCTGAAAGACCAATTAATTTGTTTTAAAGGCTTTTTGTTAATCGCCGACTAGGGTGGTAGACACACTGTGAAATGAGACCACCTTAGCTATTACTAATCAGCCTTTCACAAGATTCTGTCAGCTGCACTTACAGGCTGAAATGTTTTATATGTTTACTGTCTGAATTGTATTGCATATTACTGTTTGCCATCGCTTGCTATTAATACCCTTACAGACAAGGACGGTGTCAAAAAAAAATTATGTTGGTGATCAGCGAATTTCAGCTACCACTAGCGGATCTTGATTTGACTGATGTCTAAGCGTTCAAGCATGAAGCAACACGGCTTCCATACTACCATAATTGGATTTCTCATTCTAAGTACAGTATCTCTCATTCTCAGAAAAGAAACACTTCAATAATTTAGGTTTGCATACATAATCATCACAATGGGTACAAAGGCATGTTAAAGGCATAGTTCACCCAAAAATTAAAATTCTGTCATCATTTACTCACTCTTACACAAACCTGTATTAATTGCTTTGTTCTTATGACCACAAAGAAAGATATTTTGAGAAATGTTTGACACTAAACCGATCTTAAGCCTCGTTGACTTCCAAGATAGGAAAAAAGAATACTATGGAAGTAAATGGGGTTCGTGATCGGTTTGGTTTCAAACATTCCTCAAAATATCTTTCTTTGTGGTCATAAGAACAAAGAAATGTATACAGGTTTGTAACAATATGAGAGTGAGTAAATGATGACAGAATATTTGGTTGAACTATCCCTTTAATTTTAATTTATTATATAAAATAATATATGCACAATTAATATGCACAACAAATATGCAGAGTTATACATACTGTTTTCATGTTTTATTTAGAAAAGATTAAACCAAATGCATGTTTGTCTTTCACATCTTAGCTTAAAGCATAAGTTTTTCCTCACTGAAGGTTTTCATTTTTTACAAATAAGCTAAAGAAATGTATGTAGAGGTGTGTGGTGCAAAACTAGAGCGGGGTCAGTTGTAGCACGGACTGTTTACATTGTTTCACAAGGTTGAGCGTGTGGTATTTTTTTGACGCTGCTAAAAGACGATCTCCCGCAAATTATTGGAAATGTATAATGTTTTTTTCCAGAGAGTTATTGATGAACGAGTGTTTTGGTGGCACGTAAGTAAATCTTTTCATCATATGTTTTATTTTTTCGGTTTCTAAGTTGGGTGTGTACAGAAAGATACCAAATCCTAGTGTCTTGTTGAACATAGCATCGTTTTAAAATATGTCTGCAGAAATTTTTTGACCCAGCGGGGTTAATTGTAACGCTGTGTTACACTTAACCCCTCAGCACTTACAATATGAAAACCGCTAACGTTAGCGTAATTCTTGCCATTGTTTTAAATAGGATACCACAAATTATTGCTGGCTGCCAATAAAAAAGTGCCTGTCTTATCAAAAATTGTGTGTCAAATTTATTTTTGTTTATATCTTTAATATTGATTGAATAAGGTCACATCAAAGATTGAAATCATAATGAAATGAATGGCTTAAATCAGACTTTGATGCTCATTTTCTCAGAATTTGATTTTGAAACTGTAGTATGGTTATTACAGACTGGGTCACATATAAAAAATGTTTTGTCATAATTGTGCTGCTTTTTCCCACATATTTAGACATTTGTATCCATTTATAATTGAACTATTGTTAGAAAAGGGCTGGATGAATGAATACAGTGTGAATACCTGTCTATAATAGACAGATATATAAACAATATCCACTTCAAGTATATAGACAAAATAGTATTAAAATGTTTGCCTGCAAACTGAATTTTTAGCAAGTGTTACAACTAACCCCCTGCCTGTTACAATTAACCCCATCTATAGGGTAAGTTGTAACGTTTGCACTTCTGTCACGTTTGGTGTAATTGTTCAAGAATGGTAAGTACTAGAAACAAACTTCAAATGTTCATTTGTAGCAGAGATGTGTGTGTTGCTTGTGTAAAAATATAATTAATTAAACTACATTTTTTTTTTGAATGATTGAGCCAAAACCAAAAAGCTTTAGGTTATGCCCCACTCTCCCCTATATTTGTATAAATAAATAAATAAAAATACAATACATACAATATATTTTACAATATACACAGATGTAAACAAAAATGCTTAATTTCAGGGCCCTGATAAACCTGTTGGAATTTGTTTAATGACAACCACCAACTGACTGTACTGTACATCACCACTTTTTATATTGTATTGTATTGTATTGTATTGTATTGCATTATATTATATTGCTAAATGTTTAGAATACACACTTTTTACAGTATGTTAGATGCCATGATTGTCTGACCACACCACTGCACAACACTAAGTTTGTTTTTTGTCCGTCCCCACTCAGTGCTCCCTTCAGATAGAATGTATATGATAGCAGTGGGGGAGAGGATAAAGGTTACATCCTTGGACTGAACTACCCAGTTGTGTTTGTTTTCCAAGTCTGATCTGTGTCCATCAGCAGCCATCTCCCACAGAGAGAGCTATGGGTCCCAGGCCACCCTTTCCTCTGCTGCCTTTCCTGTCACCTTTCTGCTTGGCTAAACCCCTTTGGTAAATATACCTCCAGAGTCATGCTCTTCCAATATTTTACACACCCAGGTAGTACAGTACATCAGCAACCACCCTGTCCAGTTTATTTGTCTTCCCACCCTCAATTCCAGAACTATGTCCTCATGGCTGGCCTTCAGAGCAGAGGAGACACTGGTAATATTGATGTGTTACTCCAGGCTTTGCAGGAAGCCTGCACCGCCCAAAGTAAGACTGCTGTCAGTAGTTTTGTCAATACAAAGCAGTAAGGTCTCCGTTTGGTCTCAGCATCAGAAGCTGGTGACAGGAGCCATCTTAATTTTTTCTTCAGCCCTTACTGCTTCACAACGTACCTCTCCAACTGCGTGTTATAAACATCTTGCCTTTAAAATGACTAATGAACAATAAAAGCTTATCACCTGAATGCAATAAACATTTTCTCTTTATATCTCTTCTCCTTTTGTATGAATCATAGGAAAGCCTGACTACAAAGAAAAAACAATGCTATCGCATACAGAGTTATGAGGTAAAGTTGAACAATAAAAAAGACACAAAAAGAATGTCAATAAATGTGTTTATGTGAATAAAGATATCTCAAAGTGTGTGCAGGAGTTTAACCTTGCCTGAGGTGTAGAAAAAATAAAACTTTGTATTCTGAAAAATTGATTTTTTCTATTTATGATGCACTCATGGCATCACCACTTTCTCAATATACTGTATACTTAACCTTGTTTAAAAATAGTGTCAGCAACTGTAAAACATGGCTGTGAGCTACTCAAAACCTAATCTTATTTTTGCCGGGTCTGTATTACCACACAGCTATATTCTTTTACATCTCATTTATCAATTTTAGCTCAATGTTAATTAGACAATGTTGCTTGTCTAATATGAGAATTAAAGAGTACACTTTCTCTTCCCTTTGAAGAAATGAAAAAATCTTTCAAATTAACTTATTCATTTAAAACAAACAAAGAAACGTATTTTTTTTTTACTTTAACGAGAACTTAAAATGGTTTGAGAGAACATGCAGGGGAAACTGTGAAGTACTGGAACACATTTAGTTTTGTTGGGGTTTGTTCGCCTTTACTTTAGATACATTTTTATATGTGTCTGCTTCAAAAATGTATAAAACAAACATATTCCAAAAAACATAATGGTGATCATGTGCTGTTTCTTTTTTTTTAGTTCAGTAGAACTTTAAATTTTTACTATCCTTCCTATCTGGTCAACCATGTTTGTGTGGCAAGGTGATATACAAAAAGAGAATTACAAATGAAACTAATTTCCAACTACGCCACCCGGAATACACCGGGAAATTAAACCATAAGGCACGAAGGTTCGTTGTCAAAGATGGGGCGAGAAGGACAACACAAATATAGAAAAATATATAAATTCTTTATTTTATAGAGTAAAAAAATAATCGTCCCTCAAGAGTCACAATTTAAGCTTCACAACACATACAAAAAAAAGACAATAAAATTAAAGTGAGAGTTGCTGGCAGGGATTGTGTAGTTTACACCCCACACTCAATACCGCAAAGTTAGTGAAGCACTGCAAAACAGCAAACCGCAATTTGTGAATTTCAATCCCCAGCCAACGCATCTCACTTCAAACAAAATACAATCAAAACAATTAAACTTATACAAAAAGACAGACATTAATAACTAAAACATAAAACAAAACAAAAAGCATAATCAAGGCAATTTAATAAACCGACAAACAACCATAAGCGGCAGCTGAAGGTAGTTGGGTCACGTGTACTTCCAGCGACCAGAGAGAAAGGCTGCACTTTAAAAGCAGTGGATAAAACAGTCAATTCAGACCTTCATGATCACAGTCCCGTAGTCAAATGACGTGGTCAAGGCCGTCAGCACCCGGTCAATGCCGTAAGCACCCCACATCAGTCCTATAGCAGCCTAAAGGAGGGCAATATCATTGTCGGGGATTCGTGAGCGTCCAACTACCAAATTGAGCAAATGAGACCCAGGCAAGGCAGCAGTGCAGTCATCTCAGATTAACACTCGTCCCATTTAAGGTGGTTACGGACACCGTGAAGGCGTAGGCTACATGTCACCAATTCATTCCCAAAGGTTACGAACATCACATACTTGGTGATGAGACACCCGATGGAACGAGCATTATCCTAGCACAAATATAATAAAATTAAAACTTTACACAAACACGAATTTACGCGTGCCGCCAACACTTACCATTCATTCATTAATAAAACCCGCGTCCGCCAAGAGGGCGGTACCACTGGATGACGCATCTCGCTCCCCAACCTCTCAGGGCTTTTATACCCTCTGAATCAACATCCAATTGGTCTGGTTTTACCACACGTTAACCAATGACTAGACGTCATCCTGCTACATTTGATATAAAGCTCTTGTTACATAGAACATTCAATAAGAACTTACTGTTTCAGATTTGCCAGTTACTGTGCATTCTCACTCACAAACTCATACCCTCCCACACACACACACCTTTCCCCCCACAAACACACACTTTTGTCTGCAAAACATCAGAATAATACTGTAGCTAAATGTAAAGGGCCTTTTATATTTATCCATTTGGAATATACATAATTCAGAAATAAGCATGAATCCTGGGAATGGTGGTGTGTAAGCAACAAAAATGGATGAATATTACAAGACTTCTGGTCCACACAGCTGTTGTAGCTGAACCAGCACACATTGTGCATCTGGCCCTGTCCCACTTTATGCATTCTGGCTAGCGCTGTTATAGAAATAAACATTAACTGCTTCCAGAACAAAATGTAGATTCAAATCATTGAGCTTTTTGTCTGAAAAGTAAGTAGTCTTAATAACAGTAATAGCTTTGAGTCAAAAGTCTTCCTGTGTTGATTTTTTGCTGTCACTATCGGTTTAACATTCTGACAAGGTAGATTAATCAAAAAGTTAAACTTGTCTTGTAATGTTTCTATAGGATATACATGAAGAGTTTGGTTCCAGAACGTGACAAACGCCATTTTTAAAATACATTTAGTTAATCAGTAAGTCAGTATTGTATCAGATCAGGGTAAAACGTAATTTTTTATTTAATGCAAAATCTGATATCGGCCGTGTTATTCTGTCATTTTGTCACGTTCTAGTATAATGCAATAAATACACTCAACCAATCACAGCACACCATTTCACACATTGTAAACAACATTTGCATGAATACACACAGAACAGTTTTCCTCATCTACTTTGAACTTTGTGATCTATAAACAATAGAAACTAAATAATACTTTTGATGGCATTGATAAACCTGTGGTGGTTTTCTGTGACAGGGAAGAAACGTAAGCCACTCGGGCACTCGGACGAAGAAAAAATTGAAAAATTACACGACAGCATCAAGCTTCTGTCATACTAACACACTGACCCCAAGGGATCTTACGAAAAACGTTTCACTATTTTACTCATAGTCAAAGAAAATCGTGCAGGACCAAAACATTTTACAGCTGATCGCTGTCAAAAAAGTTCAGCAACGACGTCCCAAGGATGACAGCAGCAATGACAGTGTTCTTAATATGAAATGTTTATTTTTTAATCAGTATATACCACTAGTCAACTAAATGAATGTAACATGGCAAAGATCAATGCACTTCATCAAATAATGGATTTGAATTTTGAATGTTAAACCTAAAGATGCTATGTGAAAGTTTGTAACAGAAAATAGTGGTTTTCATCTGGTAACTTTCTTGGTATAGAAAAAATTGAAATTGATTTATTGCATTTTGAAACCAAACTCTTCATATTTATATGTAATATTTTTTTATAAAAAAATATTCATTGGTTTGCTATAAAGTCTAGCAGACTTTAAATAAGTACATTAAGTGGTGACAACTTACCACACCAGGGTGTGGCAACAGCATGGCTCACTTCTGGGGCACGTGCACATCACAAAACGTCAACTTGCGTTAATCTTTTTTATTTACTGTATCTATTTAAAATCAATAAACCTCCTGAGAGATATTTGCTGGAGTGATATGAAAAAGTGACGACAAGCCCTGGTTTTCACATATATTAAGTTAAATCTTGCTTTCAACTGCTATAATGTTGTGCTAATCATGCTGTAATATTCAGGATGTGTTCACAGAGTTGGCGTTTATAAACCCCCCAATGAAAATGAGTAAATGTCATCTCATGTCATCACTTAATCCGCAACACTGCTATCTGCAAACTGTGTAAATAGCATTTTGCTTGTGTTATCCTTATAAAAATATAATCAGATGTGGCTGTATTTCAATTGTTTATCAACACCTAGAGTAAATGCACCACTTGTACAATTTTCACTTTGGTTCGAAGAGCATGTTGCTATTTACAGCGACCTATTTAGCCAATGAATTTGACTGTTTGCTTATTAAATGTATAAGCGTTTATTAATTCACTGATGTATTTCAAGCCAGACTGTTAGCCTCCATAAAATGTCAGTTTTGAAGTACATTTCCCCTGTGATTCACGCCTCCAGGATCTTCCTCCCAGTCTGAAGTCTGCTGATAACTGAAGGGGAGGTGAGTCACTGATAGAGGTCACTAACTGCTTCAAAAAATTGAAACGGTATCAGACCGCAATGGCAGTCTGGATACTTTAACCACTTTAAAGACAGTGAACGCATTTCTGGAGATAACATGGCTTTTAAGAGAAAGAGTGTGACGGGATGACTGAGATATACACGGCAGACAGAAAGACAGAGGTTGGTCTCGATGCAAAGATTGCAGTGCTCAAGACGATACGGAGCAAAAAGGAGGAGAGGGGTCGCTTGACTTTAATAGCGCAATATTGTCCTCGGCTCTCCCCTGAAGCTGCAGGCTCTAATCATTTTTTCTCAAATCCCATCTGAGACAAGTATCTAGACTTAAGTGTGCGGAAACTATGAAGGTTCAACTGGAACCCTTCCAGGATGTACCATTACACTCGGGGACTCTTTCTTCTTTGTGAAAGTGCTATTTATCCTCTAGTGGTGGGGGTTCAACACCTCTGCCCAGACAAGCACTTTCCACGGATCTCAGCCTCAGCTCGACTGCCCGATAACAGCTCTAAAATCTGCTCTAATGGAACCCTGAGTCAGCTCTTTCACAACTGCCCTTTCAGCCAACTAAGTGGAACGTAACCTGCCTGTTTAGGATGGTTTGTTCTTAAATGGTTTGTTTCTGTGCCAGTAAAACAATAAGGATGTTTTTATACAAGAGAAATGTTAGAGAAAAGGTGGTCCGTGCGCCTTTTCCTTTGACCAACGTAGCTGCCTTGTAGTTTTTCAATTTTTTTGGTTACCCTTGTTCACAAGTGGATGTATTGTACACAGACTCCCCATCTCTAGATGCTTTATTTCTTGGCCTTTGATTCAGTGTCAAAGAATACCCTTGCAGATGGCAATTTAGAGCGAATGAATTGAAATGCTTGGGTAGCCAATTATTTTGTCAGAAAACACCTCACGATCATTGCATGGAAGTGCCAGGCTCCTGTGGCTTCAGAAAGCCTTTCTTAAGACAGAGAGGGCCATGGAGAACCAGCATGGAGCCCAATAAATAAAACTCATTGAGCCCGCTCCACTCATTACCGTGTCATCCCAAATAAGGAACTCTCTTCGAGAAGATATATGGCACAGTAATTAGTTGTTCTCAGCTTGTAAATTATTTATTTCTAAAATACATTTCGAGTACAAGCGAAACTGCACAACAAGCATTTGAGAAACTTGTGTATTATTTATGTCTTCATTCACAGTGTGCAGGGACTTAATGCTTTTCACTTTAACGGTGAAACTGTAAGAGTTTTTAATCCGATCCAATAACATGTTTATCTGTCGAGATCTCAGAACATGTATGTGCTTTGGACTAAGTAAAAAAATCAAATTTATCAAACTTAATTCAACATGACATCTTTGATTCGGCCTTGCCAGCTTCTGCCTGATATCAAGATTACATTGCAATGAACCAGTGTAATGGATTTGTTTACAGTTAAAACAAGAGATTATTGTCTTATCCACGAAAGGAGGAATAATGTTTATTTTGTTCACACAAATGAAGTTATTGACAACTTTTAGAATCAAATAAAATATTAATGTTCCCTCCTGTTGCTATTACAGATGACTTTATTAGGACGTTTTTTACTTTAAAACTTTTTACTTTTTCCTCACCCCATAACTGATGGACCGTGGCACATGGCCATCGCATCTGTGTGCACGAGGATGCAACGTGAAGGCACAGGCACTCAAATTGTCACTGTTATTTTTTTGTGACAAACTGCAAAGCAATTAAATATTTAATGTAAAAAGTGGCCCATCGCACGCATTGCCATCCTCCTGGGAATTGTTTCTATTTTGTGATACAAGTGTCACTCCTCTAAATCAGCACACACTGTTTCTAATCTCCCTTTGCTCAGCCACAAATGGGTGATCCACAGCAATAACCATTGAGACCCGTGGATACCTCAGCATTACGTGACCTTCTAAGCCTCTTTTGTCATTTTTATCCACAGCAGAATTAACTAAGTGACATAAAATAACATCCATTATTTAACTATATGTCCTTGCTTTAATGGAACAAAGTGCAGTTATGTTTTTGCTTGTCTTCATCCCGTAAGAGCTGATAGTACTCCAACAAGTGCTACATCAACAAAGACAGAGATGCACTAAAAGAGGTTCCCACTCCTTACCACTGCATCAGCACATTCTGATATCCATTAGCTGTGTCTACATAAGGAGAGAGAAAAAAACTGTCAGAGGCCAAAAGTTACCCACCTTTTTTACCTTATCAGCAGACTACCTAAAACATTTACAGTACGTAGCTGGTAATTATGCACTGAATCCTGAAATAACAGTGTGCCAATAACAAGACAACAGAAATTATGACTAAACAGTCAAAAATTATTAGCAAAGGGTTCAAATGGGATCAGTGTTGGCTGGTTAGCATGAGCCTTTTAGCCTTTGCTGGCATAGCTGCTGAAAATACACACTCTAATGGGACGTGCACACCAAAGATTTTAAACCGGCGGCCGGCATATGTTTTCAATTGTTTCCAATGGACGCGCAGCATTTATTTTTTTTACAGCCAGCGGCTGGCGTTTTTTCTCCAAGCTGAAACCGGCGCAGAGAGTTGAAAAATATTCAACTTCGAGCAGTGGCGGCCGGTGACTTCTTTTTCGAGGGCGCCTGATGCAAAGTTTGTCACAACGTGTATGAAGCCGTCATCTGTGTGGTTCCTTTTTTCAAAATATGTGTTCTGTGCTTCGAGAGATTGTGTGTGCATCACGTGTCTTGTCAAAATAAGTGCCTGCTGCAGATGCGTCTAAAGGGTTTATGATAAAAGAGACGCTCGCGTTTGCCAGATACTCACATAATCTCATGAGTAATCAAAGTTTACTGTTAAGGGAGAGTCTTGCATGTATTTTGTAAATGTGAGCGTCACTTTTATCATAAATGGTTTTGACGCGTGTGCAGCAGGCACTTATTTTGACAAAACACGTGATGCACATGGTTAACATGACATATCAAAACACATATTTTGAAAACACAAGCACCACACAACACTCCGAACACATATTTTGAATTAGCACCCCTCGAAAGAGCAGTCACGAGCCGCCACTGACTTTAAAGGGGACAGAGAATGAAAAACCATTTTTACCTTGTCTTTGTTGAATAATGGTAGTCTACCTGCATTCACACACATACAAAAAGTGTTAGACATGCTTAACATCTCAGTCTCATAGAAATTCCTCTTTTAGAAATATCAGCCAGAAAACGCCCCAATCTGAAAAACTGATGCTTATGACATCACAGGCATCTAACTTCCCCTCCACTTTAAAATAATTGGCTATTTGTTTTTTTGAGTGGCAGCAAAGTCAGCCAATCAGTAATAAGATTTCAAGTTAAGCCAGTAGGGGGAGCCAAATAGGTGCAAAATCACTTGTTTAAAATCCCCCACCCTAATAGGGCTATCTGAGAGAGGTTTTTAGGAAGCTTCTAAGGTATTACAGACCCAAACAAAAAAAAATTGTCTACATGTCACATCACAGATCAAGGATAAATACCCCGTTCAATCATTCTATGTCACCTTTAAGTGAAAAGCTTGTTAATGTCAGTTTTCAAATGGCCGTCCAATCACAGTGGAGGAGGGGCAGGACAAATATCACAACAACCAACCGGCGCATCGTACAACAACTGAAAAACAAAGCAGAACTATCACAGCAACCAAAGCGCTCAGCTATAAAAAGCTGGCAGTCGACGTCCGTCTGGTGTTTTCAGCCTTGTTTAAATGCTTTGGTGTTCACACACCCTTAAAAATGCTGGGCTGTTTAAACTCATAGTTGGGTACACTATATCCACACAATTCTTGACGTAAATGCGGGCACCGCCATCTTTGAGCTCATGTGGGTAAAACTTCTGGTGAGCCACTACAGCTAATTGTAGTCCTATTGCGAGGGATACGTCTGCCGTTTTGACTGGAATTTTAATACTTATTATGAAATCCAGAAAGACCGGCATAACTTGTGAAGTTAGGGGTTGCCATACTAGCTGATACAAACGCCGTAAATCTCTACAAAACATTTGTTTTAACTATAATATACGCACACGAACTGAATGTGTATGTGGCGAACATGTATTAACTGTATCCACACATCCATCCAGTTATACCTTTCATAGAAACTGACAGTAAACAATAAATACAAAAATTATTCAAAAACAACTAATATTATGCTAATAAAAATATGCTGAATTAGCTGGTTTATTTATTCTGCTACTAACTTATATATTATTACAAAAATTAGATTACAGTACAGAATATATACAACATAACTGCTTATTAGTTAATGTTTATAATAGTTTGCGATGTGTTTGCGTGTAACGTTACTTTTGTTATTTAAAAAAAAAATGTTTTAAAAAGCAAATCATTTCATAAGCTCATGTCTTATCTACTGCATAATAATATTTCCATAACAAGAAAACAATACTGAAAACATGTAATTGTAGTTTAATATGTTTATTATGGTTTGTTTAAATACTGTAACTTACAATGTGTTGAATGAGAAGCATAAGTTACTGCTGCTGTCGGATAGCGTGAAGCTTGATGTGTCACCATAAAAAAACTCAAACAAGTCGATTAAAATTTGCCGTTTAAAAAAAACCTCACACCAGAAGGACAGTTGTCACATTTCAAACCATCACCTGAAAAGTTTAAAACAAGAAGTCTCGGTATATTCCATGTATTAAACACTCGACTGACTGTCTCACTGAAGAGATACTGGTATGTCTCTGTGCTTTTATATTTGCTTATTGAAGACCCGTCACCCCCGAGGAACAACATGAAACGATTGAATATATCTTAATGTATCAGGACACTTCTTAATTTCATCCTCACATTGGCTCATACATGAAATTATGACCGTAATCATCATGGAAAATGCCGGAATAGTGTGGATAGGTTGAGTCCTTTATTAGTCGCTTGGCCTTTATAGCTCATGTGATTGCACCCAGAACTGAGCAAATATGGCCAAATTCATGCATTTCCAGAAGGTCACCAGCCAGCTCAGTATCTGCCATTTCAGATGAATGGGATAACGGTGGATGGATGTTCTCAAGATAATATAGACCTCTTTGGTAACATCAGCTCAATACGTTTTTTTTTCAGCTTGCATCACTGTTTGGCCACTGTCTATCATTCACAGATATTGTCTATAAAACAGATACTGAATGTGTGAGAATACTGACATTGATGCTTCGTAAACAATGCTTTGAACTGACAACTGAAATGTCTGCAGTACTATACAGTGATGGTAACCATTTCCTCCTATATTATAGTGCTTTACTGACAGGCACATTTTACAGTCAGGCAATATAAGATTTCTTCATACCATTACGCCAAGGTAGAGCAATGATACTGTTTTTTAAAACGCCAGCCTACACTTCATACACTGCAGCCTGACCTGAAGGATTCACCATGAGACAGACCAGAGCCATAATGGAGAAGTGTTTTATAGCTCACATAAAGATTACTCTATTTCTCAATGTTAAACAAGCTGGTGGAGCGCATACTCATTCAGATCCTCAAATCACCCCATTTGAACACCGCTGTCACCTTGTCTAACCCTTCCCATCAGAATCGCATAGTCTTAATAATACTTGTGTTTCTTTCCAAAGAGAGAAGGTATTTGATGGCTGTTATTGCCATTTAACCTTGATGGTTAACGGAGACTAAATTTTGAAGGTTAATAGTTCATTTGTGCATGAGATAATGAGCAAACTTACCCACTGAGCCCAAGCATCTCAGCAGTGTGCTCATTATACAAACATACTGTGCGTTTGTCTAGGCATCAAACAAGGTCAAAGTCAATTTTTGCCATCACATTTTTACAGGTACAAAAGATAATAATGTAAAAGGTGTATTAAGATCAGTCTTGCAAGCAAACATGCTGGAAATTTAATATGCAGAAGCTGTAATTGGTAAATTTGTTCTTAAAAGACTTAAAAGTCCTTTAAAGGAATATAACAAACTGATTCCCATCAATGCTTCTAACAGTGAGGTCTTTACATCTTAATGAACAGTGATTAAAAAAATACTTTGAGGAAAACAGCATTTATTTGTTTACTTTTATAAAAGGGGCAAAATGAAAAGAAAATAGAAAGTTAGATTAGATTAACACTCTCAATAGGCTGTTTGAAACTAGATTTCATAGACACATAATTGATTTATTTAGGAATATTTCAAGTATTTTATAAAACTGTGATATACATTTTCACATACATTTAGCAATTTTAAATGACACAAAATTAATCTCTGTCTTAGCAGTAATGAAGTATGTATAGTCTTTGACTAAATGAAATCTCATTATGTCAGTTTTAACCTCATGAAATCAGTTCATTCATCAAGCGCGGTCTTTTAATAAAGTAAAATCACAGGAGATAACTAATCTCGACACTTCTTACCAATAGCTCTAAAGCCTTTAGATGAAATGTCTGCCAACACCATCCGTCAATTTAGGATAACCTAATCGGTTACTGTCAGCAAAAAAATCCTAATTCACTGTGTTAGTGTTTAATGCATGTCCATTTAGACAGGCATACACGGCCAAAGATCCCAATATACAAACATAATCGGTGGGCAACAATAAAAGTGTTCTGTGAAAACGTTTATTTGTTTGTTTGTATAAAAATTATACTGATGACATGAGTGTAGTTTTGTCTAAGACTTTTAGATTATTGGACAGGACCAGAAAGAAAAGTGAAAGACTTCATTTCTATTCCATACACTCTTCAGTAAAGCTAATCACCTCAGCGGCTAGAGCTCTCAACTCCATTCCAACGTGTACAATCAGACTTCAGGTGTGGACTGATAACTTTTGTGAGACAGATGAAGTGAAGTAGCTCATTCCAATTATTACTAAATTTCCCTTTCGTTGCTTTATTTAAATTTTAAAAACAAAAACCTTATAAAAAACCTCACAGGTAATAGAGCATACATTAACAACAATTGTATGTGTTACTAAGATGTACTGATTCTGTTTTGTGGTAATATTTTGTAGTCATTGCCCTTGGCTATGTTTTTGTAAACTTGGCATATGTATATTTTTTGCCAAACCTCCTCAAAGTCCCTCTAAACTAAAGTCAGATATGAAATTTGTTCTGAGTTTGTCACACAACAGAAAATGTTATTAACCACCTAACCAAATATGAATGATGTAAAAAACTGTAAGTAGATAAAATAAGGTATCAAAATCTTTGTAAAAAACGCAGCATTCTTTGCTCTCTAGCCAACCCATTCTCATGAAATGTTGTGCAATATATGCCAAACTACAATTTTGTGTGCATATGATAAGCCAGTCCTTCCAGTTTACTTATATGGTGCATCTTTTCGTGTTGTTTTATTTATTGGTTTCTCATTTGTTTTCTGTTTTTTAAACCATTGTTGCTTGGATTTGGGTTTTGCTTTAGGAAGTAATATAAACGTATCTCCATACTTTGTCTACTTGGAGAAAAAACTTGCTTTAATCCCAAACCCAAGAGATAATGGTAAAAAAACAGAAAACAAATGAGAAACCAATAAATAAAAGAACACAAAAAGATGTGCCGTATAAGTTAACGGGAAGGACTGGCATATCATATGCATGCAAAATCAGAATTTGGTATATGTATTGCATGATATTCACACTGCATGCTAATTATTGATGAATATCAGTAGTGTGACCTTTTACATCATTCCAGTTGCCTGCCGCCATCTTGAGTACCTACCGAGTACCAGTTTCGTAAGCAGTACTTAAGACAACACTTCGCACCTCGACTGTCATGAAAAGAAAAGCTACTTTAAAAAAATATCTTGGTTAGAGTGTGATGCCTACTCGATCCCTGATGTGTTCTTCCAGCCGCTGTCCGCTGCTACCGAACTACCACTATTTTTACAACACTAAGGTGGCGTGACACAACATGAAACTTTGCTCAAAGTATCACCTGGATCTCTACACATAAACGTGAGCATTGAGAACATTGTTTATGTACACAGAGTTTACTAAAAAGAAAGGTTTTGAAATGACTTTGGCTGTTATGGTGTCCCCTCGCCATCTTTCCCAGACATAAAGAATCGATTTCCGAATGCGAAAATAAATGAATCTCAAATGAGACTCCTTTTTCAACTAGAAGGTCAATATTGTTTTTCACTTGCAATAAAACAACGAATTATCCGTGCATTTATATGAAACTATGTTTTATGAGCTATCCATCTTTACTCTCCTCCCTCCTTACGTCCTATTCGGAGATCGATACATCTTGACTGGCAAAATGGGGGAGCGGAAACCAAAAACAACCGAAGTCAGTTGTTCAAAACCTTCTTTTTAGTAAACTCTGTGTACACAAACAATGTTCTTAATGCTCAAGTTTACGTGTAGAGATCCAGGTGATACTTTGAGCAAAGTTTCATGTTGTGTCGAGCCTTCTTAGTGTTGTAAAAAATAGCGATTTTGATGCTCACAACATATTGAAGGCATAGTTTCTAGTTCTTTTGTGACAATTTCAGGTACTCAAAATGGCGGAAGACAAGTTTGAGATGTGAGTGACGTCAACGATATTTATGAATACGCATTTCATGAGAATGGGCTGGTTTAGCGGTGGAGGGGCATGTCCGCTTTCAGTGCTGAATGGATATTCGCGATCGTGTTAGGGCCGGGGCCATGCATGGTTGCTCAAGTGCGTCATCGAGCCACTGTTTTAGTAGTGTTGCACGATGAACCAATACTAGAAAGGTACCACAATACCCTGTGGTAAAAACTATAGTTTTTCTCGTATCATTAGTATCGATATTTAAAAATGACTGCCTATAAATAAGTAATACATATATACATACATACATACAGATATACAGCATAGTTCTTATGTCTGCTTCTGTAGCAAGTGCCAAGGTCACTGTATATTGTTAAAACGCAGATAATATTGATATCTCACTAGGAAAATTGTGTGTAAAAGAGAAACCATAATCCATCACTTCTGTAGCTAAGCAAAGAGTAGATTCTATTTCCTGTCATTCTGTAATTGGTTAAGGGCACGGTGGGATATTGAGTAGCTTTAAATGCCTTCATTTATTTGCTTGATTTCTTGCACTCCAGAGTCACAGAACTCCGCGAGAAGCCTAAAAATCCATCGGAAATTCCCCCATGTGACAGACCAACAAATGTGCTCTGCTTTTGGGTAATTGCCTTTTTATTGATAAATGAACAAGGGTGATCATGTCAGCATCTCTAACTATTCACACAAAAAATAAAAAATAAACTTTTATAATACGGTCGATTCTGCAACCGTGAATGTCACGTCTGCCCCCTTTTGAAATCAGCTCACGCCGAATGTTTTTCACAGCACAATTTTATGCTCTTAAATGCTTGTCTTTCCAGAGAAATCGTCTTGCATGTCCTCCTGCTGCTAAAGCGCTGCCGAATGTTTCTCCAATTAGATCCGTCCAGAAGAATAAATGTCATATTTACATGTGTTCATTGGGGGGCAGTGGAGGAGGAATGTCAAAATGAAAGCTTGTTACTATCTGCATAACGAGAGGAAAAACCCTTCATTTGATGGACACCACATTTGGATCTTGCAGAGGATACAAAAATATTTGAAAAACACTAAATGTCAAACCATTGACAGCCAGTCGCCACAGGACCAGTTTACAAAGTGCAAGACTGAGTCACCTTTTACTGACATGTAACAAGTAGCGTTAACCCGTGTTGACATAAGAATGTTTATGAGTCACCTGCCTGACTGTTACATCATCTCTGGTGAATTTTCTGTGAGGTTGTTATGTAATCGAACCCGAATTTGTCACATATTTACAGTGCTGGTTTAGTTTAACTGTCAGCCTTCAAAAGCTTAAAGGCTGTCATCGTTCCGTTTCCATTTCTTGGCAGTTTTAAAAAATTATATGCTAATGTAAAAACACTTAATTGTGGGAAAATTGGTGCATTATTTTGTTTTCCATATGCACAGAAAGTCTCTATAGAGGAAAAGATTTATAAGGATGAAGAGAAGAATGTGCAGTGACAGACTCCTGGGCTATAGATCACTCTGACAGATCCTGATATGGAACCTAGTCTACCGACTTCATTAAATATTCAGTTAGCCTTCAATTACAGCAGGGCCAGCATGATTTATGCGTTTACGTTTTAATTTCAATTAAACAACCTGTTTAGCCAATGTCCTGTTGTATGCTCGCGTAACAGGCGGGGAGAAAAACTCAATTACGCTCTACAACATGTTGATTCGCTATATATCAGAAATTGGCTAATACATTTCTTGTCTAGACATATCCCGTTCTTGTTCTCGCCTCTACTTCCTCCAAAATCCACTTTCAATGTCCAGAGGGCCCTTCACACACACAAAGCACACACATAACAAAACCAATTAGATTACTCCCGAAACCAAAGGTTTTATTTCATAAGTAAAACACACCATACAGTGATACTGGAAAGGAATGAGCTATGATTCGGTGGTAGAAAGATAACGTGATTTATTCTATTTCTCTTCAGGCTGGAAATTAAAGAGTGGCAGTGAGACACAATATGGTCTCAGTAGAGAGTCAGGCTAAGCGTTCTGCAACAGGTAAGAGAGATGGGTCTGTACACCGCCTCTTCTTTTCATATATGTGATTTTATGAGACAGCCAACTGTAAACACATTTGCTGTGAACTGCTGCTTTGACGAAATGACATAGACATTTACTGTACGTGAGATATTGGCAGCCTATATGCTGAAGAAGCCACAGATGGCTTATATGAAAGTGACTAACGGGAAGTCATTATCGCGTTGTCATGGATGTATATAAATCTTATATAAAGGTGGTATTGTAGGGGGTGGTGTGGCGTAGGGGCAAATCTGGACTAGTAACTAAAGAAGCATGAGCATCACAGCTATTGCTCAGGTCATTCCACATTAATTGTCCATGCAAAATCTACACTGGACTTTAAGTCAGTATAGACCGAAATGGACTGCTACATTTTGTAATCATGCAGTATGCATTAAAAGTTGCACAAAAACAAGGGCTATATTATTTTATTTAGGTAATAAAACTTAATAATTGTAGTGTAACTGCACACTACATCCATTTATAACCAGTGTTGGGTGTAACTAGTTACAAAGTAACTAGTTACTGTAATAATATTACTTTTTTCAGTAACTAGTAGTGTAAGGCATTACCCGTCTGAAAATGGTAATATTATTACAGTTTTCCCGAGCTAGTTACTTAAGTTACATTCGCCAGTAGCACCTTCATCACACAAGGCACAAAACACAGAGAACAAAAGGGAAGGGGAGGAGGGCGTGAATGGAACAGTGATTGGTCTAAGTTTGGCACGAGGTATCATTTACCATCACCGATTGGTCGACACCCGGCAGCCAGCAGCACAGAGCAAAGACAGATCGGGTAAATGGAAGCGTCAACAACGGCAAGCTCTTTTTCAGAGGAAGGTTCCCAGCAACAGAAAGCTAGTTTCGACGGGTGGAGATTCAGTCATATTTTATTATGTTCAACGGAAGGAAAATAACTTGATGGTGAAGTGCACACTCTTTAATGTTTCTCCAAACGCTGTGCCCCACGTCCAGTAGCGGGTAAGGAAGCCAGCATTTTCTTGGCCGTGGCTTGCCCAAATAAACATTTTTGTCCAGAAAAAAAAATGTAACTAGTAATATAGCTAGTAATATAACTAGTTACTTTCTCCAGGGAGTAATAAAGTAAAGTAAGGCATTACTATTTTTGAGAGTAATATGTAATATATTACTTTTTTGAGTAACTAGCCCCAACACTGTTCATAACCGAACCATGCCAACCAACTCATCTGTTTCAAATTATTATATTGTTGAAACAAGTAAACTGTAACAGTGATTCTTAAGCATGCAATCCATAAAGACGGTTTTAACAGCGACAGCATAAACAAACCAATCAATAACAACACCAGAGTCCTTTTACAATAATTTATTTCTGATAGCAAGAGAAATAAATGATAAGTAAATTACCTTCGCTTATATATTATATCAAACGCAAATCAACTATTACACTGAGCTAACATTACTGTGTAAAAATCATGTATACAATGTCTTTGAATTCTTGCTTAGCTGCCAAACTTCTCCTCACAGTTTGTGATTCATGCTCGTCATCTCCCCTCATCTTTAGCAAACCAAAATATTTTATTTTTGACAAGGTGTTTGTTTCAGAGATCAGTTTAGCCACTAGCCAGACTGATAAATAAATAAAGACTGGAAGTTCACTCTGGTTCAGGTGCGAAACCAAGACAACATGCTTGTGTACGATGAAATCATCTATATCCAGTGCTTTAAGTGGCCCAAAAGAGGTGCCGGTACTCTGTTTTTTTTTTATTTTTTATTTTATTTTTTGCTGACTCGACTCCTATATTGAAGGGGTTTTATATTCAGCAGTCAACAGACGACCTTGTAAAAAATAATAAATCATTTTATAAATTTGTGGATTTGCTTGAGCTAGAAATAGCTACTGAACATAAATAAAATGTGCAAAAGGATTTTGAAAAAATACCATTAGAAAGAGCTACTGTAGAAAGAGCTTTTGAACATAAATAAAATGTGCAAAAGGTAGATATGTGAGTACAATTTTCAGCATGGTTAAATGCTAAAACTAGTTGTTCAGATAGAAAGAGCTTGAATAAAAAACTTTAAAATGACACCAAGACCATGTCTATGGGGTAAGAATAACAAAATACTGGCCATTTGAAACTCTAAAGTCATTTATTTTGTCCCATTGTTTTCCATTTTGCGGGTGGTAAAACTACTGTGCACGTCGTTCAAATTCATTGAAATTTCGTTTACTTGTAGTTTAGCAATTAAACTAAATGTATATCACAATTTCAAGAATGTTTTCTGCACATCGCCTGAGGAAATCCGAAGTTGCTTCGAGGGGAACCAAACTGACAGCCGCGACAGCGGAGATTATCACGTACCTACAAGCCTTGCGTCTGACCTGCAGCTATCATTCTGGCTTGGTGGGATGTCAGCGAGTCCTCTGATTCTGACGGTGTTCTTTTACTACTCAGAGTCTTAAACAAGGAGGGCATATTACGTGTTCATTGTATTTTCATTTTAACCGAGCAGCTATGGTTGCGCGTTTCACACACAAACACACACCTCTCCAGAGCACGTTGACACTGACTGACGGACCCATGCGCTTTTAACTTGTAAACGCAAGGGTGTATGGGTAATGTAGTCTCTGCTCACGGTGGGACGAATTAGGAAGCGTACATTAAGGGCGCTCTGAAAAGCGGCAGCGCAGCCAAATGATTAAACCTCTGATTTTTAAACAGATGTGCAAATGAGCGTTCCGGTACGCTAAAAGCACGTTCTGGGCGCACGGAGAGGTGGTGGTACGCTCAAGAGCTATTTTTAGAAGTGGCGGTACTGAGTACCGGTGCGTTCCGGCCCACTTAAAGCACTGTCTATATCATAATTACCAGTGCTTCCTATATTACTATTATATACAATGACCGTTGACCGTTGGTGACCGGATGGGGCGTGTCCAGTTGCGCAACAAAGTTGAGAAAAGTTTAATTCTATGCAAATGATGAGCGACTTTCTGGATCGACTACCAATGAGAACGAAGCAGTGGAGTTCACGTCATCCGTCTCATGTCAGTTTACTGGAGTTGACGTTACTCGTTTGTTTATGACAACCAGATCTAGAAACGCCCCCTAATGACCTCACTGAAAGAGACGAGTGACAGACAGCAACAAAATCGCTTATAATGTGAATGTATATATGTATATATGTATATATAAGTTTACGCAAGAACACACATATATATATCAACATATATAACATACTTATATATATATATATATTATATTATATGTTATATATATGTATATGTGTATATATATACACACACACACACACACATACACACACACACACAGATATATATATATATATTTATATATATATATATATATATATATATATATATAAGTATGTTATATATGTTGATGAGGTATTTGCATGTGTGTTCTTGCGTATATACATACACATATACATATATATAACATATATATATTTATATTCATATACACATACATACATATACATATATACATATATATATATATATTTATAAAAGTATGTTATATATGTTGATGAGGTATTTGCATGCATTGCAACGCCCATGCTCTTATATACGCATACTGTATAAAATGCAGAGCAAAAGGACGTTAAATGTTCAGAAAACTATTTTGTGGGGCAGATTGCACAGGCAGGGTGGCAGATGATGAAAAAAATAGGTCATACACGGATTCTGGCTTCATTTTCTGATGTGTCATCACCTCAAAATGAAGAAAAATTGCATGTAACTAAACATAAAAGCCGAAGGAGCTGATTGTTTGTAGGGCTATGGTTTGGATGTATCCATTCCATGCATGACTTAACCAAAATCACTGTATACACATGGCTGCTATTTATACAGTATATGTATCTTCTGTGAATTGGGAGTAAGGGGTGATTGCATTACTGTGCATCTCAGAGGTTTCAAAGCAGAGCATTCTGTATTTATATGCTTTCCCGGGTTCCTCCTTCTGCTCTTCTCAGTTTTGATTTACACAAATAAATGAACTGCCAGACAAACAGTCTGCTGCCTATGAGTCAGGTTGCCCCTGTTCACCCTGGGTCTACATGCAGTGACACATCTTTTTCTCCTTCACAGTTCACACAGAAACGTCTTTTGTTTTTGTATCAGATTGTGATATTTTCTAGCCTTTAAACCTACCCCTAACAGGCTGATGGACATTGGTACATTTAAAGCATGATACGATTTAGCAAATTTTTACTTGTGAGGACTACCTTGAAAGTCTTTTCAAGTCAAAAAAATGTGGTTCTTACTAGAATAGCTAAACTAACACAAACATACACAGCACGTACAAAATGTTGTTTCTGTCACAACAAGCAGTCACACAGTAAGCTGCATTCAGACTAGCAATGACTATCTATAGCAGAGGGACACAATCTCATTCATTTCAATGGAAGGTTGGCGAGATCCAGCGACATGAGCAAAAATGACCGTTGGTGACCGGATGGGGTGTGTCCAGTTGCACAACAAAGTTGAGAAAAGTTTAACTTTATGCAAATGATCAGCGACTTTCTGGAGCGACTACGAATGAGAGCAAAGCAGTGGAGTTCACGTCATCCGTCTCATGTCAGTAACTGGAGTTGATGTTACTCATTTGTTTATGACAACCAGATTTTGAAACGCCCCCTAATGATTGTGTTAAAAGAGACGAGTGACACACAGCCAAAATATCTGTTAATATATCTTTATAACAATGTGTCTTCTTTGATCTCAGCTGTTTTTACAGTACTGTAGCATCAACATAGAAAAAACACTCCTCAAACTCCTGTCACACCTCAGTCCAACTTCAATTTGCTTTCACATTCAATCCCACACCAAACTCCAAATAAGAAAGTGTGTGAGTTCAGAAAACTGCCCTCAGGGCTTTGATATTTCTGTGCCGTTCCCTTTTCGACTCCCTGCATTTGCAGCCTTGCTTGGAATTCCATTTACCAGCTATATATTAAACATCAGAGCTCTGCCACACAAAAGGAGGTTCTTCACAGGCCATATGCGCCACTCACTTCAAACGATGTCACCAAGCATTAAGTCTTTGTGAGGAGAGCGGCCCAATCACAGCAATTCATTTGAGAATTTACACAAAGACCTGTCATGTTGGCAGAGAGTAGGGAGATATCAAAAATAACACACTGACTAATTGGGACATGCCGTCCCTCCCATTTGGATCTCTATATTGCCAACATCGGGGTGGAATAAAAATGACAACGGAGGAACTGTGACACAAGAATGAGCTAACCCAAGGTTTATTTGCCGAGTTGTGTCACACATGAGGTAATGGTGTATTATTTAGATCAGACGACATTGAGCAAAGGAGACTGGTCCCACTTTGTTCACTGATGAGTAGGTGTGGCCTTAGCCGAATGCACACTGTGTGAGTTGATTTTAATCGTAAATAGGAACGTTTTTTATGAGGATTGGCTGTTCATTTACACAATGATGGCTTAAATGTTGTATAAGAGGCTGTTTATACCTGGTATTAAGATGCGTTTTGGTAAATCAGATCACAAGTGGACGAGAGAGACATTTTAGTCTGTCTCTTTTGTGTACTGTTGACCACTTCTGTCCTAATTACTTTGAGGGGATGGTCTGTGGGTGAGTCCCTCTGCTTTTGTAAAACATGAGCAATAGAAATGACATGTTTAAATTGACACGCACTAATATTATGTCACAGTCTGCTGCTTATGTTGTTAAACATGCTCCACAACATTTAGTAAAAGAAAATGTAAGAGCATTCTCAGATATTTCAGCACAATTGATGTAATAACTTGGCGCAACTTTTACAAACTTCCCAAATGAAACAAAAATGAAAGAAGCAGAGAGCAGATGCTTTAGTTTTATTATTGAAAGTGTAAAGACCGTAAAAATGCATTTTTGAGTACCTCTAAATGTGATCGAAAGTGGACAAGCTCCACTTTTGCTTTATACCCAGTTTATAGTTGTATTTAGTGGTGTCTCCTTGTGATCCAACTGGCCAAAACACATATTTTAATTGTTTGTATTTGTCGCTCTGTAGAAGAATGTGTATGTGTAGGCTATCAATGTTTCATGGTAAAATCACCATCTACCTACCTGGCATACCTAAAACAGCACCCAGATCAGCGGTGTCATGTGTACGTGAACATTTTTTATAAACACAAAGGAAAAACTTTTCCATTTTTCACTTCATCATTGTTATGTTAACATTATGAGAATGCTAATTAGCTGATTAATTTATACTAGCTTGAGGTGAAATAAAAACACAACATTTCAAAGCTGCAGTTTGTGAACTGGATCAGTGGAGTTTGGATTCAGGGTTCATTGAAGTCAATCCCAATTTGAAAAACAATGGGTCTCATTCATTAAGCATGCGTACACACAAATTTGTGCATGAGATGTGCGTACGGATGTTTTCACGAACAAATCATGATTCAACAAAAACTTTTGTATCAAAATTTCTTGCAAATGTACGCAAAAAATCAAGAAAACCTAAGACTACTCATACGCAATAATCACGTTGGCAATAATCCAATACTAGGTTATAATTTATATATTTGTATACAAATATTTTATATTATTATTATACATAATACAGGCTTTTATTATTATATACTTATATATTGTACATTATATATAGCCAACTTATTTTTTCTACCCATATAGACGGTTTCATCGGATGCACGTGATACACGTCTGGATCCGAACTTTACTTCCGGTTTCGTTTTTTTAATGGTCTGACTAGTTGCTAAACTGATCTCTTGAACAAATGCCTCCTCGAAAATAACAAATGTTTTGGTTTGCTAGGTAATCTATGTGTTGTTTTTTTGCTTGTTATATAAATAAACTACATTTAAAGAACTTTGTTGTTATTTATTCTTACCGGAAGTTACGTGCGGACCGCGACAGCCGCTTGTTTATGTTGTTACTGCTGAAACGGTCTATAAAGAAGATGCACGTAATGACGAATCTTCACGCTTTCCTTCCTCACTTTTTAAATCTCTATATGAAGGCTTCTGTTTAATGTCTGATGTAATGAGAAGTCCAAACGTCAATCACTTGATCTCCTGTCTGTTTTATTTTAGATACAAATGCTTCTCTATATTAATTAAATGTCATATTTGTTAATGCATCCAATACTAATTAAATTTTACTCAGATCAGTGGACACACAGCACAGCAAAACCTCCCAAATAAAAAATGCAAAGCAAAACCAAGCTTTACGGATAATAAAAATGATCATGGATTTCTTTTCGAGCTCTTTTGCTTCTATGACAAACTGCTCTAAAATTTCCTGTGGACCAGCGCTGCGAAAAGCCCTTATATGTAGCTGGTTTAGGCATGTTTTCTGCAAATACCCCAACTCGTGCATGCAGCCGCTGATGTAAAACACTCCAAATTCACTAATGTAAGAACAAGTATAACAACAAATAAATGTGCTTATGTTGTGAATTAGGCAGAAAGTTTTTGTGAGAAGTTCAAGAAAAACACGCAATTATTAGTGAATGAAATCCAATGTTTTTGCCAACTTATATATACTTATTGTTGACTTATGCAGTTCACAGGGGCCTCTGTGCTTTTCCTTTTTGTTTGGGTTTCTCTCACTTCAGCCAGTACAATTCAAAACAATCAAAACAGAGCTTTGAACATTTTGTCTCACTTCAGAGCACTGAGATCTGCAGTTCACCGAAGTCTGTTAGATAAAATAAATGGGATATTTGACATATGCTGCACTGTGTTTGCAATGTGATGTTTCATTTATAAGCTTTACTACCTTCACCACCTATAAAGTCTGTGCTTTTCTAAAGTTCTTGATTTTAAATTCCTCTCCATTTAATTCACACACGTTTAAGTACGTGTTGCATTCGATCCACATCTTTAAAAACCGTAGGGACTAGTCGACAGGATATAAACTCATTTATGTAGGGCACAATCGCTTAGTTTCTCTCCCCATTCGGCAACTAAGAGACCAGACATAAAAATCACATTCTGTTGCAAAACTGCAAAGAAAGTTGTGGGCTATGCTTATCCATGCAGACATTAATCTTTTCATCCCTGTACATTTCACCATTATTTAGGTTAAGAGCCAACTTCAATAGGAAAGTATTTCATTTCAGAAGCGCTAATACAAGGGCTGCCCAAAAGCTGTTGAAAACGACTGAAGAGGTCCTTTTGGATTTTAAACTGTGTCAGATGCAGGGCTTTGAACATGATATGTCCATCTCTACAGGCACAACTGACATTTATTACAACATAACCAGTCTGTTTTTCAACATTTGGCATATTTTTCTGGAATAATTGGTCTTTATAATAACATTGTGTTGTTATAATTCAGTTTCAAAGTTATTGTCAATAAAGGCATTTGTCTTTTCAAACTACAAAAAGACTGAATTCCACTCTGATCAGTGTTTCAAGATACAATGTCACATAATAGGTTTGTATTGATTTTCTCAAATCAGCTTTAGGGACACATTTTAAGTCAATTTATTTTTCTAGTTTTTCTAACTGGCCTTAAATGTACCATTTTATATTGTAAGTACTGTAGCGGTATTTGTGAAGGAGAAAGCAGCTATTCATTTAATGGTATGCAGACATACTGGGAATATAAATGTAGGCTCAGATGTGATTATATAAATTGCTCATGTTGTCACCAAATGCAATCATAATGTTTTACAAATATATATACATAGGACACCAATAATTTGTTCTCAGAAATACAAAATAAGCCTTCCTGAATGAACCGAACAAAGACCACCATGTAGAAGAAGAAGAGGTTTTATTTATATAGCGCCTTTCCATGGCTCAAGGCCGCTTCACATAGTATTATACAGTACATTAACATTAACACTTCCACCTACACAATACAACACATAAGACCATATACACAATACAAACACATTAGGACAGATTTAACACCATTATCCATAATAAGTATTGAAGAGATACGTTTTAAGTTGGGTCTTGAAGGAAGATAAAGTTGGTATATTATGAAGTTAAAGGGGGCGCGAATTTCATAATTTAGGAACATTAACACTAAAGGACCTACCACCTACGGTGGATAGCCGAAAACGAGGAATGGACAAAAGACCAAGCTCAGATGATCTGTGAGACCGGGCATGTAGGAAAGACTATAGTTAGTTATCACACATTTTACCCCTTGGACAAATATTAGAAGGTTTATTTTGAACATTACCCTTATTATTGACTAAAACAAGATTGTACGGCATGTTGTCACACTGGAACCTGCCATTATTAGAGCCAATATCTTACATGCTTTTCAACAATAACAAAAATGAAAGACAATGTACAAAACAAACAAAACACTGTTTCGACTAAGACATATAACATTAATGAACTTTATATTAACAATTCAATTGTAATATAAACTTCCCACAACCTGAAACTTGTGAACAATAGGATACCATTGTCTTGTTAATGTGTGTTAGTGTTTACCTTCTTAAAGGTGCTGTAGAATTTAAAACTGTATAGGCATAGATGAATAATAAGAGTTCTGTACATGGTAATGACATATTGTGAGCCTCAAACACAATTGTTTCCTCCTTTTGTAAAGTTTGTGCATGCAAAAGACCACTGGAAAAGAGGCCAATCTCAACATAATACGACTGTGTCGGAATGTACGCCCCCAACATTGAATTAAACATATCTTTTATGTAGAAATTAGAGAACAATTTAACATATTGTTTCAATGCATTCTTTGACACATTAAACTAACAGTCAGTAGAAAAATATATTCGATTTTTAGTTTGGGTGACAGACTTTTAAACTATTAAAACTTAGGGGAACCTACACTCCAAAAATGGATATGTTAAAAACAACACAATCAGTGTTATTTTGGGGACAACAGACTAAATGTGAGACACATCTCTGTGTTATTATTGGAACAACACATTTGTGTTACTTTTGTTGTCACTTCAATTTTAACACAAAATCAACACAAAATAGGGCCAGATTTACTAATGGCTTGCGCCAGTGCAAACCATCATTTTGGCTTTAAATAATGACTAAATAACTAAAGACACGCAGTGGATAATTAGCACTGAAAAGGTGTGGTCTAGTTATTTTTGTGAGTTACCTTTCTGACCCAAAATTTATGGTAGGACAGTATTTAAGTGATTTAGGGGCTGTTCACATGTTGCTCCTAAAAATGTGTGGAAAACGCTAGGCGCTTCTCCTTCTTTCCAAAGTGCTCGGGCAGTTGTGCTCCTAAGGCGTCTGTCGTTGGACCACAATTATGAGCTGCTCCTTTAGTTTCTGCAGAGGTTTTAAATAACGGAAAAGGTGAGGAAGCTGATTGGTTGGTTCTTGTCACATGAATGCTGAGATGTTTGTAACTCGATGCGGTGTAGACACGTCGCAACAGTGTCACTTTCATTATGAGTGAGCAAACTGCGTGGCAAAAGACGCGATATGTGAATGGCGCCTTATACAACGCAATTTACTAATGTTTGCGCGTGTGATATCACTGGTATGTGCGCCGTTATTTAACACAGAAAAAAGCATGTATTAACTCATTTTGTGCTTAAAATGACTGCAATTGTTGCTGACAGGAGGAGGAATTACAGAGATCAGAGAGCGCATGGTACAAAGCAGTGGACTTTTTAACACGTAACAGTTTTTTTGGAATGGCAAATAAAGTATCCTACAGTTCTCTTCAGTGTACTATTGCTTCATTAGCTCGGATTTCACAATCCGAATTTCAGCTGATGTCCGTGTTGCTTCTAGACAAATCACATTTGTCTCTGTATTTCGTCTCCGAAGAGAGATAGTAAACTGTAGAACTAGCTCTGATCTCTGCTATAACTTTAAAGTGCCCTCATGTCAAGAGGCTCATTTTAGTTAGAGGCCAAGATAAATGGGAAAATAATTTGTACCTGGAGAGTAAAGACAATACAATACATCCTTAATACCAACCAAGTGTCAAGTATTGAGCAAAGGTGGTGAAAGAACAAGATGCAGACCGTGTTCAGTACAAATAACCCTGCAAAGGAATTGGAGAGGACTCAATCTGTTAGTGAAATCTGTTGTTGGTGAATTTGGGTGCAAATTAAACGTAGAGGGAATTCTCTTTTTTGTTTTCATTTTTGGTTCAATGGGGAACAGATGTATACTTTCACACCTTACTTGAGTGAAATAGTTTAATTTCTAATGATGTTATTTCTGTCCTTGTTTGACAGCATGATGTTCACATGTGCACCATGACTTTCCATCGCACCATTTTTTTGCACACAAGTCTACATTATGTCTAATTTCTTTCTCAATACAGACTACATATTAAAAAAGAAACATAGGTACAATAAGGTCTTGAATTCATTTTCGAACCACTGCACAAAAAGGTCTAAATACTGTATTTCATTATCCAAATTTCACTATCATTATAAAGATCACAATGAACGCAGGAATACTAGGATAGGGAACTGCCTGATTGTGATGCAGAAGGAAAAATGCAGGACAGGTTAAGGGAACTAGCAATTAAAATTGAAAGATAAACTCAGCACGAGTTCAACCAAGTTTGAAGTTTGTATTTGAAATATAATTAAATGAAACTTTAATGAACTTACCCCACTGATAAACAGAGCTTAGAAAAAAAATATTGCATTTAGCATCATCTGATCAACAAGATCATCTTCCAATTGAGCTTTCTGGGCGAATGCCAAGTCCTGCTTGCTCCCCCCCTCCACGCTATATAGTTTTGAAAAGACAATTCATAGATACACCAAATCATTTCTAGAATCATCTCAGTCAGGATATTAAATGTACATGAACTTCAAAGCTTGCTTTCCTACATTTGTTAAAGAAAGCAAAGAGCTCCAATTAGAAAAGATACTCATTGACCGCAAATGTAACTGAGAATATCACTTGCAGATATGACAAAAAAATTAAATAGAGTTACATATTATCCACATCCAAAACATGCAGTTGGTTGGAAGAAAAGGGCTTCTGCCGACCAGCTGTCCAGCAGAAGATTTGCTCGCATGCCTGGTATGGTATATACAGTAATGTGCTTTTCCCCCCAAAGAATACTGTAACTTTAAGATGCTTTTCTCACAGTTTATTCTTGGACTTATTTATGCTTTATAAATCCTGAAATAAAATATAGTGCATGTATATCTAGAAAGTGAAGTGAAAGTGATGCAATGGCCAATATATGGTAACCCATACTTGGAATGTGTCTTCTGCATTTAACCCATCCCAGTGAGTAGTAAACAGCTATCATTGGAGTGCCCGAGGAGCGACTGGGTGAAAGGTGCCTTGCTCAAGGGCTAACCAGCGACCTTCAGGTTACAATCATAGAAAAAGATGGACGACGCCTGTTCGCTCCCTTCCATTGGTGAAAAGTGAAGCCGCCAGTGTCCCGATATGGCGCCGACATCTTGGGTCTTGAGTCTGCGCAGTAGCGATTTCGGGACCAATCATGCGCAGTAGTGAGCAGGAAGTGAAGCCGCGAAATCAAAACCCCGCCCTCGCTCTCGCAGAATGCACATATCACACGATATCACAGCTGTCAATCATGACGTGACACCACCGTTTTTATATCATTAAATAACTACTAAACACAAACTTATTTTAAAAACAAAAATTTGAATTTACATCAGTGTGATAAAAACTACAATAAATGAAAGAAACCAGGTTCGGAAAAAAGATAATTGAAGTGTAATTAATTTTTTTAGTTTGTCTCAAGTCCCATTGAATAACATGGGGAGGCGGGGTTTATGACCTATACTGGGACCAGTCACTGGGGGGCGATCGAGACATTTTGGCTTCACTTTTCAGGGCTTGTGCGGCACGCTTGGTTACAGTCCTGACTCTATAGAACACGATTGTCCTTAAATATCCATAACTATACAAGCGAAAATAGGCTAGTAGTTTTCTTTTTTGAAACATAAACATTCTGGTTCTTTATGTATTGTAGATGCAGCATAAGGTAGTTTTCTCTTTTAAACTCTAAAAAAATAGCACTAAAAGCTCGTAATCATATGGGAACCATTTGAAGTTCTGTATAGCACCTATAAAGCGCCTATGAAGAACCATCCGAGGGTGATATAGCACCACTATAGCAACAGATATGGTTCTATATAGCACAATATGATTTTACACAGGTGCTATTTAAAATGGTTCCCCTATGATTACGAACCAGTGAACCACTTTTAGTGCTGTTTACTGTAGCATCATTTGTTTTTAGAGTGTAGTAGTTCTGAGCAGTGATAAAGATTTACATGGTGAAGATTATGGAGAAGGTAATATAGAATTAGCATAAGAAAACAAGGTGAAGGGCATTGTTATCCTTTAGGTGCACATACTGTTCTCAAGTTAACTATAAATATTCAACACCTGAATCAGTGCACCACTAATTTCTTGTTAATGAACATTGATCCTATACAATAAGCTTTGTGACTTTGCATCGATAAGTTTTGCGATCCACAAAATTGATTTGGCTTTGCTTATTTAAAGGACATCACTCCTATTAAAAAGATACTTGCCTACAAAGTTACAAAGCTAGTATCAATTTAACACTAAAAAACGTTGTTTAGAAAAAAGTGTGTTGTTAAGCCAAGGTACACATTCATGTGCATCAGGATAGCACCATTTCACCTCATTTTGAGCCAGGAAAAAGCATGCAAATACTACTGTACTGTATGTACAAGGTCCGATTATAGGTGGGGTTTGTATTCAAACAAATTATGCATTTTATGCATCTCAATCATTTGTTGTATGTTAAAGAGCACCTATTTCATTGATAAAAACAACTGCTCCAGATTTTTATTCTCTTCCTGAAATGCGTGGATTTGAAAAGCTCTGTGTCCCTGACTGTCCGGCTAATCTGTATGTTGTGATTGGTTTGAATACCTCTGACGTCAGCTGGAAATGTGACGCTCCTTACCATGTTTGAAAGATTTGCTCACAATGCAATGCTAACAGGAGTTAACTTACAGGCTGTGAGTCCGAAGCGGGAGAAAATACGATAATGTCAGTATTGTCTACATCACCAACCCCAGGAGGTAAACTGTTGCCTACAATCCGTGTGTTTGTTGTAGTCCAAGAAAAGAGATTCACGTTGGAGACGATAAACAAATGTCATTGTTTACTTTGGGGTTTGTACCTTTTGCATATCGTTAAAGGCGGAGTCCATGATGTTTGAAAGCCAGTGTTGATATTTGAAATCGCCTAAACAAACACGCCCCTACCCCAATAGAATCTGGACCTTCTGTTGATAGACCCGCCCCACACATACGCAACCCGGCATTTGATTTGATTTGATTGGCTATAAGTGTGTTTTGGTAGTCGGCCCGTCTCCTTTTCCAAACCGTTTTTCAAACATCGTGGACTCCGCCTTTAACATGTAATACACACTTACACACCGAAGGATATGTAAAATCGTGAATCGGACCATTGGTGCTCTTTATGCATGTACAAGGCTTAATGTATATGTGTGTGTGTTAGCCATACCTGCCAAACCCTATGATGTGTTATTTTACCATCAAATGTTGCGATATTCATAATGAGAAATTTCATGTTTGTGTTTAGCATGCAGATAGCCTGCACAGTTTAGCTCTGGTGTGTCAGTTGAAGGGCAAAATCTGAATAAGACTTGAATTAATTCATACTGATTGGTATCACTTTCTTGCAAGATTGAAATGAAACATAAGTGATAAATTATTAATTCTTGTGAAACACATTTTCCATGTTGATATAAAATTATACATTATCATAAATAAATTTAAGAAATTAGTCACTTGAGGTACATGTGTTCCAGTTTTAAGTTTTAAATCTTACAAATTTGAAAAATTGTGTTTGTCAAGAAGTTGCTTAAATCAAATGAATACCGGCAAGCTTCAATTATGCTGCATACTAAGCAGCACAACATATTTAATCAGTGGAAAACTGTTAACCTTGCCTTGCAGTCAGTGAATTTCTCCTATTTGTGTTCACTGATTTTTTTCCGATTAATATGGAAAATTCATTCGTAAACAGATGAATGATGCACCATTTCACATTGCAAAATAAAGTATTGTAGCTTAAATGTGTGAAGTGCTTGACATTTTTGTTTAGTCTTAAAACATTTGCATATCTGCTTTACAGTTCCTTAACCAATTTAAACAGACACAATTACATCAATCATGATGTGGAATGCATTTGTGAAATTAAAAAGCTCCATGCCAAAAAAGAAAATTCTCAAAATGACAACACTACACACCAGGTGCTCTGTGTATTTCTCAAAACTTAGAGGGAAACATTTGGCCTGTATCAGGGCATGCGGTGAGACATTAACAACAACACAAAGTGACCTCTCCTCTTAATGCTGATTTCAGTTTAGAGGGCAGCACAGTTTGAGGCCAGCACACTAATAGAATTAGATCCAAAGTATGAACAAGTATTTCACTCACCCGCATGACTCTGAACAGCACAAGGTTAAACAGAAAAGTTAAGTTCTCTGAACTGACAGCACCCAGTCAACATTGCAAGGTTGGGCCCATGTGGGCTAAATAGGAGCTTTACATGTGGGCCCTATATGGGTTTGTCCTCGGGTTCCCCACCTTAATAAGCCCACATGAATTTGATATAGAATCTATATCAAATTCACACCATAATGTGGGGCACCAACTGGTCAACATAGTTAGGACCCATAATGACCCCACTTAATGAATCCCAGGGCACTTTTGCTTACTTGTAATTTACCACATATATATATATATATATATATATATATATATATATATATATATATATATATATATACAGTATATATATTTGATTAAAATTGATAACCTATAAAAGTAACAATTTCAGTTTGGTAAATATTAGTTATTGTCATGAATATCCAACGGTTCATTCATCTATAACTTCACAAAACATGACGGAGGTGCAATATGAAAATTCTAATTAAAAAAACACTTTCTAATTATTACACTTTCAACATTGAGATTATCATCAACATTTCAAAAGTGCTAATGCAGGTAATGATTAACAATTTAACATAACACTTAAAACAAGCAATGAAAGAAGTCAAACTCTAAAAATATCCGGGGCTTAAAAAGAAAACAAACAATGCTCACTGTTCTGGAGATGGTCTTCATTCTGATTATGATTCAATCTTTGCTCAACAGTTTTATGAAGAACTTCCAACACATCCACAGCCAAACTCAATAAATATCCTTGCACGTTTGCTTTGATTCATCGCTTTGCCATATGTGAACTTGCACGGTAGTATTACATTTAAATAAATTACAAATGTATATACAAATGTTTCCAGTAATGGTTTTGAGGGACTCCTGCTGCTCCCGTAGATACTGTATCCTTGCGCCTGGGTTGGAATTCTTGTTGTTTAAATGTTTATATTTACAGTTGTAATTTTAAAAGTTCATGTACGCACACTTGCAGGTGATCTGTGACTTTTAAAGAGAACATTGCTTTGTTTTAAAAGTCTTTATATTTTTGCCGTATGCCATTTTTGGCTTTTATGTGTATGTAGACTTTTAGTAAGGATCCTATGCACAGTTTTATAAATGAGGCCCCAGGTCATAATGATGTCTTCTCATATGAAACACCTGATTCCACTCATCAGCAACATTTCCTTAATTAACACACTACTGATGAACTTTCTTCTGACATTTCTTATTTTCCCTCATTTGCAGCTGTGCAAAATGAAATAAAATTAATATTTGATAAATTCATAGGCAGGTGAACATTATAATTAGCATTATCATTATGAGAATTACAACAGAAAATGCCATTTTAACCAAAAAGGTTTATACTGATCAGATCATATCTGTGATATTATTTGCTCTTGGTACAAAAGTGACAATCAACCAAAAGTTATTTTTTCTAGAGTTTAAATGTATAAAGATGTATTTCAAGAATAATTTCTATGAGGGACCTATATTACTGTATCATCCCACGTGTACAAACCTATATAAGTGACCCACATACTGAAACCCACATGGGACCCACATATATTTCCCATGTTAGGCCCATGCCCACATGGAACCCATGCTGCAAGGGACCCGTGTGGGGCCCACATATCAATGTTGGCTGGGAATGATCTATGACATGGGTAAACATTCACAGGTTGTTGAAAAAAGTCTGTATGTTTTTGTTATTTTTATGGACCAGCATAATGTCAAAACCTACACACAAGTCAAATGAAATGATACAACTGTTTGCAATAACCTCTCCTTTAGCACGTTATATTTTCCCTGTTGTGCACTTGTTGAAATCTGGAAGTTGAAAGATTGAAAGCTTTTTCTGGTGTTTTTACCATTCAACCGTCTGGACTGCATAGTAGTTTAACTATTTTAGATTCTAGTATCTAAGCAACTTATTATAACTGTTTGTTTGTTTTTATTTATTTAAATGCTTATTATCTTGTGTGCAACCCCTCTGTTGTAAATCTATACAATATGTTGTTTGATGATTTATACATACTTAGCCTCAGAGTTAGTGTGCAATGAATGAGAGTTAAATCATAACTGTTAGTCATAAATGAGTCAGACCCATATGTAGGAAAATATATGGCCTTTATAGAATGTGGTATGATGGCTTACATAGGAAGACTTGTAATAATTTAACCATACTAACAGCACAAACACTAAACCATAACAGAATGACTGAAACAGAGGTGTGAAAGCGCTATGTCTCTCCACAACTTTTATTTGCAGGCACTTCACAAGCACTCTAGAATCAATCATGTCTCTCTGCCAAACAGCTTAAACACCACCGGCTTCTTTGTCTTTGCTCTTTCTAAACCACAGTAAAGTTCTCAAAAGCGCTGTAAAACGTTCCCGTTTAATTCGCATTGCACGGTGAAACCATTTCTTGCCCTTTGCCATCTAGACAGGCCACATAAACCTGAATTATATATCCTTTGAAGCACAAGTAGGATGCAATGATAAACTTAACAACTGAACATGACGGATGGCTACCTTTACTTTCCACTGATGGGACTGAGTATGTTTTGCATCTGGTCCTCATAAACACCATGCATTTGTTTTGCATTGTTTCATTGTATATCTTTAATAAACACCTTGAAATTATTCAAACTTAACATGCTGATGATACAGTGCATAGTTTTAACAGTCATAGCAGCTGTCAGATCGTGTTGCTTTAATTCTCCGGCCCCTTAACACAAATAAACCACCAGCTGTCATTTTACTGTAAGCATTTCACAGTATACATAAAATCCGGTGAGGCAGACGGATGTAGTTGGACATTTTCCTGACCATTTTCTTGAGAGTGCCATTGTTTTTTTTCCTCCATGCAGTTAATATAAAATATTATTCTAGGCAGGATAATGTCATTTCAAGCATTAAATAACCATCTTTCTATAAAACACTTCTCAATCACCAGTAGCGATAATGCGAAGAAAATCTCTAATCGCCCATTACGCAACTTTTCTTTTTTTGTCCTACGCGTGTGCCCCAGGACCATGAATATGAGTGAAATTGATGTTGTCAGCATTAGGCAAGACAGCAGGTCATTTGTCACAAATTCACAACCGATATACACTTAAGGCCTAAGCTAAAATAGTGGCCAGCTCCCTAAAAGGGTAAAATAGCACATAAACTCTAATTATCCATACCCTTTAACCACAGACCATGGTCAATCCAAGTATAGATTTTTGCATTAATTTTAAGGGCCCTAGCCCCTTCCCTGCCACGCCAAGAAAAATAGATATTGTAAAATCATTGTCTGTGTCTATTGTGTTTATATAGCCTAACACAACCTAATTACATTGTACAAACAACAGTTTTAGGGTTTGACAAAATTTTTTCTAAACTTTTACAAATTGAACGATGTATCAGAGTTTGCAACAGGTCAGGTACACGCGCATACCCTCATAAAAGTGTCTAAAACGGGTGGATTGTGACATTCCTAAACTCACAAACGGGGATGCGGGCAGATAATTAACTCCGTGCGGGGGGGTAGTAGCGTGAATAAAAATATGTGCAACATGTCTAAATTACCATTACATGTGCAACATATGGCATGACCCATTACGTCACCACCACTGCGACAGTGCAAAACCTTTGTTGATTCTTCTCGTAGCTAGTTGGAGCGAGTGTTGCAGGAGTGCATAAAATTTTGCCGTTGATAGTTGGAAACTGGGAACGTCTTCTCTTAGAAAGCATTTCGAGATGAGACTTGTAGGAACACAGCAGTGGTTGTCTCGGTAGGTTGTATTTTTTCTTGTTCTTTTTTTCATGAACAGGTCTATTTGTGTTTAGTTATCAGGTTTGATAGCCTATTTAGGTGCCGATGGTAGGCTACTTAAAAGGTGCAATACAAAGCACACTTTACCCTGTATGGGTCTCCAAAAATGGACTCGTGCAGGACTCTGCGATGTATTGCCTGGAATAACATCTTCAATGGAATTTTAGATAGTTATAAATTTACAGATAAAATAACATTTTGGCTTTCATCGACTTCCATTGTAAGTACATTACAGTAACAATTTCAGGTTTTTCTTTCTTTCACAAACTACAGGCTATGAAAATATTTTCAATGGTGATTACCTAAATTGCATTTAATTCAGAATGTTCTACAAAGTCAATGTTCAGCGAGGCTTCTTTCAAAAAACATGTATTTTAAAAGGTGCTATACAGTAAAATTTTAACCTTAAAGTGCAAGCTTGACGTATATAAAACTATACACATTTCTGTACTTTTTTGAGCATCTTACCTTTGTTTTGACCTAAAATGCAGCATCGGAAGAGAATGTGGTGCTTGCAGTTTCAGCAAGTCCATCTGGATTGATACGAGTGGCCTTCAAACCCCTGATGAAAGCCATCCCATCATTCTGACATTCACTCTCAAATCACCAACTATTCTGCTGACTACAGTAAAGTGGCCAAAGGGCACACCAGGGGTCCATCATTGCACCTCTCCCTTCCTGCAAGGAGAAAGCTGTTATAATTCCGGCCTTGGTTTATGTCGTTTATTTCTTTTATTTCAAACACTTTTGGTTTAATCCTTTTTTGAAGCAATCACACCATTAGAAGCTTATCTTTTTGCACAAACTGTGGCATAATTAAATTCAAAAACGAAGTAATAAAAATGACTTTATTGTATTACCTCATGCTCTCACCTCAGATAACAGTTCCTCTACAGATAATTTGAGCTGACAGTCAAACTTGTCAAATGAATACCACCTGCTGAATGTTAAGAACAGATGTCTTGTTAATTTACCTCCATCTCTCTTCTTCTCCCTTTGCAATTATATTTTATCGCTGATGGAGAAATCCCAACTCCTGCTATACTTGAGTTCCTGGAATGTTTGACCAACTGGCAAACATCCTGCTGGAGAGGATCAATGCGGATACTTTAAAATCAGCACCTATAAATAAAAACAAGTTATAATTGTGATACTCTTCCCTTCACCTACAAGTCCTAAGAGCAGACATTTCGTACTGTACGAAATCAAGAACTGCTCTGCTTATAATGTCACAGACATTGTAGCCATACTGACTGGAAACACTCTCACAGACAGCCATCTGTAAAATATCTGCTATGAAATTTCATAAGCATAAATCACTGCGCCTCACTCAATGTTCGTATGTATATTAAATTGTCTTTGTCTAAATCGATCACTATATGAGGTTTTGCTCAGCGCAACAACTCGCATTATAGCCGCAGCTGTTTATACAATAGCTTCAATTTATCAGTGCTGTTTACCCCAGAATGCAATTTGCACCCGTTTAGTCGAATGAAGATACATGAGTGATGTAGCAAGTGAAAGACATTTCGGAGGTGAACTACTAAAGTTACGGTTCAAGGGCTTTATCTTTACTAGATTCACTCTTGTATCTATTTTAAAGTGTTATCAATGCTTAATTTTTCTTTAAGGTTGGATTTATCACATTTTGAGTTTATGCTAGTTTAAATCATTTTGAGGTTTGCAATTTTACCTTCATATTGCAAGCAGTCAAAAATCTAATTTAAAATCTGATTTTCAAATGAACAGTCAAATATTTTTCTTTTTGCACAATTACATCTAGGGGGAAAACTGTGCGCTTCCTTTTCTGAATGGTTGCATATATGGATACTTTCAGTACGAAATATTGTATGCTTATTCTTATAGTCTTGCTATATTGTACAATTCCTATTGAAAATCAAATTTGCATAAAAATTGCTGCATCCCAGTAAATTTCGAATATAGGGGTAATGGGTTGACCCCATTTTTCAGCAAGTATTTTTTGTCAAAACATAAAAAATTATAGTGCAATATACAGATGAACTTCATCAACAACAAAAAGGTATGGCAAACATATGCATGTGACACATTATCATGTCTCAGTTTGCATATAAATAAATCTCCATATGTCTAGACATAAGCAAAGAAAGTAGCACAGGCACTTTTCAAAGTCTGTTTTGCAAGTACACAATATTTATACATGAGACCCCTGGTGATCAAGTACACGTACAGGACGTGACATTAAATAACTATGCAAGGCTGCCCTGTGTGAGGGTGTATAGACAGTTATGTGAAGTGGAAAGCATGGTAAGTGCTTCACAGTCCATCTGGGCCCAATCATGATGGTGAGCGGAGCTTGTCGCTAGGGAGATCTGAAGCAGCCCTCTCAAGCTGCCTCCCAATTACCTGATCCAATTTGCATTCAGTGCATGAAAGCAGCAATGTGTAAGACCGTGATAGCCCGACAGCCTAAGGTCTCTCTTTCCTCTCGTCTTTGTAGAGTATTTGCTGTGGAAGAAAAAAGAAAAAAACCTTGAACAAACAACTTGACCAATGTGGCATGCTGAAGACATAATGATTCATCATATTCAGCACTCGGAGACTTTTTAACCCTGAATACTAAGAGAACCTTGCGTGATGCATACAGTCTAGTGCATCTGTATAATACAACATTCATCACAAACAATGACATGCATCTACTAGATGCCAAATAAGATATCATATGTGAAAATATATGCGCAAGCTTCTCCTTCACTTCTCATAATAAATGAATATTCTGGGAATATGCGTGTAAAAGAAAATCTTCCTTTGCTGAGCTTTTAACCAACTGCCATTATCCGTGCCCCATGGTGTTGACCTGAGAATTTGACAGCGGCTTGCCTTTTCTTCACCCTCAATACATCATTCATCCTGTTTCCGAGTGGACTGTGCTGGCGGGAATCGGCAAAGATTCAGCACTCGTGTGGATTAATTAATTACAGCAGAAATGTTAACAAGGTCATCGCGCCGCTCTTCCTGAAAATGTTAATGAGGTCAGGACTCATCATCCGAATACTTTGGTCAGTCCTGTCTCCGACCTGATCCTTTTAATTTGCAATACTTAACATTTAGTCACAACACCATAAAAGACGTTGCATACAAACGGTTACATGTGAAAGAAAACAAAAGAGAGTAAGAAAAATGAGGTGAGGCTTCAAGTTACAGAAAATTACCAATCTTGGCTGGAAAATCTGCTGTGGTTCGGTTGACTGAGGGAAAGTAAAAGCATACGCATATATGCATTTCATCTAAGCCTTCAATGTAACCGCATCCCTTTAAATCAGAGCGTTCTTTGTCTTTGCCGTTTTATTATATGCTTCATAAAAACAGGCTGCCATGAAGTTCATTTTAGGAGGTTGGATAGTTCGAATGCTTTGTGTTATGTTATCTGCTGTTACCAGACAATGAGGTTTTGAACTCATCAAATCCAAACAAAAAAGAAAAGGGGATGTAGACATCCCAAAGCGACCCACAAAGTGTGTGCGTGGTGCTTCGGGTCAATGAAAAGTTACCGGGGCTCTTTTGGGGGGCGAGTCGGCTGTACATTTTTTAACTTTTGCAGCACACAGGGGAGTAGTACATATTAGCACGCACTGTGGAAAGAGAACGAGACAAAAGAAGAGAGACAGAGGGAGCTTCATTTTTCTGGGTGTGCAGGCCAAGCTCTCTGGCTGGAGGTTGGGATGAGAGAGCTGTAAGGAAACATCTGGCCTCTGCATGTGTGGCAGATATGGCAGCCCCTCTCTGCAAGCTCACGGCCTACGCTCACCAGCCAAAAGAGCCCACAGAGAGCGTTAATTCTTCCCACACTGAAATGGCTGCTGGGGCGCCTTAAGAAGTCACAGCACGGGAGTGTGGGGGAAGAGTGTGTGTTTGACGCAACCGTTTGAATTGGAAAGAGTTTTTGGAGGACACGTGGTGCAAGGCACGAAAAACCGCATTCTGTTCTGCATCTTTCCATTTGAAAGGCTTGTGTTGTTTTTTCCAGTTCTCCTGACAGCATTGGAGCTTGAACAAGTTTGACGGCTGTGAAAGAATGAGACGCCACCGTTGTATTTCTAATGTGTAGTTGCATGCTTAATGCGTATAGCTGAAGGAGCGATTTTTCCTCCGCCACCCCTGCTGCGGCCAGCAGAGAGTTTTGAACGGCCATATCCGGCTGATGTATGCTCAACTGAGCGAAAGGAAAACAGAAATGGTATCTGCGCTTCTCTACGGTCTGGTGTGAGGTCAGACGCGAGACGGCCTTCTCGCTGTGACAGGGTCACAAGAGTGAATACAACCAGGGAATATGCAGGGCTGAAAGAGAATCATGGTGAGAATAGAGGTCTTAGAAATGAGCTGGCAATACATCTAGAGAGAATCTTTCAACTGTATGAAACATGGCCAGGGTCATTTTCATTTTTTATGAAAAAGAAAGGTAGGAAAAAATCTGTGTACTTAAAGAGCTACATCAGCAACAGCAAACTCTATATATGGATTAATAGAGGTCATTAAGGAACAAAGAATCATAGAGAATAATACTTAGCCTGATTACTGTTAAAGATCCGATGAAGTGCCTTGAAATACACAGCTTACATCATTTACACTGAAAACTGAAGTTACGGGCAGGGCATATTGAATGGATTTTCCCTTTACACCTTTAGGGTGCACTCATATTAAGGCTAACCCATCCCGAACCGTGCCAAAGTGCGATTGTCCCACCTCCCTACATCCCCTACACTGCGCAATGTGACGTCGGAGTGACATCTTTTTCATGTAATTTTTGGACGTCCAAATCCAGTCCATTGAAGGGGTTGTTTTGCAACGCCAGGCGACGTCTTTTTTCAATGTCTTCTGCATGTCGAAATGTTGATATCCGTAGGACCTCCATGTAAGGAAAAGAGACATGAAAAAAGCAAAAAGACATGATTGTCTCTGCATTTCACCCATCCGCTGCAACACCGAAACACTTCCGTAATATAAGGCCAATCTCCGTATATTAGGCATTCTTTACATCGTATATTAGTATGGTCATATACTTTTAATATAACAAACTACACATTTAATTACAAATTTTTAATTGTACATTTAGATGAATTTGAATGTAATTCAAGAAGCAGAAAAAACAGTACTGTATAAATAATATAGGCTATTCATATGTATTCATACAGTATGACTATTCATAATGTTGATACAATAATTCTGATATTTGTAAATGAACACATTTTTATAGGCCTTATCATGTAATATAGACATATAGGCTTGTCATAGACATCCACATGACGTCCAAAAAATTAGTTCAAACGTCAAATGTTGCCCGTAAATATGACGTCCAAAAAATTACCCAGTTCAAACGTCAAATGTTGCCCGTAAATATGACGTCCAAATGACTTCAAAAAATTTCCCAGTTCAAACGTCAAATGTTGCCCGTAAATATGACGTCCAAGTAGGGTCATGATTGGACATCCAAATAGTGGACCTAGTTTGGACTTCGAATAGATGTCCAGAACAGGTCATGGACCGACGGACCAAACTTAAAAAAAAAACATTTATAACTGGCTGCGAACAGTTTATAGATATCTTTAAAGGAGACATATCATGCAAATCTGACGTTTTCCATGTTTTAGTGCTATAATTGGGTCCCCAGTGCTTGTATCAACCTAGAAAATGTGAAAAAGATCAACCCAGTAACTTAGTTTTGGTAAATAATTCTCTGTAAGAATGTGAAAAAGTGGGTCATTGATATTTGGCTCCCCTTGTGATGTCAGAAGGGGATAATACTGCCCCTTAATGTGCACTATCCAACCACGGCACTGTCATTTAGTGCAGAGATCAACTCATTTGCAATGAAAAGGACACACCCAAAAAAGGTCACATTTTTGCTCACACCTACAAAGTGCCAATTTTAACATCCTGTAATAAATTATCTATTTGATATTTAGAGCTAGAACTTTACATGCATATAGGGACAACAAAGATTTATTTGACATCTTAAAAAAAGTCTTGCGAAATGTCCCCTTTAAGCCAAATACTTTTTTTATTTCATGGTAACTTTAAATGCATATGAAACAGTTAAAGCACGCTTAAGGAAAATCAGGAAAAATAATCAATTAAGTAGAGGCTGGAATTATGGTAGTAAGATGTTTTAGGAAATTATATAACTTTATGTGGATTTCTGTACAAACCATTACTCTGGCAATTGGTTCCTGTACCGTGACTTTAGTGACTGTTGACTCTGACGCCCAGGGGGTAATGAAGTCCGAGGCTCTCTAACAAGGTAAAAAACAGTCATTTGTTTTCAAAGCTGTGTTCAGTGGTTCTCTCCCACGGTGCAGATGGGCCCTACAGCCAGCCCTGATATCCTTAACCTGTCCTCCATCAACTACTGTCGACTGTGGAGCCTTGAATTATGTCCTTCCACCCAAGACCCACTGGAGAGAAGTCCTGTAGATTATCACCTTTTTCCTAGTAGCACGCAGGTCATTTCGAGGTACACTGGCTCGTTTGGGAAATCGGGCAAAAGTGTAACCGAGTTCCCCTGCCGTTTCAATCCCTAAATCAATTCTGAACGAGACGCCTTGGAATCTGAGCATGCCTGCTTTTGTGGTGTTCGGAGAGATCAGATCTGCCTCAGGCATGTTGTTTAAGACTGCAGGGGAGAGGAAAGAAACATATATAAACTAGCTGCTAACCTTGTGCTGTCTGCAAGGGCACTGCTGTGAAAGGTCACTTTCACTGTCGAACCAGCTGACTTCACTCTTTTACCTAGCTGGAATGAAGAATGAAAATCTCTATTTAAAGCTGCAATCCATAACTTTCTACTGTTATCTCTGTTTGTAACATAAAATTGAAATTATTTTCTTTAAAGGCGGGGTGCATGATTTTTGAAAAACACTTCGGAAAAGGGAGTCAGGCCGAAAACCAAAACACACTTGTAGCCAATCAGCAGTAAGGGGCTTGTCTACTAACCGACATCGTTGCCTGGGTTGCGTATGTGTGGGGTGGGTCTATCAAAAGAAGGTCCAGATTCTATTAAGGTAGGGGCGTGTCTGTTTAGGTTATTTCAAATGTCAACATTGGCTTTCAGAGATCATGCACCCCACCTTCTAGTGGAGTCAAATTGACATCATCTGTAAAATCATACCTGGCGGCTCAATTTATAAATCATGATCACAAGTATAATAATGTACTTGCTTGAAAAATTTAACAGGTTTCAGCTTTAATAAACCACACATAAAAGAAGCATAACATTTCCAATAAATGTTATTTTATTATGTGTAGTTTATTAAAGCTGCAATGTTTATCTGACTTCGGACAGATGCGAGCACAGCTCTCTTCATGTGTAAGAGAGAGAGACAGAAAGAGAGAGGCCGTTTGCCTCAACTTGCTTGAAACGCATAACGTAACAAATACATAAAGGATTACTACTTTGTGTTCGGACTTCAGATAAATGCGAGAATGTGTGCAAGTGAGAGAGAGAGGGGGGAGAGAAAAAGAGGGGTGAGCATTGCATCTGCTTATGACCCACTGGATTTATAACTCACAACGGAATATAACACATTAATAAATCTACCTCAATCATCTTGTTTTTGCAATCGAAATTGGCAAAAAATCTAAATTACAATCGGAAAACAATTAATTGCATAGCTGGCACAACTGATGTCTCACCTTTTGAACCACGCTCTTATTGTGCCCACACTGTGCGTTTTGTGCCCATGTCCGCAACCAGGAACCATTAACCAAACTAAGCCCAAGCATGGTACAGAGGGATCACAATAGGTTTGTGAGTGCGGCATGGACATCTCTTCATACAATGACAGCTTCTAATGGCATCAAATGGCTTTGCAGCTGCCGCCAGACCACCAGAGATGAGTGGAAAACGAGACCCTGTCAATGTTGCTTACATAAATATTTCTAACTGTTAATCACTGTTTATGTAAGCAAAGTAAAATGTTTAAAAAAAGGAAAGAGAATATGTGGGATTATGAGAACATATGGAAAAAAATATTTCTCAGAGGAGAAAGTAGTATGAAAGAGAACAAGTCATTATTTAAATGCATGACTCATATAGTTTTAGTCCATTACTTGCAACAAAAGTGTGAGAAAAACTTAGTAAGCATAGCATTCAATATCCATATATTATGTCTGTTCTGCAAAGCACAGGAAATCATATATTATGCTAGTTTCAGTTTCAGGTTTCCCTCTTAAATGCCTTTAATACGCTCCATTGCAAATTCGTTTGAATGATGAAAGATACTATACCCTTGATCATTTTGCATAACGCTTTGCACAAAATTATCCTGTGGTTACGAGTAAAAATGGCCTTTAAAGTATATGTGGCATAGTAAAACAATCCTTTTATGTTTGAAAGTAATTGTAATGAAAAAAAAGGCAAAGTAAAGATACTGGTGGTGATGTATAGAAATTTTCCAGAAGTACAGCACAGCAAGAAGGAAAACTGCTTCAAACGAGAAGGCAAAAATCCTTTAACGGAGGAACAAAATACTATCAAATTAATTAAACATGGAGTTCAAAACGTACTGCAATCCGTCCCTTTTCTCCTCATCCTGTTGGGGAGACATTTGGAAGTCTTCGAGCATGAAATTAAACATTGTGGACACCCCCTATAGAATATCTTCTATTCTCTAGGAAAGTCAAGAAGACTAAAGCACAGAAAAGCCAAAAGAATTAACTGTCACACTCAGCTCGTCTCTTTGGAAATGACCACATTGGTTACACTGATTAAAAACAGACTCTGTTTTATCAGCATTTCAAAAAGTCCTTGTTTTGGATCATAGATGAACATTACACATTACAATATGCGCTTAGAGGTTTCTTGTCTGGCCAAATTACTTGCACGTATTCCTTTTATTCGATGTATTTGGAGCTTGTTTTACAACTGATAATTAAACTTTGAAATGTCACCATCTCCATCTGCTGGATCTACTACAATAATCGTTTGCAAAAGGAAAAAAGGTCTTGGAGGACGGTATGAGGTTTAGGCCTTTATTTTTGTTGAAAACATAAACACCCATTTAAATACGTAGGGTAATTGGACTCCGTAGTCCAAAAACATATAATTTAAAGGGAAAAGAAAATATTTTCCATATGTCTCTGGTTAAGGCTATTTTCTTCTCTCCCATCCAGCCGCAGACTTTGGCCTGTTATTAATGTGTTAACTTTAACCACTGGAATTCCCAGTCATATATCATCCATTTCCTGATTTGAAGCTGACCACGGCAAACCTTGAGTTGCCCGTCTGTTGACACAAAGGGATAGTTTGCAAGCATTCGAAGAGAGTACATGCTAGTCTCTTAAAATGGGTCCTTAGGGCCCAATGTCCTCACCAGGGAGTCATGCATAAAACAATCATTTTTAAAGTATGTGCATGCACAGCAAAGAGTGTCCGTAAGTTGAGCTTGTTTTTGTAAAGCATACAAACATTTCCATTTTTCAAACGTCTATGCAACGTTTATACATCAGGCCCTAAGATCTTTGCATATTTTTTCTAACCGAAAACCATCCATTATGATGATACACCTCATATTGTTAGCTTGACTTTGCTCATTTATCACTGTCCTACTTTGAACTGATCTTCCTTTTTGACAGCTGTTGTCTTTAGTCCACATCTGAAACATTTACAAACTCTTTACAGCCCTTTAAATAATCCGGTCTTCTTCATCCATCAATGTTTGCATTCTTCAATCTCTCACTGAGTGATGTGAGGCACAGAGTGTGGGTAAGTGTGGCTGATACACTCACAATCACTTTATGAAACACACCTGGATGCTCTCCAGCATGGCGATTAGTGGTGCCAGTGAGAAGACGGGTGTCCTTTTAGAGATTAAGGTCATGTCAGTGTGTTTCATAGGGGGTATCTCATCAAAATGCACACCGCTACAATCATCTCACTTAACCTTGATTAAAAATTCGAAAAAGCCAATGTGTTTCTCTCTAGAGAAAGGCGACTTTGTTCTTCTCTCCAAAGGCCTGCTGGCAAATATGGATGTGACATGTTTACTTTACAAAAATGACCGGCTGACTGGCTGTACATTATTCTTCTTGTTGCATGGCTGTTAACCTAAAAGTAATCAAATTGAAATTAGTTTCTAATCTAACTTGGAGCTACAAAAACACTCCATTACGATGTAAAAAAAACAATAACATCCCTCGTGGTGAATTTGGTAGAAAAATTCAAGCAGCACCAACAAATTCACCTGACATCCTTCGACTGTTAGCTAGAAAATCAATGAAAACTGAATTTCTTTAAAGTCTGTCTCTGTTATTATTTCTCACGAATATTAATCATTAAAATGTATGAGCCACATTTTTCCATGGGAGTATATTTATACAGCTTCTAGTTCACAGACCATCTAGCTTCACAGTGTGACTGTTAACAAAGAAGACCTTCTCTTGACAAATCCATCCACATCCTCTTTAAAGTACATTACCAATGATAAATGTACCCTTTCCTTTGAATTACCACCTGTGTTTTACTTCCTAAAAGTTAAGTCTATGAAAAGCTTGGGATAAAATAGGTCTGGACTGTCAGAATTAGAGGGTAAAAATGTGAATGTGTGGGCAATTTAACCGGAGATCAAGACTTATCCCAATAAAACATGCTGGATCCAGGTGCTGGTCAGTAGGATTTAACCTCTAAAACAGCGGAGCGGGAATGACGGCACAGAGGTCGAGGGCAACTTTATCCGGTTCTCCTCTGCAGATGGAATGGAAAAGAAATCAGGCCTCACACAGTCTTCCAGGTCTACTACACAAAAAAAGTAGCAGCTTCATGTTTGGGGGAATTTGGAGATTTTAATATAAAGAAAGACAAGGTGCTTGGTTTAATCACTGAACAAACCACTGCAGTACAGCTCATTTACCATCTAATATTCATATTGAGCACTGGGAAGATAATTATAGAGAGTGGGCACAATTAAAGCACAGCTGACTTGTTTTATTATCATTTAAGACAGAGGAAAACATCTGAAAAATAGTGGCTTTTTAATAAGTGATGAAGAAAATGGCTATTGTACCTAAAACTGTATAGTCTAATATTTATCTTTAGTGTATTACATTCGCACAGATGCAGTTCAGAAATCATCTCTTCATTAGCACTAAAGTTACAACGAAAACAACTGCAATAACTAGCAAGAAATGACGGGTGAAAGTTAAAGCTGATGACATACTCCTGCCCTATGGCTGCATCTGGCTATGTAACTAAGTTTAGCATACAAAAATCCAAGTTAGACCCAGCTACACATTGCTTTCCGAAACAAAAGTTAACTTAAAGTAAGGCACTTTAGTCAAACTGTATATCAAAGAAATACTTTCATGCATCAGGTTCATTTATAACTTCAGTAGACAATTGTAAATATTTGTGTGAAGTAACAGCTGCACAATTGCCAAATATAAGAAAAGGGTGAAAGAAAATAGGTAAAATTTGCTCAAAGTCTGCTTCAAAGAGATGTTCTTCACGGTTGAGTACACCAGATTTAGACAAAAACTCTCACTGACAATGCAACCGCCAACCGGCTGCCGCACAAGAACAGAAATGCTATAAACAAGTACTCAATGACTGTAAATATGAAATAGTCCAAGTCTAACGAATGGAGAACTGAGATGGATTTATGAAATGGTTTTGAAAAACTACTGAAGCAATGCATCATCCATTAAGCCCCTGATGACTATTTTGACAAATTCACGCATAATTACATTGCACCTAATGCACTTCACAATGACATACATACATTATTCTTAGGGGAAGAAATTTTCATTTATGTCATGTTCTCACACCAGAAGTATTTGCTTTAAACAGGAAGTCTTTCTGGATCAGATGTGAGAATCTCAATTAATGTTGAGCAATGGAGCCGCGCCCTGTAATGGGTTTGAATTATGCATGTCCTTACTGCCATTTTTTAAATTAGATTTGTCCACCACTCTCCACAGCTCCTTAATCTCGCTCTCTCTCTCTCTCTCTCTCCAGACAGGGCATTACATCGGTTTGGTGACATACATTTAGAGAAGAAGAATGCATTTGTTTTAACTGGTATTAGTGTATTTCTTAAGGAAATATTGTGTCAAAGCCTTCTACTGTAGGTAGCCACTAGCATTCTGCCACACGCTGAATGGTGTCTTGGGTAAGGTGCAATGTTAAATATAAAATTAATGGGGAGAGACAGAATAGGATTATGCAACTAGAGCTATAAAAAGTGAAAGCATATTTAATCTTCTTCTGTTTTCTGAATTTGGAAAACTTAAGATAAGATCTTCCGATGCCTAAGGAGATCTCAAAGGAAATGGTTGTACATACCTGTCTATTTGTCTAGGCAATTTGGGAGGAATGGCTTTATACAAAATAATGCCAAACGATGTTGCACGGTCCTATTATTATAATGAGGATATTCTTAAATATATTGGAGGGCAAAACAAAACAGCAGTGAACTGTGACTATTGCATTAATCAAATATAAATGTCTCCTTATAGTCTACTTCTTATTCCAGTGTGTTGCAGAGGCACCACAAAATCTGAATTTACATGAATCATACTTGTAAAACTTGGTTGTGGTGAAATAGACTTGCTTAACTTTGACTCATGGGTTATTCAAATTGCAAAATAGTCTCTGCCTAATCTTGAATTCGCAGTCAGGTCAAACTTTACATTTGTTCTTGTTTGGCAGACAAAGTTTAGGAATTTTATTTGTTATTGCAACTCTTGCTAGGGATAAGCTGGAGAATGTGGTTATTTAGTTTGCATGTCCAGTTTGAAAGAATGTGATTACAGCGGGGAAAATAAGTATTTGACACATCAGCATTTTTATCAGTAAGGGGATAAGCTATTGACACAAAATTTCCACCAAATGTAGCCATTAAGCCAAATATTAAATTCATACAAAGAAATCAGAACATTTAAGTATACAAGTTGAGTCATAATAAATAATGTGAAATGACACAGGGAATAAGTATTGAACACACTTTATTTAATACTTTGTAGAAAAGCCTTTGTTGGTGATTACAGTTTAAATACTTATTACAAATACTTATTTTCCCTGCTGTATTCAAACACAAAGCTTATGTTGGTGATCCGTACCCATGTTGGAACCTTTAAAATCCCTCTTTCAGCTTTATTCCAGGGCCAAATTACAAACCTACATTGGCCTCTCCTAGAATTGCCTAGACTTTAATTAAAATAAACAAAGTAAATTTAATGTTTGGTTTGAAATAGTGTGATTTCAGAGTCCTCAACAGAGCCTTTTATTACCCATTAATCCGCCCTATAGCTCTGGCCACCTTGGGAAAAGTGCTTATTTTAAAATCACCCATCAGCGTTCTCTTGTCTTGCCATCTTGTGCCTGTTCTCAGAAATCAAGTGTCACTGGGGTCGCATCCAACATTTAACTATCACCAGCACTGAAGACAGTCAGCTGTTATTGTGAAGTATACTTAGAGCAGAAGAGCAGAGAAAACATTAATGCTGTCAGTAAGGGGTTACTTTAAAGGACATATACAGTCACCTCAATGGCTTGCTTGAGCACTGACAGGCCCAGCTAATGTGATATTACACCACTGCTGTATGGCAGGTGAAGATACACTTCGTTCTGTGGTGTACAGGTGGAAGAGTTTTCACATTGTGCCGCTGTCTATCAATGAGCTTTGATACAAAGGTCAGAGTCAGAAAGAGACGGCCTAGTCGCTTGGGTATTGAAATGCGTGTTTTGACCCGTCAGCCATGGCAAAACTAACATTTATGTTTTTTTCCTCAACTCATTTTGACAGCTGAGAGCATCGTGATCCGCAAACAATTCTTAGACAACAAATCCATCCTTTTCAAGGGCCTTCCATTGCAGACCAAAGTGAAACTGTGTGCCAGCAAATGCAATCTCCATTATGGTTGCAGTATGGACAGCACTAGTGACAATTCTCCAAAGGGTTTTTTTTTGCAAGGAACATAAAAATAGACCCAGCACTTCATTCTAAGAAAAAGATGTGAAACTTTATATGTGTGTGTGTACGTGCGTGCGTGTGTGTGTGTCCTGTGCAAAAGACATTTCATAAACATATCACAGTGTTTCCTCTAGGATTTTTTCCAGCTGTGGCGGCAGGGGGCGCCCATAATGATTATAAATGTACATTATTTTTTTATGTAGAATATAGGCTACAGTAAACTAACATGCATTTTTTTTTTATCATTTTCATGCTGTCATTTACTTTTCCTTATATTTATAGCATATTGCTTTTCTATGTTTGATCTAAACTGTATTTTCTTAAAAATATGTTTTATAGCTTCATACGGATCTTTCATTGTAGTTTTAATGTAGTGTGCAAGTTCGTGCTCATGTTTAGCGTTACAGAGCTGTTGCAAAGTCACGCACAGTCAGGGCCGGATTAACCATACGGGCAACTGGGCAATTGCCCAGGGGCCCAAGACCTCTAGAGGGTCCAGGGCAGCAAGGGCACGAGCAAAATACTGTATCTGGTAATCTCCCGCTGGCCGCTTCATATTAAAACTGTCAACACGGGTTTTTGCGCTCTTCAGAGAAACGCTGCGCTGCCTATGACTTTGAACGTGAGTTGAGAGCGGTTGATTGTCAGTCTCATGTGGACTGACCAATGAAGAGAGGGCCTCAAGTTAAGACCCTCTCCTCATTGGTCAGTCCGCATGAGGTGGGTCAAAGGTTCGCAGAGCGTACGTGACGCAATGCGATGCTACAACAGAAAAAAAGAGACATGGAGAAGCTAAGTAGCGCAAAGCCGAAATTAAAAAAGGAAAAGGATCTCAGAAACGCAGAAAATGTAAAGTATAAACAGTGGTATCTGCGCGATCCTATCGGCGTATCAAATCAAATTACTTTAGCGGCGCGAAAGTGACTGGGGAGCAGACTGCTGTGGCGCAACAAGAGCCCACTGGCGAGGACAGCAAAGTACCGCAAGAGCGATTCCAGTTATCACAAGGAGAAATCTGCTTTGAATCACTCTCGCGGTACTTTGACATCACCAAGAGGTCTGCTTAGCCCCAAATGAAGTCGAACCTGCAGACAGTGTAGCTGCTCACGCGACACTGTAAACAAAAACAGTCCATGTGGAGCAGGGGTGTCAAACTCAATTTCATCCCGGGCCACATCAGCATTACGGTTAATCTCAAAGGGCCGGTTGTATTTAAACGACTGTATAAATGTATCAACTCTTATTACTGTACATTGCAGATTTTTTCTGCATTTGATTACTATTGGTTTTGTTAATAACTCAATAAATACCTAGCTTTGAAAGTAGAAGCCCAGGCAAATAATGACAAAGTGTATAGAGTACAACTATTCTACAGATTATTTAAAAAATAATTGTGGTGACAAAAACACATGTTGTATGTGATTACACTCAAAATGTTCTGTTATCCTTCATTGTGCAGGTCAGAAAATGAGAGGCATTTTAGATACTAATAAAGAGTTTTACAATCTCCACCACAATATGCATTTATTAGACACAGATATACTCTCGCTTGTCATTTCTTGCCCTCTTTACAAAAAAGCTGATTTTTTTACCTGGCTTTGAGTGTCTGATTGACTGACGTCTCATGAGTTCAGTGTTGTAGGCTACAGATCAATAGTTTCAATTGTTTATTAAAAGTAATCGGTTCAGATGAGTCATTAGTTCACGTATTTAGCGGGAATAGACGCGTTGTAAAATAATCCCAGCTGGACATCGCTAAACATTTCTTTACACGAGACGGAAAACATTTTCTCGTTGGATCCGCGTGAGCGTGCGCGAGAGAGGGAGAGAAAGAACGAGCAGATACTGTCTGTTTCCATATGCGGAGGTCGCATAGGCAGCGTCATCAAGCCTGATTTATTTAAGTTAACTGACCATTACATTCGCAAGTCATACGCATATTACAACTATTTACTATAACCAAGGAATAATATTTAACTTTATAATTGTTAATATTCTGAAACAAGACTGAGCGGAAGTATATACGCGGTTGTGAGGTATCTGAAAAAATAGTTCCACTATAGCAAATAACACGGATTGAAATCATACATTGCGCCAATATATTTGTTTTTAATCATCAACAAACACCACGAACCACTCGGTGAGTAGCACAGTTTTGAAAATGAACGTTAAGTGTTGTTTTAATGACATGTTTGTGCATGGTCATTGAATTCCATTCTGAAGCAGTCAAGAGACGCTTCTAAACGAGTCTAAGAGTCAAGACACGACCCATTGTCAAAATTTCAGTGTCCATCACTGTAGTTCATCCAAAACAAACCAGAAATGAGACTCAAAGTGTTAAATACCGGAATTATCCTTTAACAGCAATGAATGTTTGAAAACCTAAATTGGAATTTTCTTCTGACATGCTAAAGCAAAGACATAAACATCTTAAAAATTATTTTTAGTGACCAAGACATCTGCACGACATATACAGGTGTCATTGAAAGGTCAACCGCATTTTCCAATTTCACTGCTGTCACTTTCTTTCATCAACGTATTCTTTAACATGTGCTGACCTCTTCCGTGCAGTTCAAAAGAGACTGGGGTTAGTGAATGAAGGCTGATATTACTCTCCAACACGCTGCCATCTTTCTGTTTCCTTCACTCTAACACACCGGTTCAATTTTCCTGAGACACACTCTTGTGACAAAAAGTCAGTTGTTAGATCTTATTGCATGCACCAGATGCATATAATGCTTCAAGCCTGACTGGCAAACAAATATACAGATAACCATTTAATATAACACACTGTCTTGTGCCTACCTGGAGTGTATGTGGTGTATCTATTTGTCTACTATATAGAGTAGCATGAATACTGAACACAGGTGCTTTTCTGTACTTCCTGATCATGCTTATTACCTGAACCTCTACGTCAGCTAGATGGGTCTCTGCAGACCATTGCCAAAGCGACTTCATATATGAACTTTTTCTAAAGACACTGCAAGTCAAAGATGAACTTCAAGGAGTCAAACGGACGCAGTCACGCGCTGATGGCGGGAAGTGTGTGTGCGTGTTTTCATAGCCATTCATTGTGAAAAGAGCACAGCAACTTCTAAAAATGGGAATCGATGACTGCACACTCCGTTATCCTCTACTTTACACGGCTTTGCTCATGCTCTTTTGAAAAGGTCTTCAAGCCTCTCCGGCTCACGAACGCTCACATTGCGTGCACATTCACATAATAATAAGCTAAAACAGTCCCTGCTTAGGCGAGAGAGCCATTTTGTAATGCACACTCGTGCCAGACACATGCCTAACACAGAAACGTTTCCTTTAGACATGCACAATCTCATCACTCCATGACAACAGCATTGAAGGCCAAACACAAAAGAACTTGAGTACAGGCTGAAAACCCTCACATCGCCTCTGTGCTTCACAACTATAATAATCAGGGGAAGTAATTGCAGTCTCATACAGTAACCTCGAGACTTTGACTCAGGAGACTGATCAAGGGCCTCTCTTTTTCTCTGCAAAGCAGGCATGTGGATTTAGGCGTAAAAGCAAGCCAAGCTTTACTGAGCATCCAAAGAAAAGCAGATGACTTCTCTTGAAAACAAATGCCTTTGGTATAACCTCCAGAGCCAATAACTTTGTAGTCAATGTGCTGAAATCATTAATTGATTTATCAGCTTCCACTTAAACCAACAAACACTTCTCTATACAGGTGCCAGATATGTGCAGATGTGTGTAATTCGACCTCATTATCATCTTTGCACTCTTTTTTTTATCCCTTCCCTTATTTTATTTCACCTATAATCGAAAACAACCCCTTTTGACTGCAGTGTGCCCATCGTTTCATGGTCAATCTCTTCTCACATTATGCTAGAAAGAATAAAAATGTCAGCATAGAGAGATATGAGACATTGGCTTCAGCTACTAACATATTTCTTTTTTGGAATTTTACAGTGTCTGCCATACCAGGAGGCATCTGGACGTGCGCATCTATCTGCGGATTTCCGACAGAAAGCAGAACAGACCCTCTGTTTCGAATTTTGGGAAGATTCCACCCCTCGATCAAGTCAAAGCAGGGGAAGCAATCATTTATTGTAAAAGGAAACACAACATCTGTCTCTTTCTTTATGAGGATCAAGAGGAAACATAACAACCCCCATTTTGGCATGTGCTGGTGAGAAATCAGCGAGACAATTTTAATGCACAACGCCATCTATTTTGCTCTCCTAATGAAGCCTCATTTATTTCAATAAGGCAAACGTTGGCTCAGGCTGATAGCTTTTTCGGTTTACATTTAGACAGGAATGCTGTGGGAATCCTGATTGGAGTGTGACCTTCTACAGATTCATTTTCCAGCGAGATATAAATTTAGAGAGGGAGTAGGAAGACTGTGAGATCCCACCATCTCCTCTCATAAGCTAAATGTGATATACTTGTATTCTGTTGATCTTGGCCTGACCGTTCGTTCTTTTTCAGGGGGAGGTATGAAAAATATTCCTGCATACCGATGATTTGAAGATGAGGGTCAAAAAAATACTTTCCAAAACGTAATGGTGAGAGAGAAGAGAAAATGATGATGTTTTGGTATGTGATTATGTGTGAGTGTGTCACGCCAACCTCCCAACCTCCCTCCTCTCCCTATCAAGACTCCCTGAAGGTTATTTTTGAAGTCTCTTCTTCATCCATCACCAGGCTCTGCATTCCCTCTCCTGCCTTATTCCAAAACCGCTTTATTTACAACTCAGTAACGTGTCTAAATGGATGGATATTAGCAAATGCCATTAATGTTGCAATTCATTAGCATGATGGGTGCAGTTATAGCTTTGCTAAACAATAGAAAACTGAATTGTAATTTAACATGATCTTCCAGTTTGCAATTTAAATTTAGGTCTTGAAATCAAAATGTAGGTTTTTGGCTTTTAGTTTGTATGTGTTAGCTTTAAGGATATCTATAAACTATGGCTATGTTTACATACACAAAATTTTGTCAATCTGACTGAATTTAATCTGATTGAAGGTTACGAAAATATAGTTTACAATCATGCACCCTAAACATTGCAATAGGATTAAAATGTTCTCTTGCATGCACAACCAGGGTTGCCATATTCGCGTATTAAAACCATCCCAATGGACATTCCGAACTAGCCCAAAAGCATCCCAATGACTATTCACAGCCCAAATACCAATAACTAATCAACAAAATTCTTTCATCTTTATCGGTGGAAACAGTTTGCAATAGCCCAAATCTAAACTCGAAAAAAGAGGAGGACTGAAGGACAGCATCTCTCGTCGAGTTCATGCTTTATCACTAGATAAGTTAAAGCTGAGTTTGAAGAAGTTGTTCCTAATGCAGGGTTCACACCAGACTCGATAAGGCATTCTGCGGCACGAAATAGCAAGTTTTTGCCCGCTTTACCACGGCTGGTGGGAATGCACCATAAGAAGTTTTTAGATTTAAATAATATATGTATATATTTTTAATTCCAAAGGCACAATGCTATTTTATTGCTTTATGTAGCCTATTGTTATGAAAGTATACATGAACGCTGCAGAATGTAGCCTACAGTGTGTGACAGCGCATTACCTTAATAATGCGTGTTTCCATGCTTTGCTCTTGCATGTTTCTGTGACAAGAATTATGTGATACGTAAATATGAAATAAACAAAAGACATGAGCTTGAGCACAAATGTTCTGCGCATGTGCACAATGAATTTTTGGATCGGATTAAGAAAATACTACGATTCACGTGTTTACATGCATACTTTTCCCCTGCTGATCGGATCACATCAAACACCACCAGCCCCCAAATTTTCATCTGATGGCCCCCAATCGTACTGATTAAGGTGTTTACATGAGGGCTTTTCAATATGATTGAGCCATCAATATGATTACAAACAGATTCTTTGGTTGCATGTAAACGTACCTAATGACAAAATAATAATTAAGATAAAACTTTAAAACTAAAAGTCACATCCACTAATATGTATCAATTATTTTTATGACATCCTTCTGCACTTATCAGGCAGATAAAGCCTGGAGGAAGTGGATACTTAATATGCCACGTCCCAACTTTCTGTTTCAGTGGAAATTACGCTGCATCGAACAAAGCTGAGCTTTTTAAGGCACTTCAGTGACTCTTTAAAACAAGTTTATAGTGAAAATGTGATTTCTGATAAAACACATTTGCATGAATCTCCTATTACACAATAAAAAGAACTTCAAATTTTGGTACCAATCATCCATGAAGCACACAACTGCACTAAGCTCTTAGTGATGTGAACGCTGTGTGTATCTCTGTGTGATGATGTAGGTGAGATGATAGCTAACAGCAGACACAGCTGTGCCAGCACTCATCACCTTTACTCGGTCATTAACCAAGGTCAGGCCGCCCCCTCAAACATATGAGCACACGCTTCTAATCAATAGCCTCTCCACACTGCCCTCTGTAGCCCGGTCTTGCCCTGCCCCACAGCTAAATATAAACAGGCATGTCTGTGCTAACAGCTACGTTAATGAGAGCTGGATGCAGACCTTCAGCTAGCTGTAATTGGTATTGACTGGTAATCACATTAATCCTTTTCCAGATCTCTCTTAATCTTGAACAGTTTGATGATAACTGCCATCAACACATCCCTCATCAATACTGGGTTTCTTGTAGGCTATAGATCATGATGTGTATATTTACGACAGCAGTAACATATGTTAGAGTACCAATATAACGTCATGTTCTGACAATAATTTTACCCTTTATTTGTAAAAGGTCCTATGGCTCAAATAAGCAGCAATATTAAAGGATAAATATTATCAGATTCACGGTTTTACATGTCCTTTGGTGTTGATGTATTAGTACATGTTAACAATATGCAAAAGGTACAAATCCCAAAGTATATGATGACGCGAGTTATCGTCTCCAATGTGGACGCAACGGTTATTAATATAATTCCCCCGCTTCTGAAATACAGCCTGTAAGCAGTCTATGTTGTCATATTTAAAGAATTTACTACTGACTAAACCATGCCTCAAACATGATTTGTGCAGTGCAGAGTAGCACTTGTTGTTTGTCATTTGTACGATCACAAATGCAGACACGGTTTCACCTTACCAATCTGTTACATCCTGCTCAAACCTCGCTGGCAAAGTTGATCGATCAGCTTTGGTCATCTGCATTTTCTGGATCAGATTTGGCTTGTATTAATAAGACAGAAAAGATGTTATTAACTCAATATTGCAGAGTTAATCTTCAAAAGAAGCTAATTTTCAAAATTAAGTAATATTTTAGCATCTTCCAAGTAGCTAGCCTAAAACTTGCCAAAAGGGTGTCAGCCTTAGATGTTTTTTAAAGATAATAAGGTTCTCATCTACTGTATTCTGGGCTCCAATATGCCTTATTCAGCCCATCGCCATGATGATTCCAAAACGAGGCTGTGAGGGATGGACGTCCAGAGCGTGCGCTTTAAACTATTGTTTGTATCATAACTGTATCGTGTGTAACTTCACACATTTCCACAGGACAAAGAACCCCAGAAAACATGGATTGTTAAAACCACAAGGTATATATGACCTAATTTCAGATAAGAATAGCGTGTAAGAATATTGTGTAGATAATATCTGTTTTTAAAATTAGCCTTTTGGCTAATCTCTAATTTCTAGTTGTATGCATGTTTACCTTTCTTTAAAACACCAAATATCCCTGCTGGAAAAACCAGCATACCAGCAAGACCAGCATATATTGTGTTTTGGTGCCGGTTTGCTAGTGAACACCAGCTAAACCAGCACAAAACCAGCATCAGCCCCAGCCAACCAAGCACCAAACCAGCACTAGCACCAGCATCTCATGCTGGTCATACCAGCAAGACCAGCATATGTTGTGTTTTGGTGCTGGTTTGCTAGTGACCACCAGCTAAACCAGCATCAAACCAGCATAATTCCCATGCTGGTCCATGCTGGTTTGATGCTGGTTTTTTCAGCAGGGATAGTGCTACAATACAATTTTATGACAACAACCAAGTATACATCTCCAGTTAACATAAAACATAAGCCTATGTCCCAAACAGTTTTTTTCAAAACATGAACATTAAATTTTCACTCTTCGTTGTGCAAATTCTCCCTGCTGAAAAAAACAGCATCAAACCAGCATGGACCAGCATGGGAATTATGCTGGTTTGATGCTGGTTTAGCTGGTGGTCACCAGCATACCAGCACCAAAACACAACATATGCTGGTCTTGCTGGTATGACCAGCATGGGATGCTGGTGCTAATGCTGGTTTGGTTGTGGTTTAGCTGGTGCTAATGCTGGTTTAGCTGGTGTTCACTAGCAAACCAGCACCAAAACACAACATATGCTGGTCTTGCTGGTATGCTGTTTTTTTAGCAGGGCTGTTAAAAGTTTAAATGTATTCAACCCTTTGTTTTTTGTTAAAAACGTAAGCCATCAACATCTAATAATTAATGCGAGAGACACTCGGGAGACACTTGAAAATCGAGTTATGGATTTGAATTTTTTATAACCTAAAGATGCTATGAAAAAAATTGTAACAGAAAATAGTAGTTTTCATCTTGTTACTTTCTTGGTATAGAAAACACATTTTTACCTAAATTTGTCAAAATGGATTTATTGCGTTTTGGAACCAAACTCTTCAAATATACTCTTAGTTTTGGAATAAAATAATTAATATGTTGGCATAATTATATATTTGTTCTACCAAGTCTACTCTAAAAATTCCATCCCAAGAGCATTTCCATTTAGATTCAAAGTTTTTTAAGACCATAAGCAACGTTTCACTCAAGTGTTCCTCAAACTTTTGACCTGTAGTGTATTTTTCAGTGTCTTATCCCTGTTAAAGCTAAATTTATTATTTGACAGCAAGCATCAACATTTTTACCAGTAAGCAGTGATGCAGCCTTCAATGTGAACGTGAGACGTGTGTGCATCACACTAAAAATACATTGTTTTTAACCAACCATATTCATATTCAAACTTCACTTCTCTGACAGTTCTTCACTTTTCCCACTCACGCCCTATGAAAACAGTGTGTATTCTCTCAAAATGAGAATTTCACAGAGGTGCAGCTTCAAACAAGCCAACATTAAAAAGCATTTCTCCAGAGAAACACCTCCAGCCACTGATGTTTTTATTTTACCACACTTCAAATGGAAAGACGCCAAGAAGATGCAAACCGTCGCGCACCCCAGGCCTTTGAATAAGACAATATGAGGTAAGAATGACGTTATGTAGTGACTTCAAACTGACTTTCAAACCAGTTTCAACCATTTTGAAGTATTTTCGAAGAGCACGAGAGAAAGCCACCTGAGGATTGTTTGTCAGCCAAACAAATTATGTTTTGCTGTAATCAATGGAGATGGCCAAGTTTAGGCAATTTTGTGTGAGTAAACGGAACGTAGCACAAAGCATGTGTGCGTGTTTCTATGTGGTAAATAAAACGGCAATGGTCAACATTCCCTACTGCTAATCAAGCACTTTCTCAAAGGAAGTCATAGGTTTCTGTAAAATTCTCCGAATCAATCAGCGGTTGTTTACTTGCAGAATTCACCCCTGATCCTCTGTGTGCACAGCATCGCTGAGTAAATACAACACCATCCTCATTACAGTGAGATTAATGTTGCTCAAAATGATCGGTAATGGTTTACTTGTTTTCTTTGAACGGTGTGACAGTCTTAAGCATGGGGAGCGTGTGAGCCCACAAATGGGAGTCGTTCTAGGATACCACTGAGCAGAAAGACAGCTGGCGAATCAACGCCCAGCTGCATTGCACTCACATACTTGTTAGTCTCATCGCATCTCCTGTGCATCTCTGGCTCTTGCGGTCTCAGAGAGAAAGATCGTCATATATGGCGTGAGGACTGATGAGCTGTGGCACATGGTTGGACCTGTCACAAAGCCAGTTAATGAAACGCTTCTCTATGCATGCAATGCTACACAAACAAGAGCGAACCATTGACTCATATACCTCTACGTCATCCACGGTAGCTTGTACAAACTACATCAGTGTTTGTGGAAATAAAGGGGAAAGCAACATGCTTTTATGAGACATATACCGAACACCAGATTTATGACACTTATATATCCAGACCGAATTCAATTGGCATTTTTCATTATTCAGATCAGCACTCTTACGTTCACAGAGACGCAGTCCACTTTGGTGGACTGTGTGATGCATATTCAAATGAGGTCTAGTACTTATGATCCATAATGCAGGGCCAAGTTTCAGCCTCAATTACAGAGCACTCAAACATCCAATCTTCAGAAGTGCTGATGGAGATGAGAAATGAAAACATACTGTCGAGAAACAACTTGGGCCAAATCAGAGTGGACAGCAGTCAAAAGCAGTCAAAAAAAAAAACTTGTTTAAACACTAGAAAAGTTAAATCAGCATAGAATTCCCCTATCAGGCTCAAGTGTCTACCATGGAGAAAAATAGGACACTAATGTGATTTTAATTATGTTGACATGCCACCCACACACACTCAGCAAAGAGTATTGCATGCAAAAAGGGTTGCAAGCCTAGTTAAAACAATATTTATGTTAGTAGTTATGTTTGAGGAGGCTTGTGAAAGATCTTGAAAAGATTGAAATTCTTTCCCATAAGCCTCCGGCCTTGATTGAAGGCAATGGTGGGCACCAAGCATGAGGAGAACAAGAAACAAGGCTGTGACCCCTAGAGATCCAACATCACATTGACCCCTGCCCCTGTAAAGTTATTCCTTAGGCTATCTCTCCCTGTGACTTATTCTGACCTCATAATTAGCCATGTCACTAAGGCTGATGTATTGAACTTCGACCCCGTCTAGTGTGAGGTGCTATTGAGGGAACTGACCATTAACCCATTAACAATATGGGAGAGAATGACAGATGACTTGACCCCTTGTGTCATGTCAACACTATAATTCAAAACATATGCAAATGTCACCAAAGATCCACCAACAAATTTTAAACCATCCTAGTAACTAAACCTTCTTGTTTTCTTTCAGCATGCAATCAAAGTGCATCCTTGGTGACAAATTTACATGACTTATTTATGCAAAAACATCAACTAATATATGAAGAACTGACAAAAGCTTAGCATTGTTTGAGAAAGCCCACTCCTTCATCAGCCAAAACACAATAACAAGCCTCAGCTCGCCTAATTTCTCACAGACATCAACTGCATGCAGCTGCTACAGGGCCTGGATCTCGAAACATGTCCTCCTTGGAGAGAACCACCGCGGATACCTTCCCTATAATCACTGCTTGCATCATTTCATACTGCAAAAGCAACGCAGTTGTGCATTTATTTATAACCATAGGATACTATTCCCTAAATTCCACCTGCCATATTTTGTCACAACTCACAGCAGACAACGCTTCGGTGGCTATTTTAGTGGACACCTCATAGGCCGTATTTGGCTTTTAATTGGTTCCTCCTCTCTCACCGCTGAGATGAAGTCACAGAGCAATTACAAGCTGGTGTGCGTCGCAGGTACAAGTGATCCCCAACTGTTTTGCAAATTTCATTCTATCTGCTCAAGCTCTGAAACTCAAGAGAACGTACACTTTAAATACAACAGAAGCCTCCCCAGACTGCACACCTCTCAGATTGAGTGAGCCACTAACACACCCCGTAGAGAAACGTGCACACAGTTGTATTTCATACATCTTTGAGCTTATATGTCAGGCTGTCAGACTGGGGTTTCTCTGCTGTATTCATGTCTGTGTGTATTTGTAGACCTCTGTGTAGCTATAATTTACTTCACATCTCATTCAGTATTTGTGTTCAATATTACAAGGGGAAGGTCTTTGGAGAATGACACAAAGTAATTGATACGCTCGCAATGGTTCCCACAATAGTTGCTTTTGATTGACTTCTCTCTCTCTCCCTCTTTTCGTTCAGTCGCTTAACTTTCTTTTCCCCTTTTTTATTCCTTCCCTGCCTCGCATGATTGTGAGTATCAGAGATTTTTTTCTTTGCAATGCTGCAAGCTTTGGCCGTGACTCCATAAAGCTATCGCCCAATGCAATCCATCCAAAGACAAATTGCTCAGGCTGACAAACACTCAGGTGGAGAGCAGGTTTCTCAGCAGCTGCCGAAATTATACAGAGCAGAGTTAGGATAGAAGATCA